>NW_009649598.1:108973-117464 GCF_000708025.1 Charadrius vociferus
GGCCTCCGTACCCCCCATAAAGCCCACAGCCTCCATAGCCCCCAGAGCCCCCAAGGCCTCCGTACACCCCATAGCCCCCAAAGCCTCCAAAACCACCACGGCCTCCAAAAGTGCCGCCGTAACCCCCTCCAACACCGGGGGCTCCCGCTGAGCCAACAACGCTGTACTGAGGGAAGGAGCTGAGGATGGGCCCGGGGAAGGTGACCACCGAGGCCGGGGGCTGGATGACCACCGTGGAGTCGGGGCACTGGCGCACGCAGGGCTCGTTGGCGGTGTCAGCCAGCGGGGCCGGGGCGGCCACCCCACAGGAAGGGATGCACAGGCTGGAGCACGACATCTTTCAGGCAGGCAAGGAGTCCTGCAAGAGACGCCAGGGATTAGGCAAAGGTGTGGGGAAGGGGTCGTATCGAGGAGGACAGGGAGAGATCCCCAGGAGGCTTCCAGGAGCTGGACTTACCCGGTTGATGAGGAGAGTCAAGTAGAGGAAGGTGGATGGAGGGCTGTGAAGCCCTCAGCTCTTTTATACATGTCCCAGAGTGCCCGGGGCATCATCCAAGGGGGTGGTGGCAGAAACCTCAGGTCATCATGAGATCAAGAGGACAACCTTTATTACACCGATTGTGATGTGAGATAATTATATGCCTCTTCATGGGGTACATTGGTGTGCAAACGTGCCCCGGAGAAGAAAGAGGTGCTGGGAGGGACATACCATGACACATCATTACATGAAAAAGAAATTGCTGCTGATGTCACTGACCTGGCGACATCAATAAACCCTGATCTGTGCCTAATCCCCCCACTTTGCTTCTGTGTCAGAGTTCTGAGCATCTTGCAAAAATGCTTTGCAATCCTGCGTACAGACATCACGCCTGTCATTACCTGTCTTTTACGAGCTGCTAAACTGAGGCACTGGGAGGTTTGTGCAAAGGAGAAGCCATCTCACCTGCAGGTAGTGACTCCCAAACACCCGCCATCTCTGGTTGCGTGCAACAGCTGTGCATCTCACAGTCTTGGTGTACAAAGACATCTCTATTAGTTGTCCATCTCCAAGATTCTGGAGGGCGTTGGGATTTTTATGTCCTGGATTCACTTCACACTGTGGAAAGAGTAGAGGGGATGGGTCCCATGCCTGACAAAACACCAAATGTACAGGGGACTAGTAGAGACACGATAGACACAGCAGTGGGATAGAGCACAGGAGACCTATGAGAGTGGGGACATGTATGGAGGAGCAGAAGGACAACAATGGGACCAGGTTAGTGCTAGATACTTCAGCCTCATGTCTGTGAGCATGGTTCTTGTGAGACCTCCCTGGCGGGACTTGATTTCTACGCTGGGCATTGAGGGCTGTGCCAGGAGATGCTGGCCGAGCACCCAGAGGCACCAGGCTGCACGTGGCCATGCTCCCCACAGGCACAGGCACGCTGGGCATTGCGGGCTCTGGGCACGTGGTTGGGCTTCTGCTGAGTGTGGCGTGCTTGAGCACAGCAATCTTCTGCAAGATGCCCAGGATTCTTCCATGTAAGCAAAGTGGGGGATTAGGGACAGATCGGGGTTTATTGGTGCCATGAAGTCAGCTACAGCAGTTCCTTGTCTTTCATGTAATGGTGTGTCACAGTCTGTCCCTCCCACCACCTCTTTCTTCTCCAGGGCACAGTAACAGGGCAATGTCCACAATGAAGAGGGATTTAATTGTCTCTCATCATTACCTCTGCCATAAGGCTTGTCCTCTTGATCTCATGATTAGCTGGGGTTTCCACCACTACCCTCTGGCCAACGCCCCGAGCAGTCCGAGACAGGTATAAAAGAGCTGAGAGCTTCCCAGCCCTCTATCCACCTTCCTCCGCTTGACTCTCCTCATCACCGCGGTAAGTCCAAGGCTTAGCTCCATCTTTCCTTCCTCTGCAGTGGCTTTCTCAAGGCTTCCTTTGCTCAGGCCTGCACCACACTTTCATAGTTAGGATGTGATGGTGCTGTTCCAGAGCTATGCAAGGGATGGAAATTTAGACTTGTACGTACAATACTCGGAGTCTACCAATGCACTCAAGTCCTTTGGGAGCTCTGTCATTTTCCATCTGCTTTGGAGGAGGGAGTTTTTCCTCCCTCCTGTGGGCAAGTCGTGACCAGGGAGTATGAGGGGAGCAAGTGGTTTAGAGCAGCATTTCACCTCTGGATCAGGTTTTTGCTCTGAGTGCCTGAGATGATGCATAGCTTGTGCTCTGACAGAGATGCGAAGTGTGAGAGAGGCAGGAGGGATTTGGGATGAGGTCTTGCACTAAGCCGTAGCTCTACCTTGTCTTGCAGCTTCACCTCCTGAACCAAAAGATGTCGTGCTCCAGCCTGTGCATCCCTTCCTGTGGGGTGGCCGCCCCGGCCCCGCTGGCTGACACCGCCAACGAGCCCTGCGTGCGCCAGTGCCCCGACTCCACGGTGGTCATCCAGCCCCCGGCCTCGGTGGTCACCTTCCCCGGGCCCATCCTCAGCTCCTTCCCTCAGTACAGCGTTGTTGGCTCAGCGGGAGCCCCCGGTGTTGGAGGGGGTTACGGCGGCACTTTTGGAGGCCGTGGTGGTTTTGGAGGCTTTGGGGGCTATGGGGTGTACGGAGGCCTTGGGGGCTCTGGGGGCTATGGAGGCTATGGGCTTTATGGGGGCTACGGAGGCCTTGGGAGCTGCGGATATGGCGGCTGGCGCCGTGGCCACAGGTACCTCAGTGGCAACTGCGGACCCTGCTAAACCCCACACTGCGTCAGGCAACAGATGAAGGAGAGCTCTGGAAAGATCCCTGGCACATCGCGACATGGCACCTGAAGATAAGACATCTTGTTGGCATTGTTGGGCTCTGGAGCTTGGACAGCTTGTACCTGCTTGGTCCCTAACTATGTCTTCCTCCTGCCCTACTTGAGCTTCTCTCTAGGACTCGCAGCCCCCTGAAGATGTAGCCCCCTGCTGGGTGCCTACTCCTGCAGCACGGCTGATGCTTGCTGTAGCTCTACACACTACCAGGAGACGTGGACTGCCCTTGGCCAGGGCCCTGCTCTTCTCCCAATTCCCTCCTCCCTTGCAACTACAATAAAAGCTGTCTTGCATCGCAATGTTGACCCTTAGTTTTATTTGGTCCTTCCTCCATACTCAATACCTCAAGTGGCATCGAGTTCCCATGAGCATCGCAGCCAGCTCCCACACAGGGCCTTAACAGGGGCATCTGGAGGTGCTCCCTGGCTTCTTCTTGCCTGCCCTTGGGTATAACATCCCTCTGCTGGAGGGTCATTCAGAGCACGGACAGGGCTCATCTTCCACAACATTTTCTCCCTCTTTGCCCTCCCTGTCGTTTCCACCTTAACCCCCGAATGCTGCAGCCCAAGAAGAGCTGTTGGGCCCAGCAGTGAGTTTGTAGCCCAGTTTTGCCATTCCCCATAGGCTGCCTGCAGCCCCAGGGCTACAGGGACTGGGACGCCAATGAGGCACATCAAGTGGGAAGGCCCAGGTCAGAGCCACTTGGGTGGCCACAGGTCGACAGAGGGCAAGCAAGCCCTAGCACCTCCCCAAATACCCTGATTCCATCCTGTCCACATTCCTGCACACCTCTTCACCTGGGGAAGGGGCTGTATCGAGGGGGACAGGGAGAGATTCACAGTAGGCTTCCGGGAGCTGGACTTACCTGGTTGATGAGGAGAGTCAAGCAAAGGAAGGTGTTTGGAGGGCTGTGAAGCCCTCATCTCTTTTATACGTGTCCCAGACTGCCTGGGGCATCAGCCCTGGGGGTGGTGGAAGAAACCCCAGCTAATCATGAGCATGACTTCTTTTGGTTCAGGAGGTGAAGCTGCAAGACAAGGCAGAGCTTGCGTTAAGGGTACCTGCTGGCATGAACAGGGTTTCACAGTGCTCCCAGCCCAGGAGGACCTTGGGCCACATCGTCCCACTGCTTCCCTGCGCCATCTACATCATGCCTCCAGTTCACTGCCACACACCAGCCCTGCACTCCTGCACCCTCCTATCACCTCTTGCACCTGCCCAGGGCAACGTCAGCCATCCTGCAGTGCTTTGGCATGGGACCACCCCGTGCCCACCGATGAGATCCTCAGTGTTGCATTGTTGTCCTGGCCACACTGCACGCAAGGAATGCCCTTCTTCAGCCCAGCAACGGCAAGGACCTTTCTCATCCCCAACTCAGTAGCACCAACAGCACCCAGGTTGGCTCCTGCTGGGGCTATGATCTCTGTGGGCCGGTGCCAAGAGCAGGCTTGGTAGCTTACCAAGTCTGGGAGTCGAGGAGGTTGGCACGTGAAGTGAGGGAAGCCCGGGGCCATGACAGCTTTTATGCCTCCCGGCAGCCCTGCTGCAGGAGCCTTTGCAGCAAAAGCTGCCATGAGGCTGCAGAGCAATGTCTGGCATCCTCTGCACTGCCAGCACATGCCTCGCCTCGAAGCCTGGGATTACCAGCGCCAGCTCATTCTGGGGGCCATGAAGCAGCCCCCACCCTCAGTGATGTACTGTGGGGCAGATCATAGCGTGGCCCTCCCTCAAGTTATCTCTGGAGGGTCTTGATTACTCAGCGGGGCAGCAAGGGTTGTGCCAAGGCCACCTGCCGGAGCAGCCGCAGCGAAGCAGGCTGCACATCCCCACGTTCTCTGTGGGCACAGGCCCGTCAAGCAGCCTCTTGTTTCTATTTTCATCAAGGGGACCTGCAAGCCAAAAATAACCAGCAATGGTCTGGAGATGGCCGAGACTCGGGGTTGTCCTGAAAAGCCCGTGTGAGCCCCCCAACCATTGCCAGCATGGGGAGATGGTGGGCACCTAGGAGCCGCCCCAAGCAGGGGGGATGGCTTCTCCCTTTGCCCAACCTCCCAGTGCCTCAGTTTACCAGCTCATAAAAGGGAACGTAATGACAGGCGTGATGGCTGTACGCAGCATTGCAAGGCATTTTTGCAAGATGCCCAGGACTCTGACACAGAAGCAAAGTGGGGGGATTAGGCACAGATCGGGGTTTATTGGTGCCGCCAGGTCAGCTACATCAGCGGCATTTTGTCTTTCATGTAATGATGTGTCACAGTTTGTCCCTCCCAGCACCTCTTTCTTCTCCGGGGCACGTTTGCACACCAATGTACCCCATGAAGAGGCATATAATTGTCTCGCATCACATGAAATC
This sequence comes from Charadrius vociferus, assembly GCF_000708025.1. NCBI lineage: Eukaryota > Metazoa > Chordata > Aves > Charadriiformes > Charadriidae > Charadrius > Charadrius vociferus. The sequence continues at coordinate 114,120 of NW_009649598.1, forward strand.
AGTGTCATGAAGCCTGTACAGTGGATTTCATCATTACCTGAGGTTTCTGCCACCACCCCCTTGGACAATGTCCCAGGCACTGTGGGACATGTATAAAAGAGCTGAGGCCTTCACAGCCCTCCATCCATCTTCCTCTGCTTGACTCTCCTCATCAACCGGGTAAGTCCAGCTCCTGGAAGCCTCCTGGGGATTCCTCCCCGTCCTCCTCGATACAGCCCCTTCCCCACACCTTTGCCTAATCCCTGGCGTCTCTTGCAGGACTCCTTGCCTGCCTGAAAGATGTCGTGCTCCAGCCTGTGCATCCCTTCCTGTGGGGTGGCCGCCCCGGCCCCGCTGGCTGACACCGCCAACGAGCCCTGCGTGCGCCAGTGCCCCGACTCCACGGTGGTCATCCAGCCCCCGGCCTCGGTGGTCACCTTCCCCGGGCCCATCCTCAGCTCCTTCCCTCAGTACAGCGTTGTTGGCTCAGCGGGAGCCCCCGGTGTTGGAGGGGGTTACGGCGGCACTTTTGGAGGCCGTGGTGGTTTTGGAGGCTTTGGGGGCTATGGGGTGTACGGAGGCCTTGGGGGCTCTGGGGGCTATGGAGGCTGTGGGCTTTATGGGGGCTGCCCTCCGTCTCCACAGGCGGCACCTCTTCTCTCCTCCCACCACACGCAGAACGAAGCTCCCAGCCCCTGCTCAGCCTGTGCCAAAGCAGCGACTCCAACTTGAAGGTCCTTGCTTATTTGCACAGAGCAACCTTGCAGATCTCCAGCTGGCGGCTTTAGAGTTCCCAGCACTGCCTCCCAGAGCTCCCCTCTATCAGCCCCACAGCCACGCTGTGCCGGTCCTCAGATGAGTCTGCCCGGCTCTGCCCGGCTCTGAGCCCCCCAACCTGCAGTAGGAGGGGGGAACCTCTGGGCTGGCGCCCTGGGCTGTGCCTCGCTGCAGCCTTAAGATTTTCCTGATTCCAATTCATTGTTTCTGTGTTGTTTCTGCTGTCACTGGCTTTTGCATTTTCCATCCACATTAAAGAACCCGCATTGCATGAATAACCTGGCTCTTGTTTGGTGTGTATGAGTTTGCTCTTCTCATTTTCCATCTTGGCCAGGGATACATTGATAATGAAGCTCAAGCCCCATGCTTAAATATCAGATGGGTTAGTGAACAGGGCTTGTGAGAGGTTCAAAAGTTTGTGATGGATACCCTTGTGTTGTCTCACACAACAGGCACAGACAAGATATTAGCCCCAGTGGATGGGACAGCTTTTGAAGGAAAAAAATATCAGTGAATTTATTTGGTACTTTGTGGTCCTTTTCTCAAGCAGAAATATACATCTTCATATTCTTCCACGCTAGATAGCCTGAGAAGTTCAAAGCACTTCTCAGATGCTTGTGACTATTTTATACATTTATAGTGTGTTATTACTCTACTAAAAGCTTACCGCTCTTGTTAGGTGCTTCATTATTGAATAATAGTCACTTCAGAAGTACGTGTTGAGACATTGCAATATATGCTTTAGTCAGAATGTGATTTTATAGCCTTCTTTTTTTCCATTCAAATGCGGCTCTGTACAAACAACCATGATAGACCCTACAATTACTTATTTTGCTGTCTCATCCCAGAAATTTGTATTTCTTTCCAGTCTTATCTTAAGACTACCTGGAGTTGAAGAACCATATATGTGTGTGGCATTCCATGAATTTCTAACTTGCTTTTAACCAGGTCCCCTGTTAAAACAGCTAAATCCATAAACAGTCTGTAGAACTACAGAGATTTTGGCAATAATTTCAAGCTAACATTGTCTCTTACTTGTGCACTGAGACACTTACGACTTTCCAGTTTTTACCTAGTAACTTACTCATAACTTCCAGATTTTATTTGATTTCACTAATGAACAATTGAAATTATGACCAGAGCCAGCTGAATTTATAGACCTTGATGTCAAGATGCAGGTTGAACAGCAATTTGCACTGTTCTTCTGCAGAGAACACATCAGGCACCAAAGCCGGCGAGTGCTTTCCTAGGAACAAAGCTCCTCAGAAGCCGTGAGAAAACTCCATCCCCAAAGTTGCTGGAAGTGTAACCCACGGCTTTCCTTGCAAAGGTTTTCGGTGAGTTTTGTGCTTGTATTTTGTATTGTAGCCCAAATGAGCTCCGTTCCTCTTGTGAGACTGCAATCAAAGTGCCTCTGTGTGTGTTCTTCAAAGGACAGCAATTACACTCACAACAAGGGTTCTACGGTTTAACAGGGCTTTCAAAGCACTTCACCGGCTGGGTTATGCCTGGACTCTGTTACAGCATCGTACTATTAAGAGGTTACGGCTGCTGCCAGTTAGGTACTTCAGTCATGAATAATAGAGTCATTTCAGACTTGCATCAAGGGATCTCGCCCTAATAACAACTGTGTGATTGTGCAGCCTGGGAAATTCTCCCCATTTCATTGTCATTCAAATACAGCCTTGCAGTAACACTCGCAAACTCGTCCTTACCAGCACTTAATAAGGCGAACGGAAAGTCTGCAATTTTCTGCTCTGTAACAGATCAGGTCTCTAAATCCAGCAAGCATCCCAGACACTGCCAGCACAAAAGCACTGGAGAAAAAGGGATTTTCTACCAACTTCTTGGCTTATTCCCCAGCTAATTTGGGTTTGCCTGCAGGCAGTCTGTGCAGATGCGAATCGCTAAGATGTGGTGCTGTTAAGTCCAATGTCTGCACACGCACTGTGATGCTAAGGCAAATTTAAAAGAATATTTCCAAAACCTTCCTAGGAAATTCCAGAATGGGTGACTTCATTTTCTGAGATACTGCTGGGTTATTAGTTTGCAAAAGGTGTGCTCAGGTTCAGCTGACATTCATAAAAGCTGCAGAGCACAGTATGCCTCCGTAAAACACATCAAGCGGGGGCCAAAAACCTATGTACATCCAAGTCAGAAAAAGAAAAACAGGGAGGGACTTGTAGTGATGCTATAACATTTTTAATAAGAATAAAGCTCACAATCACAATCTAAGATAATACAGAAAACAGAAGCAGAAAGAAGGCGTACAGAGACTAATTTACATCTGCAGAAAATCTCCTGGTTCCGCCAAAACTGGCGTCAGATTTGCTGCTACAGTTGTAGCATTTGACTAGCAATTTCCATTTACAAACTTTTCTATTTGCTTTAAGTCCAATGAAACAAATCAGATCAGATGATTTACGGTTTCTTCAGTATAGCTTCCAAAGCAGTTAAGTTGGGAATATATCCATAGGAAGGCTAGTACAGGTACACTCTAGATTTCGTTAATGTTAGCCAGGAAAGAGCTATAAATGAGTTATGAAGTGGTCTACCCACGTTAAGCCCAGTTTCCTGTACATCACCAAA
>NW_009649598.1:117510-141147 GCF_000708025.1 Charadrius vociferus
TTTGGAAGAACATTGGAGAAGTTTTACGGAAACACTGAGCTCCCCAAAATACTACAGCTTTCAGCCGCAGTCCTGGACGCAGCGCTCCTGCAAACCCTCTCCCCTAAGAGCAGCCATCAATCCGGTAATGAATTCCCAGTCCTCGTTTCCCATTAAATCCTTGTGGATTTAGCAGGGGTAGCAGGGGTAGCAGCTCCCGTAGCTGTATCTACGGCTGTAGCAGGAAGAGTAGGGGTAGCAGTAGCGGGAGCTGTAGGAGGGGTAGCAGTCCCGATAACCGCACAGGCTCCCGTAGCTCCGGTAGCTGCAAGGGCTGCCGCAGTCGTAGGGGCGGGAGGCGGACTCCCGTAGTTGCAGGGAGAGTAGCAGGCGTCATCGCACTGGTTCTGGTAGTAGTAAGTCATCTTGGTGTGATGGAGGGAGGTGGGTCTGAAACGCAACAGGGGAAAAAAAAAGCCTGTAAGACAGTGCTCCCAACAGCAAGTAAATCTCAAATAAACGCTGCAAGGAGGGGCAGGAGAGCCAGCAATCCCAGGCACCCTCTGTGCTCATCTATTGTTCTATCCTGATTTTTGACGCTGGGTCTTCCCCCTCATTCTCCGTCCTGACCAGCCTTTCTGAGCTTTCCCGCAGAGTCCCACTGGCTGCGCCCGGGGATCACGATGGGAGATGGGGTTGTGAACCGTGACGCCCGTGTCAAAAGGGAGCCGCCGGGAAATAAACAGGAAAATCCTTCATAGCCATACTGAGATAAAGACTTTAAGGGAAAAGAGGGATAGACACAGGACAGACACAGCTTCAAACCCGCAAATATTAATGAAAATCCAGTGAGGAAAGAATAACTTACATATAAATAATTCTCATCAAATCACAATCTTAATTCCCAAAGCATTAGTCGAGATTAGTAACTGGGGGAGAGGGGGAGGGGAAGAGAGGGGGGAACAGTATCAAATCCTTCCCTTCGTTATTCACTAGATTTTCTAAATCTGTTCTGACTTACCCACTACTGCAAGGAGGATAAGGCAGGAGAAGCGAATACATTATTCTCAGCGGAGCGGGTTTTTATAGAGCTCCCAGTCCCGCCCAGCGCGCGAAAGGCATGTCTCCAATTACCAAACACATTTTGCTTCCCTCATGACTCCTTCTCATTGATATACCGGTTCTCCCCGGGGTTTCTGATTATTGGTCCGGCACTGTGACACGCAGGCTACACCCTCCAGGTTTCTTTCATCTCAAAACTATATAGGGCAATTAAGTCTTGGTATCATTGTGCTGAATTCCCTTCTTCGGTACAGCAACAAATCAACAGAATATGCAGAGACATACAAATTACCAAACACACCACTTTTGGAAGACCAGCCTCGCCACGCATGTTGGTCCACGTAATTTGTTGTACTTTTTTTTTTTTCTGAAATACTTGTGGAAGGGGTAGCCTCTCTTTTTCATGTATTTCATAACTTTAATGACACATGAAACAGCACGTTCTTGCCAATCCCTTCCAACATTTCCTGTGGCCAACAAAGGGGGAAAGACCATTTCTTTGATTTGATGCCATCACGCAAATAGGATATTGCTGTGCTGATTGATTCAGCTAGAAAATTGGCCTATAAGCATTAAAATGTCATGTGTATGACGTATTTTTGGAGAAAAAACTTCCAGAGACCCAATTCCGAAGCTATAAATTACAACCTTAATAAAGCATAGAAACAGGATAGCCTGATATACGTTTTTAGAAACTGTGTTACATAACACTGGGGCGGTTTCCAGTAACGTAGTATTAATATTTAAATAATAAATCTCTTTGTACAGGTAAATCTTTAATAAGTATTAATGAAGGCTTTGATATTCAAAATTTAGAGAAAGGCCCAGCACATCTGACATGCCTGTTATTATCCTTCGTTTAGATGCGAGTAAACAGCAGTGTTTTGAGCTGAAGGTCACCAGGGAAGACCGGGATGTTGCTGCTTACCAGGTCACATTCACAGAGCTCCGCATTATTCACTGTCATTAGCAACATTAAGTTAAACACCTCAACACCATTAAGAAGATGTCACGTTGAACCATATTTAGCATTTGAGGGACTTCTCGGGAAAACTATGCTTATTACAGAGATATGTTCCTGGTTGTTTTATCTTGTTCCTTGTAATGAACCCCTCAAGTGAATCATTTTCTGATCTAAGCGTAAACAATCACTAAGCAGATATTTTTGGATTCAATTAAATTTGCATCGCTTGGGCTGGTTCTCCAGAAGAAGGAGGTTTTACGTTTATTTCATCTATGGTGCAGAGCCTGGAAATTTCAAATATTGTTATTTCTGCTTGAAAGCCTTTAGATTTATTATTGATTGCTACCTGCTTTTTGGTTCTCATAAAGTCTTGTCACTCACTCCTTACCTTATTCAAAAATATTTCCACTGTTCTTACACCAAAAAGGACCCCAGTTTCCTTCTATGTAGGCTTAGGAGGTGGCTGCTGAAGTTTGGTAAAAGTAATTGATGGAGCATAGCAAGCAAGTAAATCGAATTTTCTACAGAATGACTTTCCTGTGGCAGGTCACAGTGTACAATTAACACGTCCATGCATATTTGATTGCAGCGAGATACAAACCAGACTCATCCTCTAAGGTGAACCCCTTTCTTGCACTTCTGCTTTTGAGCTGGAAATAATACAAACAGTATGATAAATACAAAAAATGCCAATATTCTGATGTAAAAACGCAAATTTGAAATAAAGAACAAACAAGAAATGCTTTCTAGAGATTATTATTCCTGCAAAAAGTTCAAAATTCTTTTTTCCGCACACCAGTCCAGAGTCATCGCAGGCTTCACATACCAAAATTTGTCCATTCCTCCAAAACTGGGGTTGTGAATGTCAATCAATTCTGCTCTCAATATCCTTCCTTCCCTTTCCTGTTATAACTCAGATTTCGCCACACTAATTCTACAAATATAATTGACCCAGGAAGTCTGAACATGAAAGAAAACTGCAATGCAATGTCATGCTTTTGGTAGCCAAGGACTGACTAATAATCACAAACCGAGAAAAACAATTACATCAACTGAAGGAATGACGTGCATAAGTGAATTTGTTTTGTGATGAATACGAGTTTAAAGCACAGTAGGCTTGGTCAGATAAATATATAAAAGGGAGAGAAATTCAGGGCTCTCTACTCGCATCTCCGTACTTACATTCTCACTGAAGTTGGTAAGTCAGATTTGCTACGATGTCTTTATTGCTGTGTAGGTGGTGTGTAGGTGCTGTGGTTTTGCTCTATTGCTGTACAGACAGCAGTTATTCTTTAAAAATGAAGGCTGTGATTTCACAGCCGTGCAAGTACAATTAATTTTCGTTAAAAACAAGATATTATGATGCCCACGTAAGGTTAGGAGACAGTATCATCTAGCCATGTACTATGAGAAATTACTTTATTTTATGATATACTGAAGCATTTCATTCTGCTTTATTTTGAAGCCGACAATGCATTACAGTTTTTCTATTATTTTGAACAAAAATCAAGTATATATTCAACTGGCAATTAAGGCATGGACATGGGTCCAAATAAACAAGCTGCTTTTTTCAGCAGGGCACTGCTGGCTTGCACAAGAGGAGGATTTCTTCTGTGGTGTCTGATCTCGACAGCCAAAACTGGCAGAATTCATTCCTGAACTAGTGTCTGTTCAATTATGTTTTTTAGAGAAACATCGGACACTGATACAGACAACCTAATCCTAACAATATCCTCTCTAAAATACTATCTGAATCCAGACTGCCAATTCCAATCAATGGCAACAAGAAAAGCAGCGTAAAGTATTTTTATGGAGAAAAAAAAAAGGGGGGAAACTAGAAAGGAGTGAGCTGGGCAAGAAGGAGCCGGGGTATAACCTTGAATGGAGACGTTGCGTTGGTTCCCGTGTTTGTCTTTCCCTCCTGTCCCTCGTTCCTGTGCTTACATGGGGTGTGCTAAAAGCAGCGAGCTGCCACTTGCTCTCTGGAGCAGACCTTATCTTCTTCTCTCCTGTTGCGTTTCAGACCCACCTCCCTCCATCACACCAAGATGACTTACTGCTACCGGAGCTACGGGAGCCTGTGCGGTTATCGGGACTGCTACCCCTCCTACAGCTCCCGCTACTGCTACCCCTACTCTTCCTGCTACAGCCGTAGATACAGCTACGGGAGCTGCTACCCCTGCTACCCCTGCTAAACCCAGACGTGTAACAACCAGATAGGACACGAAAGGCAAAATAGTGATTTATGGCTCCTGTATGAATTTTCCCGTTGCTAAGCTCCCGTGACAGCAACGCTGTTCGGGAACGGTCCTGAGTGCTTAGCATCTCTCTTCAATGTCTGCAGCTGTTTCAAATAATCTGCTTTTAGGGTCAGCTTTTCCTTCTTAGCCTTTGTTGGTGGATATGCTGTGTATTTTGATGTGTAGCTTTGCAACAGGAGATGCAGACCGGAGCAGACGCTTGATCGCACCGTATGCTGCTCTGACGCCTCTGCTCTTCACCAACCACCACCAAAAGCATCTGCTGTCACATGTAGTAACTCCTTGTTTAAAGAATGTATGAATCTCTGGATACTCCTCTTCTGTACTACTACAAGCTGTAACTGCTGTGTACAGTGCTTCTTACTCTTATTAAAAGATCTTGCATCGCAGTACTGCTTTCTGTTCTGTTTTTATGTCTTTTGTCTTTTATATTTGACTTTACTAATTATTTACCTGACACATGGCAAAAAAGGAGGTGCTGGCTTTTCAGATCTGCAATTTCATGCATCCTGTGGAGCCTAAGATGCCTGAGGACATAACGAATGCTTCATTTTCTGTCTCCTCCAAGACAGTCCTGAAAACTCACATCTTCCTGTGTCTTAACGCTGCCCCTCTGCCACCAAACACACCCAAACACTGCTTATTTCCAAAATACTAGCTTAGAAATGTGAAGATTTAAGAAAATTAAATCAGCGCATGCTGACTACATTCCAGCCCACGTTATGCTACTTTTGAGGATCCAAAATGCACTGAGACACCAAATACTAGACTCCCTAAGATTTCCGCAGCTCTGAAATAGATATCTGACATGAGAACACACAGGAGCCCACATTTTCCTCTTCCCAACATGTATCAAAGTTTAAATATTGCCATTTCTCCACCAGAGATTACTTTGTGCAGTTGCTCCGTTCTGTGTTTGAGCCCTGAGTTTTGTCCTTCCCACTGCCGCCCTGGCCGGGCTGGCTTTCAGGCACACGTCCTGCAGGTGTCTGCCAGGTCTTGTCATCAGGAAAAACTGTCTTAAAAGGAAGACGAGAAGCACTCAAGTTCCAGATAAGGCAAGGCTTGGAGGGGAAGCTTCTTCTTCCCCATTAATTAACAGGAGGACACGTGACAGGGAGGGAGAAGAGTTGCTTAAAGTAAAAGTGAGTGTCAGCTTAATGACAAAGGAATGAACCTACTGGGACGGTTCCCAGACTGGAGCCATCTGGATCCATCTGGAGTCACAAGAAGATTGAGTTTTGGAAGTGATTTCCAGGAAGAAACGCTTCTCCTCCCAGTCTGCAGGAGCTTCAGCTCTCCGGCAAACACCGATCCGCGTGTAGGAGGCAGAATTATGGCCTTTGGCACTGACGTTCCCCTGGTGGGTAGACCATGAGGGAAGGGATCGCTGTAGGGTTTCTTGCCTCATCCCGTAAATGCCAGCTTGGGACCAAGTCCCGGCAGAAGTAAGGTTCAGGTGAATTTGCATCCACGTAAAAGCGGAGCATAGAAATGAAGGAGAACCTAGACACTTATTCAACAGGTTATTCGAGAGGTTGGCAGAGGAGACCGAAAGAGAAATCTCAAGCGAACGAGCCTGTGAGTCCCTGAATGAGCTGCCAAGAACATCTATCAAACCCCACTTTGAAAATTCACCGTTCTGGTCTACAGCCACCCACTGAGCAATTCTGGAAAATTATTTCAGACAAATTACCTACTGACAAAGGCTTTTCATGTTCACTGCGCTGAATTGTTATATTCATTTCCTTTTGCTGAAAATGTTCTCATCTGATATAACAGTCGAAAAATGCAAATCAATGTTTCCCTCAACTGGTCATGAAGTGCAAATTCAACGTCTGAAGGTATTCACTTTTTATGTAAAAGTAGCTCTGGTTTATGCATAAATTTGCTTTAAAAGTTTAAGAGAAGTTATCAGTTGATACAGTATGTAATAGACTTTCCTATTGCAGAGTAAAACAAAGAAAATGGAAATGGTTTGTCTTTCAATTAGTACAGTCTATTTTTTCACTTGTTCAAGATGTTCAGCTTAAATTTTGTAGATAATGCAAAAAAAAAAAACAAAACAATAAAAATTTTAAAACTTATATAAAATACCCTTCATTATTTAAAAAAAAAATAATTACTAGGATTTCTTCAATAAATATTGTCAGCCATAGCCTGTTGTCAGAAGAAATAGGGAAAAGTGGATCACATCTTAAGAAATGATGGGGTTTTTCTCTACACACACAAACACACAAATACACCTTATTTGTATGCATTTAAAATTACAAGAAGTATTTCTATATGATCTTATTACTGATGTGATAGGAGATGAAATAACTATGCACTTGATAAAGTAAAAGTTAAAGAGAAAATAGAAACATCCATCCTGAGAGAAAATACTAATGTTTTTCATTAACTTTTTCGGAAGTTCTTTTTAATACACACTTTTAAAACATTTATGTTAGTTCTGATAGAAACTCTACCACTGTGCAGCTGCGGAAATACATCAAATGAAGCACATTGTAGGAAAAATCATTTGATGAATGAAGATGACAAAAAGCAATTGAAATCTTATAGGGATTAACACGCTTAAGCCTGCAATATTCTCATGAGTCAGGGCTCTTAACTAAATGTCTTAATGTATTTTCCTCTGTGAATTTGACTCCATCTTTCTATAAGTAACAAGATTTTTTATAAATTATATTTCCAGTTACCCAGTGAATGCTGCTGTGTGTCTTGAAGTCAGTTTAGGGCATTTCCCTTTATTACTTTTGTTCGTAGGTGCAGAAATGACTTCACACTTCCCAAGCTCAATTTCTGATCTTCAGTATTCGGGACATCAAAATATTCTATTAATTTTGAACAGTTAGGTAACTTTGAAAAATCTCATGCACGTATTTTATTTTCCAGGACAATTAATGGCCATTTCAGTGCTCCTCAGCTATTTGTGAGGGACCTGGCCTCAGTGTCTGTGCAACAGGTTGCTTGGTCACTCGGAAATTATGATCTTCTGACCTGCGCAAAGAGCAACAAAATGAAATTTTTTCGCACACGTCACAACTTCAATTAATATAATTGGTTTCTTCAATGTCAAGGACCATTAGCCTGTTCTCATCTCCACGTGACAATGCAAAGGTTACCGGCTTCTTTTGTCTTAAAAGTTTTTGGGTTATCCTCAGTTTTAATTATGAAATTGAGATACCGCAATGGGCAAGAGAATGACTGATATTCAGACTAGAGATGACTGAGAATGAAAATTTATATATTTCGGATATTTTTAACATATTAAACTGGTTTTTAGCCTGAATGATGTCAGCATTTCCTAGAGGAAAAAAAAAAAAGTTCTGTGTGCTTGCATATACATAATATACATTTTAAAATAAAACCTAGTGCACCCTCTCTTCCTCACAGAATAAAAATTCCTAATTCTAGAGTAGCAGAGGAGGAAAAATATTTTGTGCTACTTTTCTTTGACTCCTATTTATGCCTGTAAAATTGAATTTTATATTTGAGAAAAAACAGATATTTTCTCCTCTTCTCCTGAAATACTTTTATTTTATACCTTTAATATTTCCTTTCAGTGTGATACACTAATGAAAAACAGGAAATTTATAAAAGTCCAGTGTTCGTTTGGGTACCCATTACATACATATACATATACAAAAAGGAGGGAGGAAAAATTCATCACATAGTCTATACCTCGCCAGTGCCCTTGCTCACACCATAAAAAAATTCTTTCAGAATGTCACCAAAGCAAATGAAAATTGAGTTCTGAAACGCTGGTGTTAGCAGAATATTTAGAGGTTCATATTATAAACATTATTTTACTGCAAATCTTGTATCAATAAGGTTTCCAACCTCATCGAACACCGGCTTCCCAAAGGAAGCAGAGCACAACACAGAAAGCCAAGATCCGCCTTTTTTTTTTTTCCTCAACAAACACCTCCTTGTATGACCTTCACTCAGTGAGCCACGCCTCATTTGCATATTAAATGAGGATAATAACAGACATTCTAGGAGTGCTGAGCCTCATCAGAATTTATGGTATCAATGCTCTTCCAAAACAGTCATTAACGACTTACTTTAGCAATGTTTGAATTATTTAAATATTAATGGTTTGTTACTGAAAGGTGCCTCGATGTTGTATAATAAACAACAGAACGGGGAAGGGAACCCCTGGGCTAAGCAATGTCTCTCTTTATGAAAACTAAGGCATTACCGTCATCGTCCCCACATGGTGCGGGCTGGCAGAGCTACAGCTGTATCTCACTGGGTAACACCACCAGGAAACATCAGAGCAGTGATTTCTCCTTCCCTGGCTTGGAACAATCCCTTCTGCAGAGGGCAACTTACAGCGCTTCCCCAACCTTTTTATTCTGCTAAAGCCCACGGCAAAGCAAGGGACTTCGTAGGACACCTCACTGCTCGCAGGGTCTCCAGCTACCCTCCCCAGCAAATGCTTCCCACCAGTCAGGAACACGTGCTCTCCACCCTTCTGGCTTCCACAGCCTTCCTAAAAGTCTGCTCTCCCCCTTTTCTTTACCACAGTCCCCATGGCAGGGACCAGAGGAAACACGGAGCTGTTCTGCACTAACCACGTCCTGCAGCGATACTTGCCCCAGTATTATAAATGCATATATGAATCTCACATAGATACATCTCTCATATAAATGTATCACATGTGTGTGTATGATATCACGAGACCTTGATTCAAGCAAGGTTTTCTAATGATTTCATCCAGAAAAGAGAGAGGAAAAGAAAAAAAAAAAACCAGATCATAAGTCTTAAGACACGTTGCTCAGGTGCTCATTTAATTGATCCTGCACCTTGGCCCAAACGTCTCATAGTGCGTATGCCAAATTATAGACAGTAGAAGAACCTAGAGGAATCAATGGAATGCCTGTCATTAATTGCTACGGAAATGAATCAAAATGGTTGGGAAAAGCCCTAAGCACATAGTATAATGCCTCTTTCCTCCGCAGGTATTTCACGTCACCCCACAACGTGCAGTATCCACCTCCCTTGTAGGGCCATAACATAAAAAAAGAGACCATGGACTCCCCAGCTAGGTGGGCAGTGTAGCTGGAACTGTTCTGTGCATCCTCCAGTTTCATTCCCAGTTGTCCTTTGGGTGATTTCGCAGAAACACATTTGTCCTGGAAAGTTTTAAGATGGAAGAATCTCACAGGGTGTAATCACAATGCACTACCAGAGGAATTTGAAAATTGTCCTAAATGTGGAGGAAAACAATTATAGCAATTGGACTGGTGATGTACTTCCGAAATTTGTTTTGTGACTAACAGACAATGGAAGCACATGAGAACTGCGCTGACTTCCACGGGTCTACGAAACCGTATAAAAGCGCTCACAGTCCCACACTCCTCACATCGCTCCTCTTGGTTTACTCTCCTCAGTGAACTTGGTAAGTTCAGATCCTGTTCTCATAGAGGCACCTTTAACTTGGGAATAAGTCCTTTACTAGAATTCTCTGATTCGTAGCAATGGTAGAAGTATTTTATCCTGTATGCTTTTAATGTGTATAGTAAAGAACGAGGGAACATTGTTGAATGAACATTCAGATATCATTGGTAAGATGTGAGAAGTTTTGTCTTCACACAGGAGAAAGCAGTAGCTCTACTTCTTCGGCTTTTTAAATGGAACAGAAATTTTCTTTTTTTTTTACCTGGTGATACTTAACATTGAAATTGTGGTTCACGGGCAGAATTGTGTGTTACGCAAAGTGGAAATGGCTTTTTGGTGGAAAGATGTTGCAATAATGAGTCTGGACAGGTCACATGAATTGCTTTAGTCTCTCTGAAGCTGCCAGAGCAGCTCTGATCTGCAGCAATAGAGGATTTAAACCTCAGCAGCTCTTCGCTGCACAGCAGAGTAGTTTCAGTATCCTTGCTAGAACTGGCACCAACAAAGAGTGTGAACCGATGTTACACAGGAAAAGGAATAGTTTATTAAAACCAGACAAGGAGGCTGACTGTCATGAACTTGTCATGTTGCGTATGAGTGCTTCTGAGAACTTTTGAGAATGTGGTGTGGGATTCAGGTTAGACATTAGGAGACCTACAGGTGCACATCCTGAGCCGCAGACTACCTGTCAGGATTGACCTCAGCTGGGAGCTCGGACTCCAAACACAATCACATCCGTTTGGATGTGTATCTGCAAGCTGAACCTCTGTATCCAAAGTCCAAAAATACAATGTTGTTATGAGGGCAGTGATCCCCTGGTGCAGGTTGCCCGAGAAGCTGTGGCTGCCCCATCCCTGGAGGTGGTCAAGGCCAGGTTGGACGGGGCTTGGAGCAACCTGGGCTGGGGGGAGGTGACCCTGACCAGGGCAGGGGGTTGGAAGGAGGTGGTCCTTAAGGTCCCTTCCAACCCAAACCATTCTACATTCACTTTTAAGAGGAGAAGCTAAAGAATAGAAACTGTCTCACGGTTGTATCTAACAGAGAGGAGCTGGATAAAATGGAAGCCAAAATCACATCCAAAGACTGAGCGATTTGCTCAATATTTCTTTCCAAACCCACCGTCCTCATGCCGCCAAGCCACCTCCACCGCTGCTCCCTGCAAGCTGAGCCCAACCCTTTACCTTCTGCTTTCTTTCAGGTTTGCCTCACCTCCCCCCACCACACCAAGATGTCTTGCTGCTACGGGTACCCGTGCTACAGCGTGTGCTGCTCCCCATGCTACAGGACCGTCTGCTGCTCCCGGAGCTACCGCTGCTGCAACCCCTGCAACTACCGGAACGTATGCAGCTACCGGCGCAGGTATAACTGCGGAGACTGCTGCAGCTATGGGTCCTGCTGCACAACCCGCTACTACTACCCTTCCTGCTGCAACTACAGCTACAGGTGCTGCTACCCTTCCTGCTGCTACTCTTGCTGCTAAACCCGGCGGCAATAGCCCTGCGACAAGAATCCAGCCTGACCCGGCAAGCAAAGATGAACGGCTAATCTCAGCGGCGATGTCTAGAGAAGCGCTGAGCCCCTCTGATGGCAACTGAAGTTCCTGAGAATGGGGAGCTCGGCTGCTCTCTCCAATTTCTTGACATTTGTATTTTTGCTGTTTTTTCTGTCTGCTTCGTCCTGTCTTTCTCAACTATGAGTTCTTTCTTGATATCCTCCTGCATTTAAGCGCCTTTACACCCCTTCAGCAACAGGAACAATGATCTGCAGTTCATCTGAAGCTTCCTACAGCTGCTGCAGTGGTGTTAAAGGACTTCTGCAAAATTAGCTTTTGTGTCATCTGCATTTTCAATAACTACTTCCAGTAAGGTGCTGCAGTACTGCGTAATGGAGAAGTATTACGGCTGTCTCTCCTTTGATCTGGATTTACAAGGACCTAAAGGATGAACAACACGGCTTCAACAAAAAGGAATGTTCCGTATAGCATAGTGCAGTGACTCATCTTCTGTAGCTCTTCCCAGTATCCCAAAACTATAATCTTTCTGTATCTGTGCCAACTGCTTTTCTTACTGCATTAAAATTTTTCTGCATGAAAAAAAAAATATTGGAGTTCCAGTGGTCTTCTTTCCTCTGTCCCTATTTTACATCAATATACTGAGAGCGGTGGCATCCTGAAGTGACTTTGTGTCCCTAGTGCTCGCAGAGCACTTCATACCCCTCCACGTTCAGAGCAGCTGTTCCCAGTAAATATTTGCTTTTGTTCCCTTCTACACCTCAGAAATTTGGGAAATGCCACAATTCCCGCCTTTCTCTAATTGAAACTATTACCAAATTTAAGGTTAATATATTTCAGCATAATAGGGCTGTAATAGTCTTTATAATAATGTTTTAAATTGGAAAAGAACTAGTCCCAGACCTCTCTAGAGAGCAAGTGAGCAGAATATTGTCCCATTCCTTGAAACCATGCAAATGTTCTTATTCCAGAGTCACAATTTCCTATCACCTTCCAATTTAACAGACAAATCTCATTATCAGCCAGCGGAACATAAGGAAAAATAAAAATCTATATGAAAAGTTAAGTGTCAAGGAGGAAGTGGTGGCTTTCCCTGTCTTAACGTTGGCCTTGAAAACTCCAAACACTGCCCTGATCTTCCACATGGACACCAGGTAGAACAAAATCCATTTCTACAGGTGCAGTTTCAATAATTCACTAAATCCAGCGACTAAAAGCCAGAAGACAGAATGAAAAGTGGAAAGAAAAAAAAAAAAAAGAGGCAAATAGTCCTTAAAAAAAAAAAAGCAAAAAACCCACAAGTGGAACAGTACTTAATCTCCCAGGGCGTTTTGGTAGCTCTTGTCTGCCAGCTGCCCCTGGCCAGGGAAACAGTGAGAAAGTACCATCATCTTCTTCCTCATGCAGCCACAGCCTCTCAGTTGTGGAAACAAGAGGTTCTACAGCCTTTGCCCATAGCATTCAGTGGGAGAAAAAAAAAAAAGTCAGTAAAAATCAGTTCTGACTCTGCCCTGAGCACATTTCCCGGAACTGAGGACAAAAACGCCCCACTGCCGTGCCTCAGGCCACCGGGTATCTATTCCTTCTACCAAATTATTTACACTCCAAAGGGAATATTCCTCCCACTTCTCCGTCAGGGAGCCCCTAATCTTTCAACCCTGATCTTTCCAGGTCCCTTCCAACCTGGGCTGTTCTATGATTCCATGATAATATATATCCCACAAACTTCTTTTAAAATTAAAAACCTGCTGAGTCAGCACACTTGCAGTTGCCTATGACCTCTTCAATATCAGATCACAGCCAGTGACGGATCATGTCCTAATCACATCACATTAGCTCACCAGCAGCACTGGATTATTCTAAATGAACCATTTATCTGGAATACACCAAGTGAAAGCCCTGCGTTGTAGAAACATGCGTAACCAGAGGTAGAGCTGAAGCTTCTTGCAGCTACAAAAGTCCACATTTCTCAGCTTGAGGAGGGCAAGTCTCTACAGGCAAATTCTTGAGCACAAAAAGTTAATAACTTTGTCGCCCAATACAAGTGATGCTATTGATTTAAAGATATTTAAGAAATGCAAGTGAAAAATAAAACCAGAAATACTGTATTGATGCAGCACATTTTTTTAATGAGTAAAAGGCAGATATACTTTTAAAGGCATACAGAACCAAAAGACTCCATTCCCAAAGACATTACACCCTACCTATACCATTCCGAGTTAATGTTTTGTACATCGTTGCCACAAACATAAAAGCCAGTTTACAAAGAACCGCAGTATCAAGGAGAAGCAAGCTGTTGATCAAGAGGAGAGTTCGGGGTGGCAAGAGAGCAAGCAGACACAGAGCAGAATAAGGATAAATCATCGCAAGCACGTCAACGGCAGCGCAGAGCGCTCAAAGCCTCCGTAGGAGGTGGCTGCTGTCACCGGGGCTCTGCACATCAAGGACCGCTGCTGCCGAGGTTCGCCGTCAATCCGCGCTTGCCAGGTCTGGGTTGATCTTCATTTCAGGGACATTCCCGCTGGGTTTAGCAGGAGTAGCAGCTCCCATAGCCAAACCTTTGGCCATATCGTGAACCGAAGGGGTAGCCATAGCGGCCGGAGTAAAAGCCTGGGTAGCCATAGCAGTCCCCAGAGCCATAGAAGCCCCTATAGCCGCCATACAGACCCCCATAGCCGTAGCAGTCCCCAGAGCCATAAATGCCCCGGTAACCGTACAGACCACCATAGCCGTACCGGTCCCCAAAGCCGTAGAGGCCCCGGTAGCCATAGAGGCCCCCATAGCCCCGGTAGCCGCAGGGGCTCCCGCAGTCATAGCCCCGGTAGCCGTACAGGCTCCCGTAATTGCAGGGAGAATAGCAGTCATCCTCGCACTGGCCTTGGAGGAAAGTCATCTTTCTGCGATGGAGGCAAACCTGAAACGCAGCAGCAGGGAGGAAAGCAAAAGTAATAAATACTTGCAGTGGCAGTAACAGGCTGAGAGCCCACAGACTTCTTCGCTAGCCCCGTGAAGGGCAGAAACAACGTTATGACCCCACTCCTCAGCTCCTTACTACATCCC
The DNA here is from genome assembly GCF_000708025.1 of Charadrius vociferus. Classification (NCBI taxonomy): domain Eukaryota; kingdom Metazoa; phylum Chordata; class Aves; order Charadriiformes; family Charadriidae; genus Charadrius; species Charadrius vociferus. Next base: position 131,753 of record NW_009649598.1, read on the forward strand.
ATTTCTATCATTTTTCTCATTTACCCACTGCTTTTAAACCATTTTATTTCTTTTTCCATTTACTGAGGTTGGTGAAAGCACCAACTTTGGAATATACTCGCTAAAGATCAAAACCTCCTTGCCAGTGTTTCAGTATTTTTCTTAGAGAATATTGTTAGGCGTTAACAACTCTAAATTTCTTTTAGGATATCAGCTTTGCACAGAGCTCTGCATTCCCAAACCCATCAAGAAAATCTTCAAGAAAGCTTAAAGTGTCTGATGTTTGCCATGATAACACACTTCAGCTTTTGGGCCCATTGCTCCAAGTCCCATTTCAGTAATTTACACCGATTTTGGCATCTGGAAGCGCTGACAGCACACGTGAGAACATCTGCTGTCTTGCCAAACAGACCTTCAGGACATCTCTTAAAATAAAACAAAAAATTTATGGAAGAATCCACTGAGGGCCAGGGTAGGGAAACCCTCCTCTACCTCTGCTGGAGGCAGCTCTGCAGACCTACTAGCCAGCTGTCCTTATCAGGTAGCCAAGTAGCCCAGGGACCAACAGGACCGGGAAAGTTTCAGCCCCAGCTTTAAAACCTGAACCCGCCAGGTTCCTGCGACGCAGTAGCACAGGTCCGAGGCACAGAGGAAGAAATCTTAAATTTCAGAGAAGCCACGATCCCAACAGAAACTACGAAACCAAAGTTTCTAATCCTTATGAAGAGACTAAATGGAGAAGAGGCTTACCGAGTTCACCGGGAGGAGGAAGGCAAGAGAGCTGATGAGGAGCTGAGAGCTCCGAGCCCTTTTTATACTGTTTCTTTGCCCGCCTGGCTTATCTAAGACGCCCTGTGTATTCAAAAGGTTTGTAGCCTTATTGGTTGGAAAACAAATTTGCCTGTACACGTCATATCTTCAATTAATATAATTTTCTTCATTGTTTGGGATTATTAGTGTGTTCCCAGCCTCCCATATGTCACATATATTACAGGTTTCTTTCATCTTAAAATTTTCTGGGCCAACTGCATTCCTGATACCATTTTATTGTCTTCACTGTCAAAACTGAAGTTTATTTTTATATTATATAAAAGCATTTATAAGTTCCCAAAGCCATTGAAGGGAGAGAAATTTTCCATAAAAGAGGAAAACCTTCCCACATGTTTGAAAATATCTTTTGTTCACCAGAAAATCTGATGTACTGCGGCACAGGCTTCCCGTTTAAAGGAAACGTAAACATATATTTAGGTATTTTATATAAAACAACATAGTAACTTCAGGAAACAGGACCAGCACAAACTACAAATAAATCTTAATTGCATTCCTCCAAAGTGTTCATGGTGAATAAAAGTCATGCTGCTGCATGAGCCGAAAGATTTTTTTCCTCTTCTAAAATACTGTGGCATTGTTTGCAGTTTAATTCACTAGAGGGCTTGACCGCGAGTTCAGCAGAACAAAGTGGAGAACACAAGTATGAACTTGGTCTGGAAAATAATAAATGATAAAGAATTTTGTGAGATGTACTAAACGCTGCTTTCCAAGGAACCACGTTAATATTTTCTTCACAAATAATCAACCACATGTATCAAATACGGTGCAATACTGAGGAATGCTGGAGTTTGCTGCAAAACTCCTTGCATGACCTTCACCTAATTTCCGGCATTAATTTGAATATAAAACAAGGGTAATAATGAGCAAGCAGGATGTTGAGGCTTCCTCAGAATTTTGAATACCAAAGCACTTCATAAACACTCATTAATGTTTTCAATTTGCAAAGTGTTGCAGTATTTAAATATTAATAGTTTGTCACCAAAAGACACCCCCAGATTTAATAATATGGTCACTTACAAGACACTTCAAGGTCTCCTGTTTCTAACTCCTAATAAGGTAATGTATTGTGTTTTATGAAAGTCAAAAACTACAAAAAAAAAAAAAAACTCTTCTAAAATAGGAAGAAATATGTGGGAACATTTATAAGGCAGCTGCGAAATTTCTTCCAAATCACTGTTGTAGAACCTGAGACCAAAAAAAAAAATCAAACAAGGCTGCTGGCAAGAGATCCCCACCAGTATCACCAGGCAGTGTGCACAGGTCATAACGATGCAGAATAGAAGCACTACTACGTTTCGGCACACCAAAGACAAGCCTACTCCTTTACTCCCCTACGCGTTGCACCATAGATGCAAAAGCCAAGCGAATGGAGTACCTACAAGCAGATTGCGCAACCCGTAATGGTCTAAACATCTTCCAAAATTATTCCTATCCATCCAACTACAAAGAATTCCATGCAATTTTACTAGAAATGTGCTGAGCCCGTTTCTTCTGGTTTTAAGATGAAAGAAATTCTAAAGGTATTACATGTGTGTCATAACATCAAACTCTGAAAATATGAAAATCGCTGACTCCAATTACATCAATTGAAGGAATAATGCATGCAACAAGATATGTTGTATAACTAACACCTAAGTTTAAGGAGGTATATATATGGGCCCACAACTCCGAAATTCTATTCACTTCTCTCGACCTACTCCCCTCGGTGAACCAGGTAAGTCGATAGCGACTCTACTTTCTGATATACCTATATCTGTGTGTATATATGTCTACATGTTACTCTGTATAAATATTTGAGTGTGTGCGTGTGGACATACGTATGTATAAAAAAGGCACTGCTGTGTACATATATATATATGACGTATGTAACCTGTGTCTATGTATATGTACAGATGTTCTGTAAGCAATTTTTTGCCATTTTGGATCTAACTGCAAGCATAAAATTCTCTGCAACATCTAGGAATTCCTTCACTGAAACTTTTTTGCTCTTCCTGTGCTTATTTAAATGTAGGCTTTAAAGCACAGAAAATTTAAAGTTTACTACCAAAAATTTTGAAGTGATTTCCAGTTCCAGATTATTTCCATCGGTTGTCAGGAATTCAAATCCCTAGATAAAAACTTCATGAAGCATTTATTACTTAAAGTTGACGTCCTGAAAGGAAATTCCTCCATTTGATTGGATTCTTTGAGTTTATCCCACCTTGCATGGCATGCAGCACTACGGGAGGTAAAGGGGTGCATGCGATAGGCTGTTGAACTCATCTGAATAAGCAACAGTATTTGAACTGCCATATTTTTTGTTAATTTATTCAAATTTCTCCTAATTCTGGGGTGGGAAAATCCAGCTCTCTGTTGGTAAAAAACCTATTGGCTATGCATAATCAGCCATTTTCAAAAGTTGAGGGAAAAAAAATAGGAAATTTGTTTGGGAATCATGAGATTAAAAGAATAAATGAGGTAGTTAAGAGGATGAACAAGACCTGCAGGAGAGAGCGAGTTGCATTTCCTCAGGTCTGTCCGAGCTTTGAGCCTTTCCTCCTGCCGTCCGCAGACCATAAACTCACCTCGATTCTGGGTGTGTGTTTCAGGTTTACCTGCATCAACGAACCATGACTTTCTACAGGGACCTCTATGATGATGGATTCTACTCACAATTTGGCTATGAAGACCTCTATGGTTTTGGGGGCCTGAACGGCTACCGATTTGGGAGCCCGTATGGCTACTACCGCGACCAGTACCGATACGGGAGCCCATATGGCTACAGAAGCTTTGGGGGCCTGTACGGGAACAGAGGCTTGATCGGTTATGGGGGCTACTATGGGAATGGGGACTTGTACGGATTTGGGCACGGCTACCCCTTCTTCTCTCGTTTCGGAAACAGATACAACTATTGAAACTGCTATCCATGCTGAACCAGCAGAAATAGCAACCTAGAAATGAAACGCAGGACACGGATTCATGGCTAAGGTTATGGTGCTGAGAAACGCCGAGCACCCACGCCTCTGGCGGAGTTCAGTGGGACATGTGGGTGCCAGGCTGCGTAGGACTACCCCATACGTAACCCTCTCTAATATCTCCTGTTTCTTCAACTATCACTCTAAAGGGCAGCTTGAATTACAGCAGGTACTGAGGCATATTTACAGCATGCTTATGGAGTAAAGCAAGACTTTCAGGAGTGAGTAAAGTGTCTTTTAAGTTAATTCACAGCCACTTTGTATTGCCAGAGTAATGTGAGTTTCTGCAACCACCACAAACAAGTCCACTTTGCTCAGCTATAAACTTCACCGAAGATGCCATCTAGTAGAACTAGAGCAGAACTCCTGCTACATATACACCCATGCTGTGCCTCATCCAGCACTGAACATGATTTACAAGCAACTCTGCAAGCAAGAAACATGTCTGGACTGTGAAACTCCACCGTTTCCGCAAGGAGAGAGCGTCATCCAGCATCAGACACACTCTGCTTGCTGAAGACCCTTCTGTAAAACTGCAAACTTATTCTCTCTGTTACTCGCTGTTTCTCATTTTCATTAAAATCACTCTGCTTAATAGTATCAGAAGTCCAGTCTTCTTCTTTCCTCTGTGCTCGTTCACCAGTGTAAAAGGACCAACAGCACCGCCACTGTCACCAGCCATACAATTAGAGAGAGGTCTAGACTCCAGATGTTAGAGAGTATCACCACATCTCCATTCGAAATGCTCCAGCCCCAACTCATTTCCCAGAGCAGGAAGAAGCTCTACCTTATTTTAAGTAACCTGTGACCTTGGATTTACACAAATACTTCTTCAGGAAAGAGTATCACCTCACTGTCTGTACTACCAAACACACACTCCTGGAGCAAGCTGGGTTTTGTGCTTGAAAAATAACTTTCCGAAGCAAGAGATTGAGTGAAAGTCTTGTGATCTGCCACGGAAAGATAGCAATGACATTCAAGGTTAAAGACACCTAAGAGAAAACACCACAGGCAACCAAGCCATGACCATCTGCTGGAGAGATCATCTCCTTTGCAAACTGAACAGCCAGGTTATTCAGGGAGTTCCCGTCAGCTTCTACCATGTCACCTTAGGAGATTGAGTAGTCTTGATTTAGATTTATAATATTAAAGATTGTAATCTGGCACAGAACAAGGTGGTTCAACAAGCATAGCCGAGACAGAACTGCACGGATCCCATGCGAGCCCAGTTATACATCAAAGACAGAACCAGGAGACAAAAATCTTGTTGCAGAAATGACTGTGCGGGGGGCACCTCTGGGCTGATTTTCAAGAGATACCCTGCATGGCTACCCCTTCTCTTCTCATGGTGGCCACCTACACAAGCATTTCTGCATTCCTCAGCTGACAGAGCAAAGTGGAGGAAAGGGTCAAGAAAATAATTAGCAGAGAGCAGGTTAGAGAAGCACTTTCATAGAATCACAGAATGGTTTGGGTTGGAAGGGACCTTAAAGATCATCATCTTCTACCTCCCTGCCATGGGCAGGCACACCTCCCCCCAGCCCAGGTTGCTCCAAGCCCCGTCCAACCTGGCCTTGAACACCTCCAGGGATGGGGCAGCCACAGCTTCTCACTATCCTACAGCCAGTATCTCACTATCCTCACAGTCAACAATTTCTTCCTGATATCTCATCTAAATGTCCCCTCTTCCAGTTTGAAGCCATTACTCCTCATCCTATCACTACATGCCCTTGCAAAAAGTTGCTCTCCAGCTTTCTTGTAGGTCTCCTTCAGATACTGGAAGAGGCTCAAAGGTCTCCCCGGAGCCTTCTCTTCTCCAGGTTGTATAACCCCCTACTCTCTCAGCCTGTCATAGGCTGAAAAACAGAGATAGTTAGCAGAATAGTCCCTGAGCTATAAATGCTATTCCTTCAGTCCAAAGTCCATGGTCTTTACATCCATGTCACTGCTTTCCTTTAAACCATTTGACCTTGAACTGGACCATAGCAGAAGATGAGCCCCACAGATCTATTTCCTTGTCTGGGAAGGAGCAGCCACAGCCAAGAGATGGCCCTGGTCTGCTGCCTCACTGCTCAGAGCTCACTTCTTTGTGTCCTAGTTTGAGCAAGACAGAGCCAGATCAGGACAGCCCAGGAAGAAGGTAAGGGCAGCAACCTCCACCCTGGCCTCCTCGCAGGGCTCGTCAGCAGTAAATCAGTAGAACCCTTTGAAACTCGCAAAGCTATTAAGGCATCTTTTGTAATCCTGCTGCTAGCTGCTGTCTGCAGCAAAAAGGGCTGGGTTCCCCAAGGAAAACAATAAGAAATGGTAGAGTCTCCCACCATAATAAATTCAGCTTATCTCCCTTGGATGCCCTCTGGCACGCGAGGCTTTTCCCACTTACACATACAGCACAGAAGGGCTTACACAGAGATTTGCAGGAAGAGAGATGGAATAAAATGCAGAAAGCCAAAGATTTGGGTGAAATTCTCTGCCTGCCCAAGGTCCCTTGGCCCCAGCTTAACATCAGGTCCCTGTCCACGTTTGCCAACACAGCAGTATTGATGTTTCTTCCCGTCACCACATCCTGCTCAGGTCATTACCAGAGGCATTATCACTTCCCACAGCGGGTGCAATCACCACCCCATCCCTGGGGAACATCACCCCCCAGGCTGCAATTGCCCGCCAGCCCCAGTCCTCCCAGACCTGGCACCTCCCTCCACCACCCCACCTTAGAGCCACCACCTCCCTTCCCTTTCTGCTCTGAAGATGCCACTGCTCGAGCTGCAACTCCAGCTCTGTGCACAGCACCGGGGATGCCCCGATGCCCCTCACTGCTGCCCCCACCTAAGCACCATCAGCCCTCCCTTGCTCTCCCCCCACTCTGGGCACCTCGGGATCTCAGGTCAACCTTACACAAACTCTGGAGCCCAACCACCACACAGGGAGAGAAACCAATTTCTCACCCCAGGTGTCCCTATCCCAAGGCTCTCACCCTTTAGTTACCAAACAGGGACTGAATCATTTTATTACCTATTCAAGAAATCCCAAAACATTGCAGAATTGGGCTGCAGACCACTCCCTGGCCTCCCAAGCATCAGTCAATAGCACCGATGCTCATTTCCTATGGATCCACCCTAACATCTCTGGAAGCTCTGCATTTGTCCTACACCTGTTCACTGGTGTGTGAAGAGTATTTTCCCTGTTTCATAGGGTTTTACACCCTAAGGCTTAAGAAAAGTTGGATGATTAGAGGAACTTTGTGCCTGCCTATGAGATATTATCATAATAGATGAGAGATGGCTAATTTAGCTAACAGAAAACTGACTCCTGTAATTTCATTTGAACTCCTGAATGCCAGTCTGCAGCAGGATGTACTTACTGCATACATGTGGGAAATTACCAATTTAAATGCACCTTGTGAGCAACCCACACATGAGGCATGCTACAGGACATGCCTCCAGCACAAAGATTCCCTGCAAGAGCAAGAATCATCTTTAAAGAGTAAACTTATCCCAAAAGAGAACTCAGGCCCCTGACTAATGCACAAACTGGACTAGAACATTTTTCAAAATATTCCTTAAAGAGTGCAATATTGCAACAAAACCTTTTAAGAGAAGGGAATGTGTGTATAGGGAAAAAAAATGGCCTTACTGGAAGCAATAAGAGAAACAAACAGCAGTTCAAAATTCACCATATTCAGATGAATATTCTTATCCCATAATGCAATAACGAACCTAAGAGACATTAACAAATGCTTCTACTATCTTAAAAAGACATTGGTAGCTTCTTAGGAAGATACTTGCTGTCTTTAGTCCTCTGAAAGCCTCAGAGAATTTCACATGAGTAGCTTTTATAGCAAAATGAGTATCATGAGTAGCTTTTATATCAAAATTAATAAAAGGTGTGTTATAAACAGTTCCACAGAAATCCACCAGCAGAATTTCCTCATTGTACCACAAAACACCAAGTGTCAGTAACTGCAAGTCTCAACTTATTAAATGGAAAGCGCAACTTGAGAGGCCTCAATAATAAACTTCGGTTCCTTTCCAAATACTCCATTAGCATAACAATACAGTTTCCTTCATCTGGCTTTTGAGGTTTGGGGGATTTCTCTTTTGTAGGGAAGGATTTATGTGGTTGGTGAGAATTTGGTTTAATCACCTAGTCTAAGGCTTGCCAACAGTAAATTACACACTATTACAATGCCTGGTCAACTTTGTTTTCCTTACACATAAGGATAATACTTCTCCAAAGAGTGGCTCCTATGAAATAACCCAGCATTCTCCTCTCAGCTTGTGACACTGAATTACGTTGTTTCTGTAACAAAGTAGTAATACACTACATGACATTTCAAACACATACAGCAGCATGGAAAGCTTATCAAACGTTTATTATCAATGTATTCCTGAAGAAATTCAAAATTCCATGAATGAACAATCACTATCCATTTTCACAGACATAGGTCACATCGTTGTAAAACATTGAGCCAAGCAGTAAAGCCACAAATTTAGTTTTTACACTCAAAAAAAAAAAAAAAAAGCTGCTCTTGCATAACACTTGGCTTCAGACTCTTCTTAGCAATACCAACTCTCCATGCACCTCTGCTCTGATGCGTTGTGTCACTGCCTGGGTGGGGAGGTAGAGCCTGAGGACACCAGGTAACACACACCATGCCAGAAAAGCCAATATTGAGGAAAACAGCCCGCAGAGCCGAGCAAGACCGGGAATGATGAAAGCAAAGATGCGGGCAGCAGATTCATGAAGGGACAGCTACGGCATAGAGACTGCCGTGGAAAGGAGATGCGCACGCAACCCACTGCCACATCTCCCGAGAAGGTCACTGTCCTGAAGCAGAGCGATAGGATCAGCTTGGTGCAGCAGGACAAAGGCACCAGAATTCGGAGGAGCAGAGGGGAACACAGACATGCACACACGCATAGAGGCCAATAACATGTTGCGATGTCATGTTTAATGAGAAAGAAGCAGATCGTACAGAGGCAGGATTATCTAGTACAGATTACAAATTGCCCACAACCTGTGGTTTGATGCAAGATGATTAACATAATAACTGATGTTGCTTCCCCGGTTGCAGCTCTGGGTTCATACTCAGCCCTGACCACAGCAAGATGCATATGGCACAGACTGGTTGACTCCACAATCCTTTTTTATACATCATTAGCCACAGAAAGAGCCTACAAAAGGACCTAAAATGGATATCACACCAGATCCCTTTACTTTGCCACACTGATCCCCACAAGCCCCCAAGGAATTCCCAATAGAGTCCATAGCATAGAGATTGGAGCACTTAGAAAGGTAGGAAAGCATTCAAAAAAGAAGGAAAGCATTCAAAAAAGAAAATCAGAAAAGGTAATCTAAGAAGGATGTAAACAGACTTTTCAGAAGATCTGAGCATCTACAGGTGCATTTAATGGCAGCCCCAAATGCTCAGCCCTTCCTCAACGCTGTGCCCTGGAGCTCAGCCACGTATCTACATCCTGCTTGTCATCTCCTGGACGTTCTTCTTTCCGCAGCAGCTCTCACTAGGTTTAGCATGGTCTACAGGTTCCAATCGGGTACCCCCGTCCCCATCTGGCACCACCATAAACGTGTGAGCCCCCAGGAGCACGGGCAGCACTGAAGCCAGCAGGA
>NW_009649598.1:141179-171346 GCF_000708025.1 Charadrius vociferus
GGTCACAACCACCGGCGGAGGGTAGATGACCACCCTGGAGTCAGGACACTGCCGAACACAGGGCTCATTGCAGCTGTCAGCGATGGGCTGCGGCACAGCCACCCCGCACGGGGAGGGACTGCCATCAGTGCATGGGCTTAATGAGTGCACCATTTTTCAAGGACGGTTGATCTGAAGCACAAGGAAATAGTATAAATACAAGGCACAAACTCTTACAAGTTTCATGATGAAACATTATAAGAAAAGACTACCAATAGGATAGAGGGAAAGGCAGAATTCTCACAGCTCAGTTCCTACAAGACACCTGTAAATCTTGTACTGAACACAATGACATCTGGAAATTAGTTTTCACAAAAACTGGGAGCTTATCATCCAGATTCACATTTACCGAAGCCAATAGCTGAACAGTCACAGGTGTATTAATTTACATCAAGAAAATTTCAGATTGATATCAGAATATTTATACGTGATTCACCCTGACTTAAAACTACAAACAAAGGCTTTGTTAGAAAGAGGAATTCAGAAGAAACTTACCTACTTCTCAAGAGAAACAAGACAAGAGAAATGGTCACACAAGATCTGATGTTGAGCCCTTTTATACTCGCCCTTAGACTGCCCAAAGCATGAATCATCTGTGTGCATAACATCCTAATCAATTACTAAAGCCGTTTCTTTCAAGACTTAACTTTGTTAATGAATGTCAATTGTTTTAAATAAATCGCTCTTCGTAATTATTAGTTTGTCCTTCTACCTCGTATGACCTGTACTTTACTGCCTTCTAGTCTTTGCTATTTCAAAACTTTATATAGAGGGGATACTCTGCCTCTGCATGCTGGAGAAAGACGAAATGTTTATATGGCTCATCCTTGATGTCCTCCATGAATGGACTTGTTTCTGGGCAGGTGGTAAATAGCCATTTGCTTGGAAGAAAATGTACTTGACTCAGCCCAGAAAGAGTTGCAAAAGCGAGGGATAACTTGTGTTCTTGGCCTAGGGATAGCCAGGTTCATGGTTCTGTGATGAAATTAGGCTAATTCAAAGTCTGGTCAAAGCTCTGGCACATTGCAGAAATCCTGAATTTTATAGAGTTATATATCCAAATATGTCAGTGCAGCTGTTCCAATTAGACACCAAGCATGCAAGCTTTGACAATAAAAAAAGGAAAGAAGCGTAAGGCCGTATTTTATATGAAATTAAATGCCCCTTACTGTGAAGCTATAAATCATGACCTGATTAAGGTAATGGCAAAAAGACGATAAATAGGGTGTGGCTTAAGCAAGACCTTGTCAGGAGTTTTTTCCAGCGAGTCGCTTCTTCAATAAAAGGAGACCTCAAGCTATTATAATAATAACGTGCGATGCGCATATAGAACAACAAGTGGAAGATGCTTTTTGGAGCCCCAGTCGCTGATGAAGTGCAACTGCCGGTGTGGGGTTATCATCCATAATAAACAGCAGCATGAGGCAGCAGCTTTCTGACACTCAGCACCGGAGTCAGCAACAGATGCCACGGATGGCAGTGGCGTGTGCCACGCAGACACTCCCACTGGGCCATAGCGACTTGTTCGCTCTGATTTACACTTCATTTAACTTAAAAACAAAGATATTTTGCTGCTTCTGTAGTAATTGAGAGGACTTGTCTGGGCTGTTCTGTTACAGTAAACCTCACCTCAAAGCCTTCTCCCTTTCTCCCAGCAGCAGCATGTTCTTGTAAGGAAAAGCTTTCCTGTGGTGGAGTTAGAGGTGGATGTGGTAACGCTGCACAACAAAGTTCCCCCCTTCCAAGGAATCTCAGGAAAACATCTTGTATATCATCAGGTTGGCAGCAAAATGATTTGGAAGGGCAGGACTAGACCTCATCGCATTACATGCTACTGTGGCGTAGAAACCTCAATCAAGACTTCCACAGCAATGGAAATGGCTGGAATGCTTTCTTACTTTAATTGCATACTGAGATTTATCTTCACAGTGTCATAATGTTTGAGGATGACATAAGATATTTGTAATTCCTTTGGAAAATTGGCTCTGCCTTTTCTGTAATTGAAGATAACCATGCGAATTGCAACATGTGTCTTTATCTCAGCTTAGGTTGTGTAGCAATTTATCCCTAAAGTAATTCCTCAAAAACGTTGGAATTAAATATCTAATTACTATCTTCAAGTTAGCCAGCTGGAAAGAAAACTAAATGTTAGGTCTTATTTTAGAAATGTATCACTAATTCTGTCTTGAAAAGTCGAGATGTTCAATCCAATGTGAAAAGAACCCTACACTACTGGGACTTGTTTCCTTCTCTGCTGCAGCCTGCTTGGCGTTAACGTCACTGCGGGGTCCATTTATCAGAACACAAATCCCTCACAATAGGCATGCCAAAACTTTCTGAAAACATTTTCAAAGCACATCGTAAAAGCTAATTAGTGTTCTACACCACTGATGTTGTCATACCTATTCTTTTCGTTTTAACAAGAGTATTACAACTGCCAGCTCAAGCACTGCCAGAGAAGACAAGGAAATAAAAGTGATGAGTCAACCGGTGACCCACAGCCAAAACTCAGCACCTAAAGACTGCGTCCATAAGGAAGCAATGCAACAAAACAGTGCACATGTCAGCTTAATTTACCAGTTAAAACAAGCTTAACAATCAAATTCCAGCACCTTAAAAACTACAGATACTAAACACAAAAATCATCATCTTTGTACCCGTCAGGAGACAGAAAGAACACCTGAGCTGCAGACAAGCCATCAACACCTTCAAGCTCTCGGAAAGTGCTGACAGGACACATTTATCCTGTATTTAACTGAATTCAAATTCTTCAGAAAACTTGAAGAGTCCTCTGTCTGCAAGGGTATGCAGGAAAGACGTATAAAACCTTAAAGGACCAAGCTAGAGCTCACCACAAGAGCAGGGATCTCTCTAAAGACATCTGTTTGATTATGCTGTTCAAAAGCAGCAGACATATCAAGAATCAAATCCATCCCCAAGTCCAGTGAAACACCACAACACATAGATTTATGAAGGTTAAAACACAAACACTGTGTGTGGTTTAGTGCGCACACCACAGCAGGTGAGGCAGGAACCTTAGAAATAATTACATCAATTACATGTTGGCTTTGGCTAATAAGGACTTTGTGCCCAAAAAGGTGATCTCTCCACCAGGCTGACTAGGAAAGTAATTTGAGGCTCAGAGCTTCATCCATTTCTCTTGGTTTCTCCTCCTCAAACCAGGTGTGTGTGATCACCTCAACTGCTTTATAACGACCATACTACAGCTAAACAGACGGTGAGACGCTTAGCACATTTAATTTCATAACAAAGAATACAGACACAAGAAGCCACCGAGGTTTTTCCCACTTTATCTTAAAGTTAGCAACACCATAAAGGCTGTGGAGAGACAGCAGTTGCAGGGAGAGCTGAACTTGTTTGTGACCGTGAAAGTCTGGAACGAATAGCGTGTAATTTTTAGAAGTAAAACCTACTGAAAGGATGGAAATTATGTTTATCTTAATTTGCTTTACTTCAGACAGCAGTTGTGCACTCCACTTTTCCTTTGCGTTAGAAGATTGCAATTTACTGTTGCGTCTTATACTTTGTTTTTCTTAAAGGAAAAAAGCTTTCTTATGAAGAGGGCTTTAGATATCCCACGAGTAAAAGCCCAGAGTTACTCTACTCCTGGATGACGGGTCGTGCAGCTTGATGCCCAGCTTATTAAAAAAAGAGAACAGGACAGGCTTAGAGGTGTGCTGCAAACATCCCAAAGACATCCCTCGATGCCTGCTGTCTTCTACACAGAACAGCTCCAACACTGCTGCCTCATACATTTAACCAAACCTATCACTTACCACCAGCCCAGCCTCAACCCACTGAGCATCACTACATTATTCCACAGAGACTGACACACAACTGAGCCTTCCACCAGGTGCTTTGGATTTTATAGATGTAAACAGCGACACAGACAACATGCTTTGAAGAAAGCCAGCGCTGAGCTCAGCATCACAAGAAGATTTGTAACTCCTTCCAGCAAATGGGAAATGAGGAATTCCCCACCCAAACACATCCTTTTCTACCAGGGGCTCTCAATCTTATCAGCTGAGCCTGACATTTCTCACCACTCCATGTGATAGCTCATGCATTAACATTAAGCCATGAGCCATAGATTCACCAGAAAGGTTGAAAACCAGAGAAGAAATACCCATTTTTCCATCGCTGAGGTTTATTACCCAGCAGCTGAGGGTCTCCATGCTGTGTTACAAGCTGTGCAATGGAAAGGTGGAGAGCAATGATGTGCTACACATCCATACTACACCAAGGTCAACGCAGAGATGGAATTGCTCCTGCCACTGAGCTTTACCTCCAAGTTAAACTTAGCTAATTGGACACTGCTTCATCTGCATGCCCATTGGGAAAAACATTTTCCCTCTGAAGCAGGTGGCATTGGTTATTGCTCAACCTGTGATATCAACACGCAGCACTGGCCTTCCTGCCTGCAACCATCATTTTGTCCCAAAACAAGAGGTTGCAACAAAGAGACAGCATTCAGGGTTATAACTAAATTTCCTTTTATAATATACAAACCTCTATTATATTTACTGGTTATGTAGAATCAGCTAAACCACTAAAATCAGCTGGCCTCTTTCTAAAGAGATACTCTGAGCCAGAATAAGGGAAAATGACAAGAACATTGAACTTTATTGAACCACAGTCGTGACTCGTGGCACGACACATCTCAGAGCCTGTTCTCACCCCACGCCTCAGCTTTGCTCTACTGATAAATTAAGATGGTCCTTTCAGGTACCATGCCTGTGCAGACCTATGTTTACCCGTACAGAAAACAAGAATAGCACTGACAGAGGCTATTAAATGACATCCTCATAACAGGACCTCTTAAAACTCCTTACAAATGCTCATTAATATTTTGCGTGAGCGAAGCTCTTCAAGCTGGACTCCATTATAATGAATGCCAGCACATACCCAATTTAAAGGATGCGTCCCAAGACGTCAAAGGCTACTAATTACATCACGTGTAGGGCGCAGTTTACCTCCTGATGGACAGGGACAAGGCACGGGCAGCATCTGCACAGGCACAGCTGAGGTCTAGGTGAAAACCAGCAGCTGTTGGGATGGTGACGGTGTAAGACAATGGGGTCATTAGAAAAGCACCCCCTGCTTTCCTGTCACTGGGGTGCCATAATCTAGTCCAACCTGGTAATGCCTTGTTTCCCACCCGAAGTACCCAACCAGATGCCACAAGCGCAGTTGCTAATCAAGCCTGATCAAACCCGAGGACCCGCGGGAGCGCTCGGGGGCACTTGGGGAACGAGTCTTATTTAGTTTGAAGAGCACTAGATCAGCCGTACAACGAGTGGCTGAGTGTTCAGTTTCGGGAACATCTCTCCCAGCCTCAAAAAACCACATTCCTTAATGTCCCGAACCACCCACCTGCATTTAAAGGAACAAAAAGGAAATTGAAGTATGATCGTGTCCCACTCCCCCCCGCCGCTGCTGCTTCCTCATTGACCATCTGCTAAAAGAAGCTTTAAGAGGAGAGGGATTGATCTCTGTACGTGACTAATGAGGTCAATGGAACAAAAGGCGGCTTTTGCTTCTCCCATAAAGATTTAAAATGGAAAGAACCCGTAGGGTGTGAGGTGCATTTCGTGGTATTTGGGGATAACAATATACTATGTCAAAATAATTACAGCCAATGAAAAAGTTTCATATGGACAAATTCTCTCATGTATCTAATTAGGATTTGATACACAGCAGCTCAGGTTTTCCATGCGGTCTAAAAGACCATATAAAAACACACATTTCCAAGCTTTCAATCCAGTTCTTACACTCTGCTGTGAGCTCGGTAAGTTATTTGCCTATTTCTCTTTCTAACTAGCAAAATATCCTTTTGTTGGTACTTTGAACTTGAATTTAGATCCTGAAGAAATACTCTGACACTGCGAATTCAGGGTGGTGTTTCTTTTAAAGGATCTTTCTTGTGTATTATTTTTTTCTTACAGGCATAGACAGATACAAGCTTTTAAATTGAGCCTGAGATGCACAGAACCTCACCCAATTTGGGATGCGCTGTTTCCACTTTGATCTGGCCATTTAGGTACCCTCATCTTTAATTGGCTTTGAAAAAACTGAATTCTAGATTCCTCCTGTATTAGAAGGCACTTATTTTAGTGGTTCAAGTAACTATTTCTATTAGCAGCTGACCTTTACCGTGCTAATCAGACTGATGTAGATTACTTCTATCATACCACAGAGGTTAATTTTTATCTGGAATAACTAAAGGAAATTTTGGCTTCTGTGTGTTTGAGACCCTTTTATACACATTTGGGGGGGGAGATTCTTCTGTACAAGAGCTAATATTACCTTCCAACTTTCAAAACATAGCGAGAAAACCCTGATCTCAACCTGTCTGGCATTTCTCCTGTGTCTGCAGTTAATTTTCAGCTGACATCTTTGTAAACAAACCATGTTGATCTACAGTAGCTGGGACCTGACCCCCCAGAGCTTGTTCTTAGAGTAGCCCTGAACGTCTGCAAGAGCAACTGCCACCAAATTGCAAAGTAGAGACGCCCAAGTGCCATTTGCTACTGCTGAGCAAAGCTGATTTGCAGCCAGATTTTAAATTTTAATTAGGAAATCCAAGGTCTCAGCACTTCTCTGTGCTCAATCACATCTTTGGAACGGCCACCTCGTGTCTTCCAAGGATGGGAGAGGCAGATCTGACACCTCACAGCTCGGCAATGCCTTTTCCCACCTTCCTAGTCCCTCTTCCCAGGTGGGCAGCCAGGACAGCCCCTGCACCCTCCTGCCTTCGCACAGGCCATCTCCATGCCAGGAGGAGCCCAGCCCTGGCACTACAGGGTGCTCCACAGGCTAATTCAGGTAGAGATGGGAGCAGACACCCCCTGGCATTCTCGCAGCCCTTCGGTCCCCAGCTTCCACTGGAGCAAACCCAGGAGAGAAAGAGCAAGAGACAGCAAAGTACAGAGCAGCCAGAAACGCAACTACACAGCTGCATCCCAAAATGCAGAGAGTTACATTTGACTTTTTGTACTCATATGGGACACTGGCAGCGTGGGCCAGACTTTCAGAAGTCCCCCTGTCCCTAAAGAACATCAGGCTTTTCAAACCAGAGCTCTGCCACATCACCTTACCAATTACAAAGATAACAATCCTCTGTTCTGCAATTCAGATTAGCGTAAAGAAGGGCAATGCTTTCTTTTGCTTCACATAGTGCCAGCAGAAAGTAATTCCAGTTTCAACTGAAGCGTCTGGAAAGCAAATAAATGATAGCCCTCGACACAAAAAGATGAGAACCTCAGCACTAATCCCAGATATGCCATTGCCTCACTAGCTGAAGCATGCAGGTCACTTCGCAGCTACGCCTGGAACTCCGCTGCTTCCAGGGATAATAGCTACCTGCCTCGCGTGACAGCTGAAGCTCTGAAAGATGGTTAATTAAATGCAATGCTGCGCAGTTTCTGGGACGGAGAGGAGGCCTGAGAGTCAGAGCAGCAAGCTCAAACAGCAGAAAGGCAGCGTGTCAGACACAAGCAGTGATCTGCAGGGAATTCATCTACCTTTCTTCCCTACTTTGGTTTTTCTTTTAGGTTCATCTCCATCCCAGAGCAATGGCTTATTATGGATACCAATACAAGCAGCAGTGCTATATTCCCAGCGGAGTGAAGCACGCCACACCGGTCTTCACACAGTGCCACAACCCCGGTGCAATGAAGTGCGTGTCATGCTCTCCATGTGCTTCCAAAGGTGCCAAGGTGTGTGCTGTGAGGAAGACCATGCAGAGCAGCCCCAAGTGCTCCGCACCATGTTCATCCCAGTGTGTGGAGACACACATTGTGGAAGGCCAGTCTTCCTCCTGTAGCCCCGGGTCTCCTCATCCATGCGCCATGGCGTTGCCTCAGCCCCACCTGCAGGGCAGGGAACATCTCTGCGTGCCACACTGTGGACAACCAAGCGTTCCAAGATGCCCTCAGATATGCGCTCCAGCTCACATGTACCAACACAGCTCATATCCTTATTCATACCAGTGGTCCGACAGCTACCACTACAACTGTGGGCAACAATAAGCTCCGTGGAGGTGCCCACAGAACAACCAGGTGATGAAGAGCAAGCTTCACTCATAGCTGAGTTCACAGGCACAGCTTTCAGAAGCACAACTCTTCTCCTTCTGCAATCACTGGGGCTTGTGGACAACCTGACACCTTTACAAGCCAGCCCTTATTTAATCCTTTCCACGTTATATTCTTCATTAGATTTAGATGTCTCATAGCTTCATCCCTACGGTCTCCTGTCATCTACAGCAGGCTCGGATCTCAACTGCATGAAGAAAGGTTTTCTGTGACTCCCAGTGTAAAGGATATGTGAGTTCTACCATTGGCATAATCACTCACATGGATGACATTGTGTCAAAGTGGCCTCGGTTAGACCAGTGCCAACAAAAACTCAATCCTTCCATGGTAATACTGCTAAGAACACACATTTCTTTCTGCTTTCAACTTTGTTCCAGAGGAGATTTTGTAAAGAAACTGGTTTTAAATTCTGTGCTTTGTTCTATATGCAACCCACAGAAATAAGACACGTAAATGTAAAATGGTGGAAAACAGGACTTGACTTTCAAGTCAAGGGGGTCTACTGTGTGAAGCAACTCACTACTTAAATATCCACCTCTGATGTACCAGCTGGAAGCCAGAGAGTACTTGCTCTGTAGTCTGCATTACTTTATTCTCTAAGGTATATAACCAACATCTCACATAATAAAGCCTCTACTGCATCAAACTACCTGCTTTCTATTTTGGGGTTTTGTTTGTTTTTTTTCTTCTATCTCTATTCACTCTTGTCTCAGAGCTGAAAATCCACGGTTGTGTGGCAGCCATGGAAAGACAAGCAATGCTTCCAGTTGTGCCGGTAACAAATACTCAGCTCCCCACAGTGGATCTCAAAACAACTCACACAAAAGCTGAGCCAGCTGTAAGGTGACAAACACGGTGAATCGATAAGCTACCTGCAAACACTGGAATTCTCAGGGCACCGCTCTAACCCCTAGACCACACTGCTCTATGCGGTAGGACATTAAGCCACTCACAATTTGAGGTGTTATGACCCCATCCACCAATAAGTCCCAATTAAATTTACCCCAAATCATTCCTTGTGCGTTTGCAAACTGTATGCCAGCAATCCCTTGTGCTCCATCAGGTGGTCGATGGCTTCAGGGAGCACGAGGGAGCCCCAGGCAGACACACGCTCCTTCACAGCGCAGCAGCCGAGGGCTCGGCACGGAACTCCCAGGCTGTCAAGGACCCACAGTGCCACAAACACCCACCTACGCAGCGTAATGCGTCAGTATCAGAACAAGGCATAGCAGGAATTGTTAGACTTGCAGTGATTTTTTTTTTTTTTCTATCAGCCATGACACGCATTGAAATCGATACTCCCAAATATGTCACTTGTGACAAGGTCGGGCAGGCTACAGGACTCCAAATTCAGTGTGATTTGCACAGCAATGAAGCATCATTTAAAAGAAAAAAAAAAAGGTTTGTAGCCAAAAATAGAGCAAGTAGACTGTCTTGGAGCCAAAAAAAAAAAAAAAAAAAAAATCCGAGACAGCAGCTCCGAAGTGGCACAACTTCCCCGGAGTCAGCAGAGGTGAGGATGACTTATGCCTGCTCCGGATCTGCCTACTAGGAGAGAAGTAATAAAGTTGTGCTCCCCACCAAGTAGCCAAAGGGCACGGCTCTCATGTGGTGGCGTTCAAAGGAGGGCGAAGCTGTTTGGCGATACCCAGTGAGGGGAACGCTCTCCCGTCCCCTCTCTGGGCTGCTCCACCACACATCCACGGACTGAGGTTACAGCTGCAACATCAACAGAGGAACCATTCTGCATCTCCCTTCGTGGTTTTTCACCCATCCCTCCGTGCTACACCCAGGCTTTGAGAGGTCCTAGGTATTCAGAGGTTTCGGTACCATGTGTTCATCTGGGGAACTTCCCTGTTTAAGATCTCGTTGCCTCAGTTCGTCCTGCTTCCTACATCACTTGACTGCAAACACATCCCATTTGACCAGCTCTGCTGAGCTCCACCGCTTTTGGACAATAGTCTTGCAACAAAAATGCGTGTGATTTGTATTTAAATGAGTCTGTGCAGTACAGCCGTCTGCGCTTTCAACAAGCTGGGCGGCAACTGCCACATTTTTATCCTTCTTAATTAAAAACAAAAAGGGTGAGAAATTAGGAAGGCGTTTGAGGTGTCTGTGCCGTTCAGAAACCTCTATCACGCTTCCAGAACTGTCTACAGGGGCAGACAGATGCATCGATGTGGTTAAATTCAAAACGCCGTGCGTGCGTTCAGGTTAGCCCAGCCCAGGGAGACGGGGAACATTAGAACACTGCAGGAGCCACAACCCACCGCTCCGGCAGCGAGGACAGCATGCCCCAGGGAGCTCAGCCTGCTCCACACCAGCACCCAGCCCTGCCCTGGGACGCCTGTGGGCTGAAAGCAAAGAGCAACTCGGTCACCTGACACAAGATTTGCCCTTGAAAATGATACATTAGGTCCTCTGTAACCAAAGATTTTAGAATTAAAATATAATATTTCAAAATGAGAGTGCTTTCTCCAGTAGCTGCTAAGCAGTGGCGCCAACTCAGAAGCATCACGAAGAATAGTTCAAATGAAAACTCCCTCCAATAAAAATATCGTGGAAGTAAGAGCAAGATCTTTCCAGTTTCAGGTGGGAGACCTTAGGGATGCTTTTGTCCCAGCCCAGGTTTAAGTCTCACTCAGCGTAGCTGTCCCCGGCCACTGTCCCGGTGGAGGAGGGAACCACCCGACAACTCTGGGGCTTTTCAGAGGAGGCATCAAGTTCTCGACAAGAGTCAGCAGGGCTTCAAACATTTGCAGTCTGAAGCTGACTTCACAGGGTGTATTTTCTCACTCCTGGTCACCTTTGGCTTACCACATTCCTGGATTTCAAACCCCAACAGGAAGGGCAAGAGAAGGGCTGCAAAGCAAAGGGCTGAAGTGGGATCTAGTGATCAGTGGCACCATCTCTACCGGGTAGGAGCTGAAGCCACCAGCAGCATTTCATAGCTAGGGATTTGCTCTGTAGTCCCTATTTCTGGTCCAATTCAAAAGTGTAGTAGTTGGTGGGTTTACCCCCACACCATAAAAAGCATCCCACCTCCAACACCAGCAGTAAAACATCCAAAGCCTTTTTTAGCCCACAGCAGCCAACAATCCACAGGAGAGCAGACCCACAGGCTCCTCTTCCAGCCCTGATGCGATGGAAAGTGCTTTCCATGCATGACCCAGACCACCCGTTGCATCAGAGGGGATCAGAGGAGACACCCACAGGAAGGCAGTTCCCCACGTGTCCCCCACAGCTGCATTCCCTGACCCCGAACCAGCACCGTCTCTGTAGCCTCAGCCCAAAACCAGCCTCTCATTTACTACCACTTCACATGTGCCATTCAGAGTTTATGACTGGTTTTCAAACTTATTTTTTTATATTGTACTGGGAGCCAGCTTTGTGTTAGCTGACATTACAAAGCACAGTAGTTTTGTTTTTTTTTTAGCCATTGTTTTAAAAGCCCATCTTGCTACAGAGGGTAGTTCACACTGGAGCATCTCCCTGACATGCTCACAGCCGTCACCTGGTGGATGTGCGTCTGTACTTCAGCCACTTGCACTAGAAATAAGGCTCAGGATTTCCAACAGCCTGGAGAGCATCCCAGCCAACCCAAACACATCTGCAAACACAGCCTGATTCATGCAGCTTAGCTATGCCCTCCTCTGGGCACCACCAGCTAACGCAGCTCCTGGATTTTGCAGGATCTCCAGCAGCAATGAATCCAGGGAATCACCAGGGAGGTGATGCTGCCCCTCTACTCTACTCTGGTGAGACCCCACCTGGAGTACCATGCCCAGCTCTGGAGCCCCCAACATAGGAAAGACATGGACCTGTTGGAGCAGGGCCAGAGGAGGGCCACGAAGATGATCAGAGGGCTGGAGCCCCTCTGCTGGGAGGACAGGCTGGGAGAGTTGGGGGGGTTCAGCCTGGAGAAGAGAAGGCCAAAAAGGGGAGAGCTCAGAGCCCCTTCCAGTGCCTAAAGGGGCTCCAGGAGAGCTGGGGAGGGACTCTGGATCAGGGAGGGGAGCCGTGGGACGAGGGGGAACGCTTTGACACTGACAGAGGGGAGATTGAGGTGAGATCTGGGGAAGAAATTGTTGCCTGTGAGGGCAGTGATCCCCTGGGGCAGGTTGCCCCGAGAAGCTGTGGCTGCCCCATCCCTGGAGGTGTTCAAGGCCAGGTTGGACGGGGCTTGGGGCAACCTGGGCTGGTGGGAGGCGTCCCTGCCCAGGGCAGGGGGTTGGAACTTGATGATCTTCAAGGTCCCTTCCAACCTAAACCATTCTATGAGTCTATGATCAGCAATTAGCCAAGTGCATTTGCTTCTGAAGCACAGGCAGCAGCTCCTTGCCAGCTCAAGGACACACTTCAGCGCTGACAGCCCGGACTGAGCAGCTGCCCAGCAGAGACCAATGGTGCACCCAAAATCCTGGTGACAGAGGAGAGTAAGCAAAAGGTTAAAATGTTCTCCAAAACATTAGGAAGGTGCTTTGATGCCACAGAGGTGTTCAAAAGCAGGTAGAATCCTCTCAGACTTTCTCTCCATACTTTCTCACTCAGACTTTCTCACCAGACAGGATCCTGCAAGCCAAGGCTTTAACTCCTTAAGAGACTACGAAAACAGCCAGTAAAGAAAACCAAGAGCTAGAGCAGCCCCAAGACTATTCCAGATGGAGACAGCAGCAGTGAAGCACAGTCCACTGTAATAGCACACATGTTAAAACCATCTGAAACCACTTTTCACCCCAGCTCCTGCTATGGGAATTTAGTACGTGTTGGGGTCTCACAGCAGGGCTGCAGAGCAGAGCTGGCCACAGGCTTGCAGGGACTTCTTCACTCCTAAGTGTTTTGCTTGGAGAAGTCTCCCCCTCACAAAAGAGAGGCAACTCTGAGTGGGTTTCAGTTTATTTATCTGAAAGCTGTTTCTCTACTGATACAAATATGAAGTCCTCTCTGGAAAAGGAGTCAAAGCAGAGTTTTCTCCACCATTCAGCCAATCCAATTGCCAGCACTCCCTCAGTCCACTACAGAGAGGAACAGAGAAGAGCTTTCTGATACATTGAGAGTAAGGTTTTCCACTCCTAAGCTTCAGATATCTCTGCTAGCTTCACAAGACCAGCTCAAATAAAGCACCCTACTGGTAACTAACCTCTACACCAATGGGTCTCTCAAAAGACCTCCAGGATCAGAAAGAGGAAAAGCTCAAGGGGGACAGTTATATTTAGTGGGTTCTTGGGTGATTGGCTAACAAGCCTGGGGCAGCTGAGGGCAATCTGTCTCCAAGCAGACACCAAGGGGGCAAGGCTTGGCGCAGCAGCTGGTTTTCTATATGTCAGTTTGTAGGTTGGGAGTGCTGTGAAAACTTTAATGTGCTGGTTTTGGGGAGAGTTCTCTCACTGGTTTCTCTCTAGTGCAGGAACCTGTTCATGCTTCCCACTGCTTCAGATGCTGTTTACAAATCTAATATTGCATCTTAATGTGGGGCTCTTTTCTGCTCAAAACTCTTTGAAAATGGGGGCATCTTAGAAGCTTAGTTAACTGTGGGCTTTGGTTTGGTTTTTTTTCCTGTTGTGATGTATAGGCTAAAAAAGGCAGGTGTTTTTGAACTGAGCTATTGTGGTTGTAAGGGGAGACCTTATTGTGGCTTTAAGAGGGCTTATAAGAAAGATGGGGGACAAACTTCTTAGCAGAGCCTGTTGCAATAGGATTGTAGAATCACAGAATGGTGAGGGTTGGAAGGGACCTCTGGAGATCATCTAGTCCAACCCCCCCTGCCAGAACAGGGTTGCCTACAGCAGGATGGCATCTAAGGATGAGGGGGTAATGGTCTTAAACTGAAAAAGGGAAGATTTAGACTACATATATGGAAGAAATTTGTTATGTTGAGGGTGGTGAGGCACTGGGCCAGGTTGCCCAGAGAGGTGGGGGATGCCCCATCCCTGGAAACATTCCAGGCCAGGTTGGACAGGGCTCTGAGCAACCCGATCTAGTTGGAAATGTCCCTGCCTATGGCAGAGAGTAGAACTAGATGGCCTTTAAAAGTCACTTCCAACCCAAACTGTACTATGATTCTATAGTTTTGATAGGTTTGGGAGAAATGGTAAAAGGTGGCTGAGCATAGCTTTTAAGGAGTCTCTTCAAGTGTTCAAGTAATTATTTAGAATTCCTAATCACTCTAGCAGGTGTGGGAACTTCTTAACTGTGTGGGATTGGGGAGATCCAGCTTTTTGAGAAAAGTGACATAAAGTCATCCTCAACGCAAAAAGAATGAGCTAGATGATCCTAGAGCACCATCCTGTGGCAGTGCAGGTGCTGAGCAGGAGGAATGTGTTCCCTCCTGACTCACCCCCCACCCTTCATTCCTGGTAGAGCTGCAGGTGCTTGTAATTAGCTGACGAATAACCAGAGCTCAGCTGATGCCCAGCCCAGATACTGCTGTGGATGCAAACCAGTGAGGGGTGAGACAAGCAGATGAGCTATTTGCACGCCACTTGTGGAAGGTCTGGTGTTCTCCAGGGAACCCTGTAGAGCTCAGCCTCTCACTTGTATCAGTGCAAGAGGCAATGTTTCACCTGCAGTTTTTGTTCTTCACTTTAAATGGAGAATCTGAGGTGTTGCACAAGGGGATTTTGGCAGTTAAAGAATGAATGTGGGTGTGGGAAGGCAAAGCAGTGCAGGACTGGTGTGCCTTGCTGTTGAAATTGCAAGTTGCTGCACTGATGACAAACTTCTGGCTGTGAAGTAAGTGATAAAGTGATGCAACCCTAGCCAGGCGTGGGGATGTAGAAAAGCAGGTATGTGACATCAGGGACTCAGATCTCTGGTGCCTGTGACTAAGCGATGTGGTGGAGAAATGGGCTAGCTTTAAAAGGAAAGAAGTGGCAAACTTGGTAAATGTTGATATCAGATTGCTGTGAGAAACACAGTTTTGGCTGCAACGGCCAAATTTTAAATCTTCCTCAGCTGTGGAGGTCACAGACCTCGCAAATCCCTGATCCAAATCTGCTGGTTCCTTTCCCTTCCTGAGGGACTCGCTATTTGACTTGAGTTTCTGTGAGTTTATACATGGCTGTCCATACCATCGGTTTATGCATCTGCCTGTCTTATTATTGCCCTGCTTATATCCTATGGGGATATTACCGGCAGCTGGAGGCTTTGAAAGGGGAAAATCCTCTTCTGTTGCTGCACTCAGTTGCGTAAATTAAGTCTTTTCACTGCAGGAAGAAATAAGGTTCGCTGCCGTCTGAAGGGACTGCGTTGCTCCCTCTCCACCCCAACTGCCTCTAGCTTTCTCTGGGTGGTGCTGATAGGATGAGGCTGAGAAGAGTGAGGAGGGCTGAGCTGCGTTGCCATACAGCTGTGCTGTGTGTGCAACTCTAGGAGGAAAATCTGGGGGGGGGACTCACCCCCTGAAATGTGAACCATAAGGAGACCTTCTTCAGGTGTTGTTATCCCATGCAGAACGTCGTGTTTGTGATGTGTCCTACCCTGTCCCATGAAACAGGTCATGGTTTGGCTGTCCTCTACTGACATCCTCATGTAAGTAACTAAGAATTGACTGTTGGTGAAGGGGAAATTCTCCATAATCCTTAAAAACTGCGATGCCCTAGAGCCACGAGGCTTCCCCCTGCTCCAAAGCTGTCAACTTAAAATCAGCGTTGGTTCTGATGGACCCTGTGTCCTGGTTCAAGGTAGCTGCATGGTCAGTAAATTCCCAAATGGTGCCGTGAGCTGGGGTCTTTGGAAGGGGTCCCCTGTGTTGGTGGCATTCCTTACTCCAACTGTCCTCACCTTACTGCCACACCGGCTAATCTTGATTTAGTCTAAAAGCTCTCTTGTGAAGCCTGTGGGGAGTTCCCAGGCAAATAAATTAACTGTCGGATATGACCACTGATGATAATGAATGGAGCAATTAAGACTTTCCATTTGATGACTGTAATTTTAATGGGCTGGTGCAAACCAGCTGAATAACACGGGAAGGAAGCTGCATCAGTGTCATAGGTAAAAACTGGGCAGATGACCCACTAAAGAGCTGGGTGGATCATAAAAATAGGAAGCTATGCAGTTAAACTTGCCAGGTGATGAGCGGCTCCAACTGTATTTCCAAGGAGTTTGTCCTGTGCATAGCCCATGCCACCGTGGATCCATACTGGACACTAAAATAAGGTTGGCCACGATGCATTTTGAGTGCTGCTGATGCCTAGGTGACAAATGACATGTTCTTCAAGCAAGCTCTCCTGGCATCTCCAAAATGCTCCTGTTCCCTGTTGGAGAGGAGAGAACGAGAAAAATGCCCACTGCTGAAAATGTTCTGCTGGGGAATGAGGTGCCGAGGCAGTGGCCATCACATCATCACCACCCGAGTCTCCTCTGTAACCCAGTCCCGTGGGGTGCTGTGCTGTGCATGGGTTCTGCAAAACTCCTGCATGTGAAGAGAAAAGTCTCATTGCGAACTAGGATAAAATAAAGACTTGCTCCAATATTTAGTGCTGCAGGTAGTGAAACAAGACAAACACACATGGGTTTCTGCCCCTGCCTTTGCAGTGGATGCTGTTCCTTTTTGGAGGATCTTGAAATATTAGTTAATGAGGGCATGATCTGCCTTCTTGGGCTTACTGGGAGACAGCAGAATTACCTTCTATGCGGAGACTCCACGGTGCAAATAAGCCGTGAGCAAATGAAAGGCCTGGCTTTTCTCACACTGCCACAACCCAGGAATAGCTTCGTTAAAACCAAAGGACTTCAAAATATTGCTTGCACCCAATGCAACAGTGGGTTGGACAAGTGGCCAGATGCTTCCCATGAGCGTCCTGTCACATGTCCCATTTCCAAAATCATGGATGTCTCTGAGCCACATGAATTAGTCATCTCCAGCCTGAATGTCCCATAATTGCCTGGCAAACCACATTTTTTCCTTATCAGGGCAGGAAGTCTGGCTCAGGAGGTGATGCCTCTGGATTCAGCTGCCCCGCAGGACTCTGGGGTGCATGCGGGCTGGTGGTCTCTTCTGTATCTCATTCCCCATCTGTAAACAGAAGGAAATGGTCTTCTCCCACCCAATGAGGTGGTGATGGTCTTGGGGGCTCTCTCTGGTAATCATCTAACATGTGGGAAGTCCAGTACCGGAGATAATGGGCTCATTTGACTGGAACTGGAATTATACGAAAAGTATGGGCCAAAGACTGACGTTTGAAGGAAGGTAGTGGCTTTTTCCTGTGGGATTTAGGTTGCTCTATGACCAGGCATTGTGGAGTGCTGTACGTGTGTGAGCAAACCAAGAATGAGCTCTCAGAAACTGGGTGCTTTCCATGACGCAGGCTCTCACACAGGATGCATTGTTGCATTCCTCGTCGCTCTCCACCGTGAAGCTCGTGCCTGGGTCTGTCTCGCCTCATGGCTGCCGGCACCAGAGCCATGGAGGGGAAGGGCAACCCCAGTGTCAGTGGGCACCATGACCGCAGCACCTTTCATCACGTTCCCCTTCGTGCTCTGATCTTTGCTGTCATTACAAAATCTGCCAGTGATGAGACTGTGGGTGTGATAAGAGAACTGCATATCTAATGTCGCAGGGCTGTTGCTCAATTTTGACTTATCCTCCTCTTTGCTTTATCTGCCTGTTGCTATCCCACTTGGTAAGACTTGTCTCTAGGTTGAGGTATGCCAGAGAAAACAGAAAAGGCCCACATTTTTGGTTTTTTTCAAAATGTTCTTCCACTTTTTCAGAAATGTTATGCTTTTCAGCTATTTAAAAGTAATAATTTCCGTTTGCCCACACCACTGTTTCTTATCACATTCAGCAAACACTGGTTGAAAAAAGTGAAATAACCAAAAAAAATATTTTCCCTCTTTTGATAGACAGAACATTTGTCCTGTGTTCTAAGTTTGATATAGGTATGAGGCAAAGTAGACCCCTTCCATACATAACCTAGAGAGGCTAAAAACCATTTGAGGTGCTCAGCTTTTTGGTATCCAGCAGAGTCCAGGAGCAGCGCAGCATCCAAGCACGTCCACCACCAAACTTTGTCAGGTATTAAACAGACCAGTTGGAAACACTTTTATCTCGAGGTCATTTCTTTGATGTAGCCTCTGTGGTATGCTGTGATTTAAAGCCAGACAAAGTTGTGTTAGCGTGAGCTTTGCTTCATGCCATCGTGAAGCTGCAGTGCTGGGCAGGTGTTGCTGCACCTGGTAGGGCAGGCCCGAGTCATCCTATTTCACGTCTCCCAAATTCCCATTGTAGCACCGATAATTTCCCAATGAGCTTCGGAAGAATGAGGAACTAAGTTGGGGGAAAGAAGAAAATCGAAAACAGGGTGTGCCTGTGGCTTTAATGCGTGTGGCAAACAGCGGGGACCAGATAAAAGTGAAACCAGGAAAGGAAGCCACAGGTGGACAACTGACTGTTCAACTGCCAAAGCCATTGTGGATTAATTACTGGGGAAAGTTGTTCTTGTTGGGGTACACGAACCTCATCATCGCTGTGTCCACATTCCTTGTCAGCAAGATACAAATCCTTGAAGTCGGGAGAAATGCTCACAGAAAGAGCCCTAGCCAAGATCATAGGTGGTTAAGCGCTGTAATAAGGGCAAAAGGACAATTTCTCGGTGGACAGACCTGGGGGAAGAGCTGGCACTGGGGAGAGGAAAGGATTGAAAGCTTTGATCCCCGAAACAGAAGCAGAACCCGAGGGGTGGAGGCACTTACAGATTAAAAATAATCCTTCCTAAAAATCTGGCAGCAAGGATTAAGTGGGTAGGGAGGCAGGCTGAGCCTCGCCTGGAGAGGTGGGGGGTGAGGAAACAGGTGTGAAAAGGAAGTGATGGTAAAGAGAAAAGCCATTTCTGCTCAGTAGAGGTGGATCCGTGTCCTCAGGAGGAGGGTGCTGGCTTCACCAGAGCAGGGACCACCACCGAACAAAGCATGGCATCAATCCTGGCCACCGCCGGGGACTGCCAGCCATCGATGACACAAGTTACACCTGCATCTGGGTGTCCATCATGCCCAGCAGCAAACCTTGCATCACCAGGTCATCTGGCAGCAAGGGTGGGCTGCCTGCTGGGGGGAGAGTGGGTCGGTCTTGCTTTGGTGGCAGTGAGCTGATGAGGAGATAAAGCTGTTCTGAACATTCCTCAGGGACCATCATCCTTCTTGAGGACTACTGAGCTCTGTCCCTAACGGCTCAGAGCAGATGAGGGCACAAGGGGGATGTCATGCTCCCCTAGCCCTGAGAGTTGCCCAGCTCTGTGCCCCCATCGCTGGCACAAGTGTCCCACAGTGCCCTGATGTATGTCATATGGGGATGCCGGACATCACGGGTGTTTTGTGCATTAGTCCATTTTATTAAATATTTTGCCTTACTAACCTAGTGAGGGAGGAACTGAAGCCTCAGGGAGAGATGGCTTACATCAAGGAACAGAAGGTGATCCTCCATCCCACCAGCCACATTGTCTTTACCTCCCCATCCATACCCACCAGCCTGTGACATGCAAAACGCCCAGCTGGAATAGAGAATTAAATAGAAAATAATCTGAGGGTTGCAGAAACTGGCTACATCTCCCACGTGCCTGGGTCGCACCGACATCCAGCCCGGCTGCTCTCTGTCATACAGCAGAAGCGTGGCCCTCTCCTACACTAAGGATGTATGTGAGGTTCACACCTCTTTCATAACCCACGCAGAGGATATAATCAGGAGGTATCGAGCAAACACATCATGAGAACACGTATGCCTCTGTGGCAATTATACTCCACCCTGCTGATACGGCATTGCTAGCTACAAACTGTGCTTCACGGGGAGTAAAATACTCAGTGTTCTTTGGGGGTCTCTGCATGAGATCGCTTAAAGAAAAGAGAGCTCTGACCCCCAACTGCTGGGGAGCTCTGCTTCTGCAGGGTGATTTTCCTTCATTAAGGAGGGTTTTATCTGGGGATGAGGCATTAGGCTGAGATTTCAAAGCTCTGGTTTAAGTCCCAGGTTTGAGACTTTCCCAAATCACTTGCCCCTGTGCATAAAATGGGGGACATAATTCTGCTTTCTCTGTTTTCCAGTCTTTGATACCCAAAATGCCATTTATAGGCCTGGGAAAAGGGACCTTCAGTAGTGGGAAGGAGCAGTTGGTTGGAAGCAAAACACTTTTATAACTAACAGATGAAAGACCTCAGCTCAGCCAGGACTGAGACCGGCTGCAAAGCTAATTTCAGTTAATGAGAGCTGAACTCATTTCGGTTAATGTGGGATTCAATTTTGCTGTTGAATTGCAGGAATATGGTGTCAAATTCTGATTTTCTTGCTCTTTCTTAACAGTTTGCAAATCCTACTGGTTTGCTTGCAATAAGTCCTTTAACAAAGTGGCAGCGTGTGATGGCACCTCCGTGTTCCTCTGACCTCTCCAGCCAAGCGAACAACCCTCCTTTAGAGCACACAAATGAAGCTTTGCTATGCCCTGCTCCCCAGCACACGTACCTAAAATCCCAGGACTCATCTTTTATGTGCCAGAACATGCTAAACCTCTTACTACTGCATCCTGACTGCCCTTGATCTTAATAGCAGAGATAAACAAGCTGTTCTAGATATGCTAAGTATATGCTACAACCACAGCCCTTAATTTGGTTTTCAGACAAACAGTGAATCCCTTGACATCTATCTTCCCTGCCCTACTTACCTCCCCGGTCCAGGCAAACCACAGAGGGGCTTTGAAGTTACCTGTGACTGTGTCTCCACCACATTAGGAGTTGTATGGGCTCAGCTGGGTGCTTCTAGATGTAAACGCGGCAGTCGTATTGTAGGAAATGGTGCACCAAAACTCAGTGAAAGACCAGGTGGGAAGGGGAGGTGATTTTTTTAATTTAATTTTATTTGGCTTTAGCCACTTGGACACTCATCCACATACTCTCAAGCAACCGAGTGTGTATGACTGCCTTGTGCAGGATCACTTGGGAGATACACAAGGGACATCAGGTACTGAGGTATCTGCTGGGCTCCTCTTGACTGGCAGCAATGAACTGTGTTTTGGGCAAGCCTTTTACAAAAATCAATAATTATAAGGGGATATTTTGTGTCAGTCATTTTCCCTGGTTTCTGGACAATTCCCTCATTTTACACATTGTACAGTTACTCTCTGTCTCCTTGTTGGGATAAAGAAAGAGCAAACGCACTAGTGATAGGAATATTTAAGAGTTCTTGGTTTTTTTACCCAGTATATGGCTCTGCAAATTGCATGATTTTGCAACTGTTTGAAAGCTTAGACTGGTTGATTAAAAGGTTTTTCTATTAGACAGTGGAAATATCTTTTGGGGCCTCTTACAGGCAAAACCCTGCAGCTGTCCCATGAAATCAAAGAATCACAGAATGGTTTGGGTTGGAAGACACCTTAAAGCCCATCCAGTGCCACCCCCCTGCCCTGGGCAGGGCCACCTCCCCCCAGCCCAGGTTGCTCCAAGCCCCGTCCAACCTGGCCTTGAACACCTCCAGGGATGGGGCAGCCACAGCTTCTCGGGGCAACCTGCCCCAGGGGCTCACCACCTTCAGAGTGAAAAATTTCTTCCTCATAGTTCATCTCAATCTCCCCTCTTTCAGTGTAAAACCATTCCCCCTCATCCTATCGCTCCTATCCCTGATCAAGAGTCCCTCCCCAGCTTTCCTGGAGTCCCTTTAGGGACTGGAAATCCCTTTCAGATGGTACCCTTTGACAGAGCACTACATGCTGGGGACAGGGTCCCTTGTCCCCCCCCACCACTGGTGATGCCATTGTACGATGGGCACCACTGTTGGAGCATCACCTGAGAGGCAGCAGTGCAAAGATGAGATAAGGCTGAGCAGGTCTCATGCTCCAGGGCAGGAAAGGCACATGGGCAAAGCAAGGAAGGAAGCACTTAGCAAAGACTATGGGTGGCACAGCCTACGGCTCTGTCACGAAGCGTGGCTCTGAAATAATAAAGCAAGCTACGGTTGCCTCAATCAGCTGTATCTGAGTGAAAGATCCTTCCAGCACTGCCACTTAAAAGCTCGCCTGGAGCTGGAGGGTTTTCTTGGAGGAACTTGCAGCTGCTGTTTGTAATAATTCCAGTTTGGCAGAAGACATGAAAAGTGTGAGCAAACTGTATTTCCAGAGCGAATTCCCCCGCAGCCCTTACATGATGAGGTGCTACGAGAGGGGAATGGCAAAGGTGACCCCTTTTATCTCTTACCCATGAGTAAATGTAGCAAAATACTGTGCACAGCCTGCAATAAATGATACTCTCCAAGCAAGAGGCGCTTTCCCTATTCTTGCATGCTCCTGAGAGGTTTAAAGAGAGCTCGTTGCTTATTTATCTGCCCACTGGATATAAAATTCCCAGTATCGGCCTGATTGTTTTTTTCAAAACTGGTCCTTTTCGGTCATGTTCACTCTGCCTATGACAGCACAGTCAATGCCCAGAGCATCCGAGCATCTCTCACTGTTATTGTGTACGTAACTACCAGCGAACATGGCAATGAAACAGCTTTTGGACTTTCTTTAAAGCTAAAATTATGTAAGCCGGCCACGTCCCCTGGCTATGTCAGGCACAGTCTAAGCAAAAACACTGAGAAGTACCAATGAAGTCATGACGGTCCACCACCCTGAGGGCAAAGACAGCTCTTCTAGTGCCTATGCTGGCTGTGGATGACTCCCATGATGTGACGGGATGTGGTAGCTGTGCTCTCACGGCACCGCCAGCTCACTGCCATGACTGTCAGGGAGGACAACCAGCCTCTCTGCTCTCATGTTGAGGTCTCTGCAGGCCAGCGTGGTTAAAAACACAAACAGTCCTAACCCAGGTGCTCTCACACAACTGCAAGCCTACATGAAGACCTCTTCACTGCTTCTTTGGCTATTTGGGTTTCTTTCCTCCATTTCTCTGTAGGTCAAACCCTCCAAGGCTGTAAATCACCTGGAGCCTCCCAGATTTGCATCACTTGAGCCTCCGGCTCTATAGGCACGTGTTGTCTTTGGGAGAGCTTAAACTCACTGGACCAGAGTCCAATGTGTGTCCCTACACCCCCTCGCAATAATGTGGGTGTCATTAGAAACATAACACACTCCTACCAACCCGCCAGTTACAACACAGTATAATGACACGCCAGAGCCACCTCTGGGTGTTCAGAACCATTTTCTAGAATGAGACATAAATTATCTATGTCTGTAAAGACAAAAATTCCTCTTTCCTCCCTCACATTTCCTTTCTGGGCTTTTGGACCCCTCTGTAGGGGGGATGTGAAAGCAAATCACTTGTTTTTTCTGAACATCAAAGAGTGTGCCTGCCTTTCCCCATTTCTTCACTCTGCTTGTAGTAGGTGGAGCCGTCCAATGACTTTAATATAGCCGAAAACAAAAGAGGTGGTGGAAGGGAGATATCAATCAGAAATTACGAGCCCAAGATTGTGCCAAGTGGGTGGGTAGTTGTGTTTGGGTTTGGCTGATAAATAAATCAATGATAGTTTCTTTCCAAGAGGAGGACTAGGCACTATATAAAAGTTCTCACACACCCCGTTTCCTCACTCCATTTGATTCCTTTCCACTGGTTCGTGCCGTGGGACACGGTAAGATATTTCATGCTACTGATGAAAACTAAATTGGCTGATTAGCCCTGGAATGCTAAACGGGAAAAGGTGGGAGTAAATATGGCTTTGGGGTCTCATAGTCCAAAAATTCCTCCTTATTTACGGTCTTTTTTTTTTTTTCCTAACAATTCAGTGTGTGGGATTACTTAATAACTCAGAAAAGGGGGAGAGCTGAGAAAGAGAAAATATGGTCTTTGGGGCCCTTTTGATTGCTCTGGGCCCAACACCATGTGGTACCGCTCTATACAGGCAGCTCTTAAATACTCTTGGAATGTAAATCTTAAGAAAACGGGCAGGAAAAAGAGGATTTGCAGGTACTGAGCAAAGAGCAAGAAACAAAGGAGCTGAAATACAAAATGGGTGTCTATTCTCATTTTCCAGCCTTTTATCTAAATTGGAAAGATTTCTCTTTTGACCAACTTTTTTTTTCACGGAGGCACCATTTTCTGCTCTGGTAGGTTTGGACACCTCATCCCACTGACCTGTAGATTCTTTTCATTAGTACAACTGTCACTTTCCCATCAGCAGAATAATAAATTCCTACTGCTAGCAGACAAGGAGGTGGGCTGGGGAGGGGGTTTAAGTGCAAACCAAGTGATCAAACATCACAGCAAGGTTTCAGCCTTGGGTACAGGCACCCATCAAGCCCTTGCAAGCGGCGACCTAGAGCATTCCAGTGAAATTTTGTGCAGCTGCCTTTTTTGGGGGTTGTTGTTTGGGGGGGGGGTTTGCATCACTAATGTCTTTTCCACTGGCTGTTCCTCTTTCTTCTGATTTTTAAGAAGAAATAAAACGGTCTCTGTGCTCTTTTGAAACCAAGATTGAAAAATTTCAAAGTGTAATGAAATTATTGTTATGCAAATGATGACCCATGTTCTTTTGTTTCTTGTATGACATGGAATACTAATACCTATCCCCGAGCATTACAGCCCTTGCAAAATTCCCAAACCACATTTGGATAAGAGTAATTCTGGTGTACCACGGCATTGTGCACCTCTTGCAGAGGCATGCCACTCTTGACAACTTGCTGCAAGAAGGAATTATTAAGGAATGATTACGGTTGCACCTGCCCTAGAAATAAAAGACCAGTTATATCTGGATAGAGGAGGTCCTGTAGAAGATCTGATCAAGGGATATGGAATGAGCTGAAAAATTCACAGGTCCTTCCTGGTTATCATTTTAATTTAAATTAATTTAATGTTATATAAATTAGTTTAAATACATTCCTGAGGTTGACAATACGCTTTTGCATTAGCTATCAGAGGTGGATGAGGGGGGACAAAAAGGGAACAGAAGACATTTTCTCACATCAGCCTGCCTTTGGAAGGGGTTCGGGAGGCACAGTAACACAAGGTTTCCTCCCCCAGCTTTGCTAAGGCCTGTTTTTTCTTTCTCTTGGAGGACTCTGACGCCTGGGACGATGGGTTCCCACCAGCAGAAAGGTGATGGACAAGGCATGTCTGAGCAGTCTGGTGGATGCCATGGCAGTGGTGGCGGAGGAGGTTCATGCCACGGAGGTGGCGGAGGAGGATCCTGCCACGGGGGTGGTGGAGGAGGATCTATAGGATACCAGACCCAAGGATCATCCTGCCATGGAGGAGGAGGCAGCAGCGGTGGCGGCGGCGGTGGTGGTGCCATTTACCAGACCCACATATCATCATCCTCCTTTGGAGGAGGAGGCCACCAAAGCCTAGGATCCACCAGTGGCGGCGGCGGATGTGGAGGAGGTGGTGGTGGGTCAGGCCACCAGGGACAAGGACCCATCTGCATTATTGGAGGAGGAGGTGGTGGTGGTGGTGGTGGTGGAGGTGGTGGTGGTTCAGGCCACCAAAGTCAAGGCCCCATCTGCATTGGAGGTGGTAGCATGGGAGGAGGAGGTGGAGGTGGTTCAGGCCAGCAGAGCCAAGGCCCCATCTGCATTGGAGGTGGCAGCATGGGAGGAGGAGGTGGAGGTGGTTCAGGTCATCAAAGCCAAGGCTCCATCTGCATTATTGGTGGAGGAAGCAGTGGTGGTGGTGGTGGAGGTGGTTCATGCCACCAGAGCCAAGTCCCCATCTGCATCAGTGGTGGTGGTGGAGGAGGAGGAGGAGGAGGAGGTGGTGGCTCAGGTCATCAAAGCCAAGGCCCCATCTGTATTGGTGGAGGAAGCGGTGGTGGTGGTGGTGGAGGAGGTGGTTCAGGCCACCAGGGACAAGGACCCATCTGCATTGGTGGAGGAAGCGGTGGTGGTGGGGGGGGGGGGGGGGGCGGGTCGGTTCAGGCCACCAGGGACAAGGTCCCATCTGCATTGGTGGAGGTGGTGGTGGAGGAGGAGGTGGTTCAGGCCACCAGGGACAAGGTCCCATCTGCATTGGTGGAGGTGGTGGTGGAGGAGGAGGTGGGTCTGGCCACCAGAGCCAAGGCCCCATTTGTATTGGTGGAGGAAGCGGTGGTGGTGGTGGTGGAGGAGGAGGCGGGTCGAGCCACCAGAGCCAAGGTCCTATCTGCATTGGTGGAGGTGGGGGTGGAGGAGGAGGCGGTTCAGGCCACCAGAGCCAAGGTCCTATCTGCATTGGTGGAGGTGGGGGTGGAGGAGGAGGCGGTTCAGGCCACCAGAGCCAAGGTCCTATCTGCATTGGTGGAGGTGGGGGTGGAGGAGGAGGCGGTTCAGGCCACCAGAGCCAAGGTCCTATCTGCATTGGTGGAGGTGGGGGTGGAGGAGGAGGCGGTTCAGGCCACCAGAGCCAAGGTCCTATCTGCATTGGTGGAGGTGGGGGTGGAGGAGGAGGCGGTTCAGGCCACCAGAGCCAAGGTCCCATCTGCATCATTGGAGGAGGTGGCTCAGGCCACCAGAGCCAGGGATCATCCTGTTCTGGAGGAGGTGGCGGTGGAGGTCATTCGTCCGGTTCTAAAGGTCTGCTTATTCAACAGCAGACCCAGCCAATCCAGTGGCCACCACAGACTAAACACAAGTAGTGTTTGCAGAAGGGACTCTCAGATCAAGAAAGCCCAAGATACAAACATGCCTCACATTTCTTTCTCTATTAGGAATATTTACATTATTCCTTTCTCTTTCTTTGGGATTTTTCTGTTCAGCTCTCCAGTTGAGCTGGTGTTGGTGTGGAGTTGGTGTTGTGTATCAATAATTCCCAGCCAGGGTTGTCTCATATGTCTGTTGTCTGCCTCAACTTTCTAGTGCTTGCACAAAACAATAAAAATTGCAGTTCTAGAGAGCTTCAGTGTGAGTGGTTGAATTTTGCTTTACACCACAACAGTTGCAGTATTTCCATTACTATGTTTTTATTCTGAGCTGGTGCTCTTCTAATAAACCTCCAGAACACACATGCATTAAAAATCCATATGTAAAAGAGATGCTAGATCCACTAAATATTCTTAGGTCATCTTTTAATGTCTGTTGCTACTCACAACCTTGACTTTTGCCCATCTGATAAAATACCACAAAGTTAAACATTGCAGTCTCTCCACCTCATCAAAATGTCATGCAAGGCCTAAGGAAGTTTTAAATGAGTTAGAAGAGAAAAGATGCAAAAAGTCTGGTACAAAGGATGACAAGCAGCTACGGAAGAGAAATGAGGGGTATCTCCAACCCTTACTCTAGCTCTGATCCCCTGGTGGAGCCAGCGGCAGGGACAGGACTTTGGAAATCCCTTTCCAAGCTGAGGCTGGAGTAACTAGGGATCTCCTCATTCCCACAGGAATAAAACACAGCTCCAGGCATGAGTCTTCCGAGGGAGTTTCCCTGTGGGAAGTGATTTCTTTGATGTGGTATATTCCGGCAATTAGCAGGGAAAGGAAAATAAACCTTCTCTGCCTGAGCTATTCTCCATGAGGCAGATGACAGACGCCTGGAAGTGTCCCAGAAGAGACAGGAGTGACCCACACCTATAGCAAATTAAAAAAGCTTCACATTTACCTGTCCCTCTACCCTCTGTCCTCTCCTCCTTGGCAACCCCAGGGATGCGCGCATTCTCAAAACGTGTCCGGACGCACTCCTCCAGCCAGTGCTGCCACTGGAACAGCTGAGTTGCATGGGATTTTATTATGGAAAGTCACTGGGTGCTAAAACATCACGGACCGGGGACTGCACAAACACTGCCGGTGCCTGCACGGTGCTAAAAGAAAGCCTGGGGTCCCACTTCAGGGACGTGGGAGGATTGCCGTTGAACATCCATGCACCCAGAAATGGCCCAGGACCAAGAAAGCGAGCAGCCAAGTGTCAGAGGCTCTCAGGGGAACAGCAGGATCACAGGGCATCCTCAGCTCTTGCTGCTTCTTCAGAAACACCAGAGCCATCTCCCAAACTGGGGTGAATTGACAGGCTGAGAGAGTTGAGGTTGCTCAGCCTGGAGAAGAGAAGGCTCCGGGGAGACCTTATTGAGGCCTTCCAGTACCTAAAGGGGCTCCAGGAGAGCTGAGGAGGGACTTTTTACTGGGGCGTGTAGTGATAGGACGAGGAGGAATTGCTTTAAACTGGAAGAGTGGAGATTTAGATCAGATATTAGGAAGAAATTTTTCACTTCGAGGGTGGTGAGGCACTGGCCCAGGTTGCCCCGAGAAGCTGTGGCTGCCCCATCCCTGGAGGTGTTCAAGGCCAGGTTGGACGGGGCTTGGAGCAACCTGGGCTGGGGGGAGGTGTCCCTGCCCAGGGCAGGGGGTTTGGAACTTGATGATCTTCAAGGTCCCTTCCAACCCAAACCATTTTGTGATTCTATGATTCTATGAATTCATCCTTTTGGTGAATATCCAAACAGGCTGGATGCTCGATCTGGTACCCTCTACCTGCAGCACTTCCAACTCCTTTCTAAAATAGGCATCACCCCTCCTCCCAGAGGCAGAGTAAAACCTACCTGACCTCTGACTGTCCATAGTGATGCACTCAAACAAAAATCGTGATGTAGTGGGGAAGTCCAGGCACGTGAGATTCCTTTGCTGGCCCAGCAACAGGAGTCCTGCCCCAGCAACAGGAGTCCTGCCCAGTGCAGCCCCCTCCGTTCCCCTGGACATCTCCATGGTCTGTAACATGCATTCAACACAAGTCTCCACAGCCCCTTCTGCTTTCTGTCACAACCCCAGCAGCGTCGCCTAGCTCAAGTGGACGGTGTTAGCTGGAGTCCCACAATCCTACCTTGAAAGTCAACCGCAGGAGCTGAGCTCACATGTGATACCTGCAGCCAAACTGCAGACAGCCTAGGAAGTGATGCACTAAGGAGGCATTGATCTGCTTCGATGAGTCAGGACAAGTGGGCTGAAGGAGGACAGTTTGTTTAGTAAATAAACCTATCACCATTCCTTTGGATGCCTCACTTCCCACTCGGGAAAATTAAAAACGGTATAAAAGTTGCGGGATCCCGCAGTGCTTCATTCGCTCAGCTTTCCTCTGCAGTACACGTCGTCAGAGCCAAGAAGGGTAAGTCCATTTCTGCCAAAGAGACCCATTCTTCTCTTACTTTCATGCTTGCAAGACGTAAATGTGTTGGTAAAGTACACTTGATGGGTGGTGGCTGGAAGGGCAGGAAGGTTGCTTTGATGAATTTAAATCTCCTGCGGATGTCAGCAGAAGTAGGATCATCCCGCGCTACTGAACATCATGCATTTCATCAAGCGTAGAGATGAAGATGGAACAGCTATGGGATAAAAGCCTTTAAATGATGGGTTGATTAACTGTTGCGATCTGGTAATCTCCTGTTAGCAATAGGCTCTAAGCGTGGCTGGGATCCATGGAGCGCAAAGTCCTCAGAAGAAAGGAAGTTCGTTGGTTCTGGAGACTGTCTGCCAATGTGGTTAGGCTGGACACAGGTCCATCTGGCTCGGGGAAACTCCCGTGACGAGAGTGGCTGCTCTTGAGTAAAAACCACGCTCTTTCTTGCAGGGTCACTGCTCAAAGATGTGCTCCAGACAATCCTCCGGAGGTTGCCATGAAATGTCCTCCCAGTCCAGCGGATGCCACAGCGGAGGCTGCTGCGGCCACGGCGGCAGCTCTTCCGGCTACCAGTCGCAGGGCTCCTCCTGCTGCAGTGGGGGCTCAGGCTCAGGCAGCTACAGTGGGGGAAGCGGGGGCTCTGGCCAGAAGATCATTATTAGCTCCGGTGGTGGAGGAGGTGGCTCATCTGGATGCTGTGGTGGGGGATCCAGTGGTGGGTCTTCAGGAGGCAAGATCATCATTGGTGGTGGAGGTAGTGGGGGATCCTCTGGATGCTGCAGTGGAGGATCCAGCTATGGCATGGGAGGAGGATCCAGTGGTGGGTCTTCAGGATCAAAGAGCATCATGGGAGGTGGAGGCAGTGGAGGATCATCCGGGTTCTGCAGTGGGGGCTCCTCAGGCTACGGCATGGGAGGGGGATACAGCGGTGGCAGTGGGGGCTCTGGCCAGAAGATCATTATTAGCTCTGGTGGTGGAGGAGGTGGCTCATCTGGATGCTGCAGTGGTGGATTCAGCGGGGGGGGCT
>NW_009649598.1:171369-176353 GCF_000708025.1 Charadrius vociferus
GTGGGGGATCGTCTGGATGCTGCAGTGGAGGATCCAGTGGTGGCAGTGGTGGTTCCTCGGGCCACGCAATCATCATCAGCTCTGGAGGGGGCAGCGGAGGCTCCTGCCAGTCCATGCAACAGAAATGCCCCATTGTCATTCCCCACATCGAGTCCCACCAGACCAAGCAGGCCTGCCACTGGCCTCCCAGCCACCAGAAGTAACAGCCACAGCTGGCCCTGGTTCTCATCTAGAACAGCTCTGTCCTCCAAGTTTGCCTGCTTCCTCCCAGCGTGTCCTCTTCCATTGTCTTCCCTGGATGCTGCATCCCTGTGCTTTGATCTCCCAGTTGGCTCTTCTCACCCCTCCATATGAAGGCAAATAAAGATTACTGTGTACAGAAAGAACTGGTTGTTCGAGGTTGCTTTTACCTTTTTCTCAATCCCCTGTTTACTTTCAAAAAGTGAATAATGCATCAAATACATTCAGCAGTGAAATCTTTTTCAGCCTGCAGTGCTGGAGCAGACGGTTATTAACAGATCTTGCTTAAGAGAAACCTTGTTGCTTAAGCAGGTGATCATTGTCCCTCTTGCAAATTATGTCCACCAAGGCTGCAACCTTAACCTGGGAAATAGCTCCACCTTAGTTTCCCCTTCCCAGAGAAGGAAGCAGACTGTGAGCTCTGGGTTTCACTGCAGGGGTTTCCAGTGCACACAGCAGCATCCATTGATACAGAGTTGGGTTTTTACATACTCCATCTCTCTTATCACAAGAAACCCATTAATCATGGTAGGAAATATTCAATAGTCTTTGTGCTGAAGTCAGCAGCAAGTCCTCCTTGGGACAGGTGTCATTGCGTTCAGTAAATTTTTAGCTAAGTGGGTTTTTTGTCCATCTGGCTCACATAACTGGTAGGCAGAAAACAAAATTAGGAATGAAAGGCATCATCAGCCGTGCAAATGCTTGAGGGATCGTAACTGGCCAGCTTACGCCTTTTGCAGAAAAATTGGAGAACTCTTCTCACACCAGCAGTATCTTCATCACATCCCGTGCTGTCAATGTTAGTGCTGCTGTGCATGAAGGAAGCTGCTGTGAAAAAACATTGTAGGATCTGGCCAAGGTTTTCTCTCTCTCATAGCAAAGCATACCAAGGCACCATCCATTGAGGTGTTTGCAGAGATGAGACTGAAAGATAACGTGGCCTGCCAGCCCATCCGGAGGGTGACTGGACTGCAGGGAAGAAAAGGGCTCAGACAGAGCATCAGAAAACAGGCAGGTTGCCCAAAATTTGGAGCAGCCTCAACTGTGAAGAGTTTTGCATCCACCTTTGCCTTTACCCAACATAGGTATTAAAGCTGCTCTTTAAGCTGGGGTGGTTGTGGCAACACCAGCATCCCCAGCAGCTCTGGTCCCAGCCACGCTCTTTCTCCACATGGGGCAAGTACCACACATGTGCCTGTGCTACCTATCCAGTGTTTCCAGTCCCTGCAGGGTCCAGCCTTGGGGTCTCCACACACCAGCGCTTGCGGGAGCACCTCTCACCACCCCTGCC
The DNA here is from genome assembly GCF_000708025.1 of Charadrius vociferus. Lineage (NCBI taxonomy): Eukaryota > Metazoa > Chordata > Aves > Charadriiformes > Charadriidae > Charadrius > Charadrius vociferus. The sequence continues at coordinate 172,901 of NW_009649598.1, forward strand.
AAAAGCCTCCACAGCCTTCCCCCGCACCCTGGGTCCTGATGAGCTGCAAATCCTAGGTGCCCCTTTGTGCAAGTCCCTACAGGTTAAATGCACAGAAGGGATCAAGGTGTTGCGATGCTCGGTACGACAACACCCACACTTCACGGGTGAGAGCCAGAATGGCAGTGAGACCTTAGATTTCCTTTTGGCTATGAGAGTGGAGCCTAGGCCACTGGAGGGAGACCAAAGCCCCCTGCACCCACGTTCCTGGTGCTGATGGTCCTGTCCCCATACCAACGGAGTTGCGTGCATGCTCAAAATTATGTTTATCATGATAGGGCTGGGCAGCCTGCTGTCATTCATCCTCTTAGCTAAAAACCCCCAATTATGCTTTCCTCTACTCAGTCGTCCATGAGGGTGGATGCTGTTGTCAGCCTCCAAGCATGCGTGACGCAGTGACAGGATGAAGCTGCTGCAAAACGCAGCAGCCAGATCTGTGATAACTGTGCTGACAAACTGTCATTCTCCAGCAAGCAAAATACCCAGATGCCTCCCCAGGCTTAGGTGTGGGTGGGCTGGCCAGAGAAGCAGGACCCTCAGAAAATAGATCCTGCTGAGACAGAGGAAATATTTAATGTCCTAGATTTCAAGGGTAGGGTCTTGATGGCCTTCAAATGCACGTTGCAAATAGAAAGATTTCAAGACTTTGCCCACCACGGTCTGGTGACCAGGACTCCTGGGAAGCTGGAGCTGAGCACAGACCTCTCTACTCAATCCAACAGCAGCAACCACCCTGGGCTCCCAAAAGGGTGAGGGGAAAAGTCCCTCACGTCTCTGCCACCCTCACAGGGCCTTCTGAAATGGATGTGGGCTGAGGTGCTCCAAAGCGGTGCACTGCCCCATCAGAGGTGGTATCTCTGGCCTGTTGGGCATGTGGTTGCCTTTCCCAGTGGGTTGGACATACTCCTGCTCCCCATCCAGCTCCCCATCTCGCCAGTCTTTAAGGAAACCCTTTTTCCCCCAAAAAACTCCCTGGGACTCTGCTCCAGCGCATCCTTTACCCTTGTCCTTCCATCACGCTCTAGCCCCAACTCGCTCCATCCTCCATCCCTTAGCATCTGCTCCATCTCCACTCTCTGCTGAGTACCCGAGAAGCTGAAGTCCAGCAGAAATGGGTTGGGGACCACCCAAAATAGACCCCCAGAAGCCGTTTGCCCTCAACGCTTCAGAACAAGACTCCCGGAAATGAATCATTAAGTAGAATTAGCAACAGCAATGCAGAACATAATTGATACATCTCCTTCGTATCACCTATCTGCTGCTGCAAGTGAGTCAAAGAAGGAGGTAGCTAAAGCCAGGCTCGGTAAATAAATCTATCAGCATTCCTTAGGGTGTCTCACTTCCCTTAGGAGCACAATGCACAGAATATAAAAGCTTACCTATCCCAAGGCTCCTCATTCACCTGCCAACGAGCCTTGCAAGCGTTTCCAGTTGCACTGAAGGTAAGCCCGTTGATACGGAGACTTTTTGAACCCCTATGCAGAGAGGTCTCTCCACTAGTTGGTCTTTGAGCACGCTTTGAAGGAGGGAACCATGCCAGCTTGACGTTGGATGGGGTTCTCGGGAAACCAATATGGTGTGCCAACAGGACCGCCTTCCTTCCAGAAAGGAGTTGTAGCTGATATTCTCAGAGCACAGAAATATGGCTGAATTTTCAACTGCTGTGAGTTTTAGCAGTCTGTCCATCCAGATGGAACTACAGTGGGACTAAAGCTTTTAGGCTGTCGGCTCTGAGCATGTCAGAGCGTGTGTGCACATCTCTGGAAGTGCTCTCAATCTTCCTGCACATAGAGTTTTTCTGTAACTATTGTGATGTGCAGACGGGTCCCTGGGAGCTTTTCCTTGCAGGTGTTTCCTGCTGTCTAACAAGGGTGAGGGAGTTTATAAAGCTGCACTTTTTGTAGGATTTCAGAAGACGGGACATCCGGGGTATTTCCTGGGTACTGCTCCAGTTGTGGTTTGCTGTGAAGGTCCAGCAGCATCTCCAAGCAGCTCCTTTCCAACAGCACTGTTTCTTGCAGGGTCACTGCTCAAAGATGTGCTCCAGACAATCCTCCGGAGGTTGCCATGAAATGTCCTCCCAGTCCAGCGGATGCCACAGCGGGGGCTGCTGCGGCCACGGCGGCAGCTCTTCCGGCTACCAGTCGCAGGGCTCCTCCTGCTGCAGTGGGGGCTCAGGCTCAGGCAGCTACGGTGGGGGAAGCGGGGGCTCTGGCAAGATCATTGTCAGCTCTGGCAGTGGAGGAGGTGGATCCTGCTGCAGTGGGGGCTCCTCAGGCTATGGCATGGGAGGGGGATACGGCAGTGCCAGTGGGGGATCTGGCCAGAAGATCATTATTAGCTCTGGTGGTGGAGGAGGTGGCTCATCTGGATGCTGCAGTGGTGGATCCAGCGGTGGGTCTTCAGGAGGCAAGATCATCATTGGTGGTGGAGGTAGTGGGGGATCCTCTGGATGCTGCAGTGGAGGATCCAGTGGTGGCAGTGGTGGTTCCTCGGGCCACGCAATCATCATCAGCTCTGGAGGGGGCAGCGGAGGCTCCTGCCAGTCCATGCAACAGAAATGCCCCATTGTCATTCCCCACATCGAGTCCCACCAGACCAAGCAGGCCTGCCACTGGCCTCCCAGCCACCAGAAGTAACAGCCTTGCAGTGGAGGATCCTCGAGCTACAGTATGGGAGGAGGATACAGTGGTGGCAGTGGTGGATCTGGCCAGAAGATCATTATTAGCTCCGGTGGTGGAGGAGGCGGCTCATCTGGATGCTGCAGTGGGGGATCTTCAAACTATGGCATGGGAGGAGGATACAGTGGTGGGTCATCAGGATCAAAGAGCATCATGGGAGGTGGAAGCAGTGGGGGATCATCCGGATGCTGTAGTGGAGGATCCAGTGGTGGGTCTTCAGGAGGCAAGATCATAATTGGAAGTGGAAGTAGTGGAGGATCCTTCGGGTGCTGCAGTGGGGGATCTAGCTATGGCATGGGAGGAGGATCGAGTGGTGGGTCTTCAGGATCAAAGAGCATCATGGGAGGTGGAAGCAGTGGGGGATCATCCGGATGCTGTAGTGGAGGATCCAGTGGTGGGTCTTCAGGAGGCAAGATCATCATTGGTGGTGGAGGTAGTGGAGGTTCCTCTGGATGCTGCAGTGGAGGATCCAGCTATGGCATGGGAGGAGGATCGAGTGGTGGGTCTTCAGGAACAAAGATCATCATTGGTGGTGGAGGTAGTGGAGGTTCCTCTGGATGCTGCAGTGGAGGATCCAGCTATGGCATGGGAGGAGGATCGAGTGGTGGGTCTTCAGGATCAAAGAGCATCATGGGAGGTGGAAGCAGTGGAGGATCATCCGGGTGCTGCAGTGGGGGCTCCTCAGGCTATGGCATGGGAGGGGGATACAGCGGTGGCGGGGCGGGCTCTGGGC
>NW_009649598.1:176503-181996 GCF_000708025.1 Charadrius vociferus
GATCATCATTGGTGGTGGCGGTAGTGGGGGATCCTCTGGATGCTGCAGTGGAGGATCCAGTGGTGGCAGTGGTGGTTCCTCGGGCCACGCAATCATCATCAGCTCTGGAGGGGGCAGCGGAGGCTCCTGCCAGTCCATGCAACAGAAATGCCCCATTGTCATTCCCCACATCGAGTCCCACCAGACCAAGCAGGCCTGCCACTGGCCTCCCAGCCACCAGAAGTAACAGCCACAGCTGGCCCTGGTTCTCATCAAGAACAGCCCTGCCTCTGCCCTGTCACCTTTTTCCCTCCAGATCTGGCTCTGTTAGCCTGTTTCTTCCCAGCATGTCCTCTTCTCTTCTCTTCCCTTGATGTTGCATACCTGTGCTGAGAATTCCACGATTAACAGCCTTGTGCCCTGCTGCTGGTGTTGGGATGGCTTTGATAAGGCTCTGCTGCTTTTCCAAAGAGTATTTTTTATATCTAATAAATGTAATAGTATCTCAAAGCTGCATTTTTTTGGAGTTTGTTTTTTTCTTGTATTGTCAACCAGCACCTTACGGTGTTGGAAGCTGGAAATCTACCTGATGAGACATTTCACTCCTCCTCTGTGTAAAGAAGGTGATGCGTTCAATAGTGCATTGCTGTAGATGCAACTCTAAAGCCATTCGGTTTATATGCCTGGAGACTTTGCACCTTCATTTCCCCCCTGGGCTCCATGACAGAGTAACAGCAGAGCCTAAAACATCAAGCACCCACAGCTCCCAACGTCCTTTTGGTACCTGTGCACAGCGCAGTCATCCCAGTCACAGAATCATAAATCATAGAATGGTGTGGGTTGGAAGGGGCCTTGAAGATCATCGAGTTCCAACCCCCCTGCCATAGGCAGGGACACCTCCCAGTAGACCAGGTTGCTCAGTCATGGTTTCTAAGTCCTCTGAGGTACCAACGCCCAACGGCCATGTCTGCAGAGAGGGCAGTGCTGCTGGGAGACATGGCCAAGCCCGTCAGGCTCAGTCCTGAAGAGCAGTGAATGTGGCCAACCCTCAATAGCAGCTGTTGCTGCCCAGGGTGGCCAATAACACCATGCCAACGTCCACGTCCCTGCCATTGTCCCCCTTCCGTCCCAGCTTTCCAAACCTCAGGGCATCTCTACCCAGAGGGTAGGCCTCACATGCTGAGTCAGGCAAATCAGCTCTGGGCCAGGCAGAAGGAAATAAAACCAGCAGCAAGTCCCTCAGGCAGCTCAACGCACTCCAAATCACACCTCCAGGCCTCGATCCCTCCTTGCCCAACCTTTTGAAATCTGCTTTGAAATGCCACGGGCAGCACCACCACCCCCGTGTGCTGCTTTCTGCCCGGTAGACGTGGCCTTCTGCCAAAGATGGGGCTTATCATCCCCACGGCAGAATTGCTCAAATCTGAACAAACCTAGTCCATCCTGCAAGAGCCGTGCTGCTGGGCCAAGCTGGAGCACCACAAACTGCAGCACGGACATCATGCTGGACAACACTACCAGCACGGCCACAGCACATATCCTCTGCAGCCCTCTGGATCAGTCTCCCTGGAGTCCCTGGTGCTCAGTACAAGTACAGGCTGGGCGGAGAATGGATGGAGAGCAGCCCTGAGGAGAAGGACCTGGGGTTTTAGTGGATGAGCTCAACATGAACCAGCAATGTGCACCAGCAGCCCAGCGAGCCCCCGGCATCCCGGGCTGCATCCCCAGCAGCGTGGCCAGCAGGGCGAGGGGGGATTGTGCCCCTCTGCTGCGCTCTGCTCTGGGGAGACCCCCCTGCAGTGCTGCCTCCAGCTCTGGAGCCCCCAATAGGAGAGACATGGACCTGGTGGAGCGGGGCCAGAGGAGGCCCCGGAGATGCTGGGAGGGCTGGAGCCCCTCTGCGGGGAGGACAGGCTGGGAGAGTTGGGGGGGTTCAGCCTGGAGTAGAGAAGGCTCCGGGGAGACTTTATATCAGCTTTCCAGTATCTGAAGGGGGTCTACAAGAAAGCTAGAGAGGAACTTTTCAGGCTGGACAGGACTTTGAGCAACCTGGTCTAGTGGGAGGTGTCCCTGCCCATGGCAGTGGGGCTGGAAGAAGATGGTCTTTAAGGTCCCTTCCAACCCAAACCATTCTGTGATTCTATCATCGGTGCTCTTTTCAAGCCAGAGGAAGGACACAGCATATGAAAATGCAGAAGGCAGGTATTTGGAGGTATAATCCTTCATTAGAGGAGTTATCCAGCAGCAGTGGGTTTAAGTGTTAGGACATTCACACCTCCACAATTCTCTCCAGGGCCCCTAAACTGTCTCAGAGCATCTCTAGCACCCTTGCAAAACACCCAAGCTGGGCGCTTCACTTTTGACAAGCTTCTGGGTCAGGTGCATATGTCTTCCTCAGAAAATCTCCCACCGGAGCCACCAGTGAGATGCTGGAGGGATCAAGGTGCTGTGTGGCCACCAGATGCTTTCTGAGCACTTGCTTTCCCCTCTCATGGGTACCCACTGATGACACCCACCCTGACAGCGATGCCCCGAGCCATGAGCTCTGCCACACCACCAAACCGCAGCCTCCCTGGCCAGGACCTTGCCCCCACCACCCTCTGCTGCACACTCGTTAATTCTCTTGCTCAGCATTTCCCTATGCCCACACTCCCACCCACCTCTCCCGGTCTCCCCCAGCGGTGCCACCTCGCTGGAGGCTGAAGCGGTCCTCCGTAGCTCAGGGCTGGAGCACAGGAATAGGATCATTAGGCAGAAGTAGCAATTACTGCCTCATGCAATGCAACAAGCAGCGTGAAGGAAAGATATTGATCAGATGTCATGAGTCAAAGCAAACACTGAAATCAGAGTTTGGTAAATAAATCCTTGCCATTCCTTAGGGTGTCTCACTTCCCATATATGCTAAAGGCCATATAAAAGTTCCTGTCTGTTAAAGCTCCTCATTCAGTCGACTTTTATCTTCTAAATGTGTTTCCAATGGCTGAGGAGGGTAAGTCGGCTCTTTCCTGAGACTTTTTTACTTCATATTCATGGGTAATAGCTTCATTTGAGATCTTGACATGTGCTTGCAGCGGTACCTGCGCTGCCCGAGCATCCATAGCAAATTTCTTGGCATCTGTACGGTTTCTTGCTATGGTGTGGAACAGAAGCGAGGTGAAGTCAGGTCACTGGACTGGGAGCCATAGGGCTGAGGATGCTAAAAACCCAGATGCGTCCGTAGCAGGACCAGCACATGATGACTGCATAGTCTTTGCAGTTTTCAACGTGTTTGCAACGCGTGGGACGCATTTTTGATATGCTTTAAGAACAAGCCTATGCTGTACTTCATAATGGTTACACACCACTACGGCTGTGCCGATTACCTTATGTAAAAGACCTTTGGGGATGCTACGCAACGATGGCAGTAATACAGCCAGCAACATCATCGTGCGTGGAAATTTTGATCCACCGCTCTCGCAACAGTTTAAAAACAGAAGCAAGGGTAATCCTTGCTATTTTTACATCTCTGTGGTTACGGTCATGAAGATGAGCGGGGAAAACCATGGCAGGCATTAGATGTTAAAAGAATATATTTCAGATTTTGGTTCTCTGGAAATACGCACTGGAGATGATAAGAAAGAGAAAAGCTATGTCAGTAAGAGTCAAAATACTCTTGCATTTGAAGAACAGCAAGGCAGTACCGTATTTTGATGCCTGGCACTGCCTTAGGCCCTGGCAAAGCTTTTCTGACCACACTGCCTGTAACCTCCCCACCTGCCATGGTGTAAAAATGAAGCAAAATGATGCAGGTTTGGGTTTGGTTTTTTTTTCCTCTTTCAGATTTATCACTGCCTCCGGAGGAGATGCCCCCGGCGGAACAGGGGCTACAGCGATGAGATTTCCTCACACCACAGAGGACACTGCAGTAGCGGTGGGAGTTTCCCAACCCTCCAGGGACATGGTTCCTTCTTCTGTGGTGGGGACGGCTCAGTCACCTACAGCTGCAGCCGGGGACCTTCATTCTGCCAGCCCATGCCAAGATCATCCACCTACAGCATTGAAGGGGGGTACAGATGTGGCGGTGAGGGATCTGTTGCAATAAGCAGTGGTGATAGCGGGGGAACGTCTCGCTGGGGCATTGCAGGGGGGACAGTCCCAGTCTACGGCCCAGGGAGCGCAATAGGGTGCGGCAGTGAGGACATCATTGAGAGCTCTGGGGGTGGTGGAGGATCCAGCTGCCACAGTGGGAAATTGGGCATCACTGAGGGAGGAGGCTCCAGATACGGATACGATGCGTCACCGAGAGAAAAGGCCTTAACAACATATGGGGGCAGTGGTGGGTCAGGCTCCTACATCGGAGGATCGGGCTATGGCATGGGGGGATGCTCAGGCCCAGAGCTCAGCTCTGGAGGTGGTGGGTTCTCCCAGGCCATGCAGCAGAAATGCCCCGTGGTCGTCCCCACCGTGGAGACCCAGCAGAGCAAGCAGACCAGCCACTGGCCTCCCAGCCAGAAGAAGTGACTGATCCAGCAACTCCCCCTTGCTCAAAGAAAAGTGCCCGGGATGTATTGCTATGGCCGGGGAGCTTCGCATTCCTCGCCTTGAGTTGTGCGAGTAGTGCTGTTGTGAGCACTGCTGGGAAAGAGGATTTGTGCTTTGGTGATGCGGAAAGATTCTTCTCTCCATCTCCTTTTGCTCATGGGTTGGAAAATAAAACGTCATAGTGTGTGGGAAAATCCAGTATCTGAATGATTTCTTTCATTTCTGGCTCCTTCACTCAAAACACACATAGATACTCAAGGAGTCTACTTCACAACACAAGATTTATCTTTCACGGTTTTTGCTATATGTTTAACAACCATACTCAAATGTAATATTTATTTTAGTAGAATTAAAATACATCATTTTCAACAGCAAGAGAAGGTTCCTGATTTTGCTCTTGCTGAAGCTAGAGCTTCCCCCATGCTGTTCCCATCAGGTGGACCTGCCGAGACCCTCTGGGCACGCAGGCCAGACCCTGCGAGTTTCGTTAAGAAGATATGCTAAACTCCCAGGTGATTTCCAACTGATTATTATTTACAGCGTGACCTTGGGAGTGCAAGGTTGTTTACCTGGAAACAATTACTCGCCAGGCTCCTGCCCCAGAGAGATTGCAGGTGATGTTGTAAGCAGGAGCACGTAACCCTTCTGCTTGCACCAACGGCGTGAGGCAACTCCAACAAGCTCGTTTGCTTCTTCACGGTAACCTGTTTCATGACATTTTTTGATAGGATCAGGCCCTAAATCAAGCACAGGGAGAGGATGGTTACTCTGTGCTGCGCCAGTGGGACGGTGCGGGGGAGGCTTGAGCATCCTGTGATGGTTGTTACATGGTATTTGCTAAATATTTAGTGTTTTGGGACTGTTTTTTGAGTTTTTTGACTCCTCCAAACACTGGTGATGAAGGGAAAAAAAACCCATAGGTCTGTGCCCATTTAAAAAGGGGTCAAAAGAGCATAAAATTACACTGTAAAATATTTTTTACCATTCCTGCTT
>NW_009649598.1:182009-191143 GCF_000708025.1 Charadrius vociferus
TCACCCACCTGTGGGGATTTTGACCCTTTCAGCTCAATAAAAATCCAGAAAACTTTGCCCTGATGTTTGTAAAACACCACAGCTTACGAAAAATAAAAAAAACCTCTCTGAGCTCTAGCCCCTTCTTTGGTGCCACAATGGCTACCTTCCACGCTGTAAAATGTTGTATGACTGGAGGGCTGCGGTGCAAGGAAGGACACATCAGGTTTTGTCACCAGCCATATTAAATCCCATTCTAAAATTAAACATCATTATCATTTATTTGCACCTACTTATATTTCTAAAATCTACCACTCCGCTACTGATTTCTGTTATTTTCCCTACTTCAACTGATAACGTCAGCGGTAGCAAAACAACTGAGAAAGCTCAAACGACTTCGAAGAGATTTGCAGAAAAGCGATTAGAGTCCGGAATATTCAAAAACTTCTTGTCTATTTAACTAACTGAACAAAAAAAAAAATCTCAACATTTCAGTCCCCTCCACCCCCACAAAAAAAAAAAAAAAGAAGAAAACACTTTAAAAGTACGTGGGTTATTCACTATCCCACCTGGCTGGTTCTTTTGAGGCTTGTATCAAAAAGCACTCCACAAGGTTAGACGTTAAGTGAGCTAGATTAAATAATAATATAATAGACCCATGGGAGGAGGAGGATGCTCTTGCATCCAGAGCTTGAACACGAGGAGCTGGGGCTGTGTCCCACCACTGGTCTCGCCACACCAGAGCGGTTGTAGCTCACCTCCAGCACAAGGATGGATTTTTCACATACCCATGCTCATTCACACACGCAGATTTCCTGCCGGTTCGTTGTGCAACGAGGGGAGGAACCAGTCATCCCTCGTGGCTGAGGAACTGCGATAGCGCAGGACTCTTCATCCACGAGCGTGTGGGTGCTTGCAGAAGCCGTGGCCCCTCTGCTGCGGCTGTTTGTAAACAGGCAGCCTGAACGGTAAACACAAACCTGGCTTCTCGATGAAAGTCACTAATTGGCGCCTCTGGATAGAAACTAAAGAAATTGTTTTAGAGATAGCGGGGTGGGAGCCACCCCTCCGCTTCAGATGTTCAGTCGATCTCTGCCCAGCAAAACTTTGTGACTCCCATGTTTGCAGAGGGAGCCAAGGAGCAAAATGAGTCAAAAAACCAGAGCAAGCCCTGGTGAAATTGCCCGGCCACGCTGCTGATGGGAAGGAAAAGGAGAAACCGGGGCCGTTGCGAAGCTGTGGTTGCACGGCTGATTGCAGCAGAGCCAGGCGAGCGCCCCAGGCTGGCGGGACTCCGCTGCGTTGAGCCCAGGGTGCAGCCGTCCCGCCCCGGGGAAGAGCCGGGCGAGCTCGAGGTGCGTGGTGAGCTCGGGTACATGGTCTCTGAGCTAGCGCTTTACTCACAGCTTACTCATGAACGCAAGGTTTGCCCAAGCGGCTTCTGTAGGCACGCATTTCCCACCATGGACAATGGCTGCTTCGGAGGCAGGCAACTAAAAAAGAAAAAAAAAAAAAAATTGAAATATTAGGAAAACAGAAATTTTAAAAGATTTTTTTATTGGCCAGGAAAAATGTCAGCAATGAAAATAGCGGTAACTATGTCAATGTCAGTGAAATAACTAAAATCAGACGTGGAGTAGGGGGACACAGCTAGAGAAACCACACTACATTTTTGGGGTGTTCACAGATATAAGCTAAGACTCCCAAAAGTGGCCTGTACCACTACCTGGCTTTGACAGGTCACTTTCCAGTCGGAGCTCTCGGAGTCTGCCACAGTGGCCACAGGCTTCATTATCCTGGTTTTATTGCTCTGGGAAATGACACAGGCAGAGAGAGGAGGTCAAGAGGGGACCCCCGTCTGCCAAGCCTTTGGCACCTGTCTTACAGGGTGAAGACAACTTGGAAGATGCATTCAGAGGACATGTGATGAGGACTTTCTAAAAACTTGCTATTTTTTTATGGCGAGGACCTGAAAGTGGTGGCTCTTGTCCGCTGCGCGAGACCCCGGTCCTGCCAAGAGCAGCTAGAGGTGACCGGGCATGGTGACCTCTCCTCCCTACCAGACTTTGGGTGAGAGGTTTCAGGAGGATGGAAACCCCAAAAAGCGCCACCTTTGCCATCCATTTTGCAATATAAAACTCATCCTGGCATGACAGTGAGACAGTCAAGCCACCCACACAGTTTTCACTCTTCGTGCATTACAACCTGCGTGGGGCAGGGTGGCAATTAAAGCTGTGTAACACAAGGAAGACAATCTACTGTATGACAGGTCAATCAAAGAAACCGGGTTGAATAAGCTTTTGAAGGTGGTGGGTAATTAGAGGTGTGGCTGTTTTGTAAATACGTTGGTCATTTTTCCCCAGGGGTTTATTGCATTTTCAGGAAGAGAGTTAGGAACCGTATAAAAGTTCTGGGATGGGAGAGCACCTCATTCACTCAGCTCCACTCCTTCTTCAGAGCCTTCACAGCCAAGGTAAGTTGCTGCTACACCACTAATATTTCATTCCTACGAAAATTTGCTGAACTGAGCTAAGATATGCTCCTAGAAAGACGGGTCTGTCTGCAGGTGCTGGGATTATTGAGAGCCAATGCTGGGATTATTGCAGGTGCTGGGATTATTGAGAGCCAAGTTCTTGCCTTGGTGGCCGGGGTAATTTTGCGCTACCAAAATTGGTCTCAAGACTGTCTATGCTAGGAAGCGAAATTCATTGTTCTTACCACATGTAGATATATTTGGATTACTTCAGTGCTCAGGATTTCGAGTTTCCAAAGGACAAACTGGATATGAAAAAAGTGAAGAATAGGATTTGGGAATGAATGGGAGACGGCAGGCTGATCTTTCGTAAGGAACCTTGGGTTTAAGCTGGGAATTTTAATTGCACTTATGAGCCTGACACCATTACTCCTTTACTCCTTTGGATAATAGAAATCTTCAGGAGCTGAAAGTATTAAGCTGTCCTTGAAGGAATATAGGAAAGAACCGAGAAGGCAGATTTAAGCTGTGAGAGGAAGGAGTAACGTGAACAGCCTTCAGCTCAGCTGGCCGCATCCTGGACACCTTCTGCCTCCTTGAAATCTCAGCTCTCCTCAGAAGGGGGTTTAGATGGACATGGGGGATTTTCCTCGTGCCTCAGGAAATGGGGCACTGGCCAGCGAAGGGTCCATGGGGCACGGAGGGGGCAGAGGACAAAAGGAGGGAGGAAGGCACAGGAATCTCTTCATTTTGAGCACCTGGCTTTGAAAGCATATTTTGACAAGGCTTTAATACCACCAGCCCTGGCTGTAAATTCACCGCCTGCTCCAGGGCTCCTGGAGGCTGCGAGATTTTCAGACCCATGCCAAGATGCCTCTTGCTGGTGCAGCATCAACTGGCAGCTCACGGCGCATCTCCTCCTCCGTTACACAGCCCTGCAATAATCTCAGGGCGTCTTGCAGGCGTGCTCGTGGGATGCAGCAAGAGAGTGCAGGGAAACGACCCATGGAGCCCAGCAGAAATGGGGATGGGGGCTGCTGGGGGGGTTGTGAGAGTGTTCAGATGGTGCGGGATGACCTGGCACTGTGGGAACGAAGCCCCAAGCAGGGGAAAAGGGATGGACAGACAGGCAAATCCCGCCGAGCCCTGCCAGGATTCTAAACGCATCAAGGAAAGCACGCTGCCCTTCATGCATCTAACGACAAAGGTCTCTCCTTCCCCAGGGGTTCTCCGCATCAACCGAAAAATGTGCTCCCGTGCTGACAGAGGCTGCCACAGCGCCGAGAGCTCCTCCTGCCACAGCGGAGGCTCCTCCTGCCACGACAGCGAGAGGTCCTGCCACGGCTCCGAGGGCGTCGTCTGCCACGAAGTGAGCGCCGTGCAGGATGTGACGCCGGTGGTGGTCCTCCCTCCCCAGTGCCCCGTGGTCACCGGGCAAGTGCCAGTGGCCCCCGTTCCCTGCCAGCAGCAGCAGCAGATCAAGCAGCCGGTGCAGTGGCCTCCACAGCAGCAGAAGTGAAACGGCGAGGACGAGCCGGCGGTCAGCGCACACCCCGGGGGCTGCGCCTGTCCCCGCTCCTTCCCAAGACGCAGCCCTGAGCTTGGGCAGGTCCTGCCCCTTCCCTCCAGCACGTACGACCTCTCCCCGCTCCCCATAACGCAAAGTGGCATTAGCATGGCAGAATTGTGATTTGCCCTCGCGCGCGCGAGAATTTGAATCCATTAATTTCCTGCTTCTGTCTCCAGTAGCAAAGATGTGATATTAAAACCTAAAGCTCAAAAAAATGTTCTGGTGTCCTAGTGTTTTTCCACCGTTACACTCCTCTGTACCTTCAGCATCATTCCCAAGCCCGCCTTTATTAACAAGAGCTGTTGTTCACAGCCTCCCCCCCCTTCCTATTGCACTTGTGTCAAAGCTCAGCTCTCCAATCCCTGCACCTTGCGCATCTGCCAGACACATCCAGATGTTGGGTTTGGAAAAGCTGTCTGGGGTTGGAGGTGCAGATCAGCATCTCTCGTTAATCCCAGCCCTTGGCTCTGCGACAATGGGCCCTGAGCCTCAGACCCTCACAGGCACGTTTTGAAGGAGCTAAAAGCAAAGCTTCAGCTTTGTAATGTGCACGTGTCTGGTGAGCACAAAAGCAGACTCCGTCTAGGAAGTCTGAGAATCACTGATCACCATAAACAAGAGGGTATAAGCAGAGGAAGGGGTACATCATACTCACGTTCCTTTTGGCCTGTTCTAAACAAGGAATATGGGTTTAGATCGATATTTTGTGCAGGTAACTCTTTGAAAATCCCAGCAAGAGTCCATATTACCTAGATGAAATACTGGCTGATGCAAAGTATAACTGGGTTTAGGTCAGGCCGTGCATTGCAGCATCGACTCCCACTGTGAACTCCAGTCCCGTCAACGCCACGCCTGTCTGGAAAACAAGAGAAAGATTGGGAAAGAAAAAAAATGTTCCTACCAAGGTTTAAGCTAACTTTTCTCAGCAGAAACCACAAAAGTTCTGAGCTTCCCTTGTAAATGTAGAAAAAAAAAGAATATCAAATGGACAGAGGGCCATAAAAAACAGCGGTTGTATCTCTCATTGCACCAGATTCAGCCCCAGGGTCTCCTCTGGTGTCCACCAGCATGGAGGCAGGTAGCTGCAGGAATTCGTGCCTCTGTGGGATGAGAGCAGTATTGTGTGTAATGCGCCAGATATTTAATTAGCAGAGGGTTTGCACTGAATCTTTGAAAGGAACAAGACACTTATTATTAGCACTTGTTTTATTATTACTCTTAATTAAAATAACGAGGAGCATCATTCCCAAATGCAAGGTACATGATTGCAGGTGCAAAGAATGAACATCAGGGTCAGAGACGGGCAGCTCTGACCAGGCATGAAGGCATCGCACAGTGCCACCGATGGTCCCTGTGCCACCCAGACACCCTCTGCCAGTGCCAAACCCATCCTCTGCCAAACGGGAGGTTGAAACTAAGCCAGACTGGAGGGCTGGGTTTGAGTCTGGCTGAAAGTGTTTGCGGGAAGGGGAGATAAAATCTCCTATCTTAATTCTTTCTAGGCAGTCCAAGTTTTCACCTACGCTCTCAGCTAAGCCAAAGCTCTGCAGGTTGTGTCATTCATTTAAGGAGAGACTTAGGAAGAGCCTGAGGAATAGAGAAGCAAATCCCTCCTGAGCTGGAGTTTTGTTATCTCAGCACACACGCCTGGGAAGGGAAGCAGGAAAGCAGATTGCATAAATTCGGCAGGAAATTGTCCCCACCTTCCCCCTGCCATGAAGGTCACAGCAGCAACGATGCCTGTGCTGAGGGCAACCTCTGCAGAGCACGTTTTTCTAGACGTTCGAGTCAGCAGGAGAGGAATGGGCAAGAAACAGACTGCAAAAAAGCATGATAACCCCAAAGCACACATTAGAAAAGCAAGAGGCAAGGGAACCCTGCATGCAGAGCATGTTTCCCAGACCTAAACAAGTGTTTCGGCAAGTGTTGGGCTCCTACACGGCGTTTGTGGCTGGGCCGTTGCGGCTGCTTACAGCGATGCTGCAACGTGAGAGTCCCGGACCACACCAAGGTATCCCATTAGTAGTAGGTAGTCCCAGACCACACGCAACCCAGTATCCCATTAATTGTAGCATCCCCCGTAACACCCTTCTGAGCATCCCCCATAGCTATGGCATATTCCACACCCTTCATAGCTGCTCCCCAGCTTCTTGGCGCAGCGAGAAGACCGGCTTCCCTGGCACGGTGCCGGCTCAGAGCAGACTGAGCGGCGGTAGCCGTAGTGCCGATAGTCGTGGCCACCCTGGCATGAGTCTCTGCCATGGGCAGAGCCGGGGCCGTAGGCATAGAGGAGGGGTGTGCGCCGGGTGTCCAGCCAGGAGCCTGCTGGGTCATACCAGGTTGAGTTCAGGTTGAAGAAGGCTTCCCTCCCAGAAGAGCATGCCATTTTGAGCTGTGGAGTACGCCTAAAGGAAAGGTAGCTCAGTGATGGAAGTAAGACATTATCTTCTTACGCAATTTTTTTATCTACTGCACCTCAAGATAAGCAGGGCCAACCAGGAATAGAGGACTGACTTACATACAGCAAATTTGGGCTTTTTTTCCCCCTTGTTTCACCATTGTGTGTCAGATGTCTTCTACGGGACATATTAGATACTGGAATATTTTTCCTGCGAGTGAGATATTAAATCCAAAAACCTAAATTTCCTTGTTATTTTCAAAAATTAGATATCATTTATCAATGAACTAGAAGAAATATTCCATAGAATGTATCTATTTACACTACTTACAATAAACAAGCAGTTTGGTTTCAGACAGAGCCAAGTCAAGTGCGTAAACACAGAGCTACAGTCTACAAATAAGTTTCCAAAAATGTTCCAGATCATCAGTAAAATCACGTACCTTAGTTCACAACGGGGAGAAGGAAACTCAAACTGAAGGGAATGGCCTGAAACAAGGGAACTTTATAGAGCTGGAGGCTTCAGCAGTGAGGCACTCCTGGAGAATGGGGGCTTTGCTCTCCCCTGACCACAGCCGGTTTTGTTTGCTGCCATTGGTTCCCCATATTTACACCTGATGCACTTTTTTTTTCTTACTTATTTTTACCATCCTCTCTCGTTTATACAACAGCAGATTTACTCCCATACACTATCAAAGATTTCTGAAGGTGCTGCCTAACCACCGCCTAAATAAAACTTTGTATTTGTAGGTTAATTCTGTACATTGTGATACTGAAGCACAGATGCGAATGGACCTGTTTGAGGGATCCCAGTGAGTCAGTAGAGCATCACCCAAAATCAATTGTGCCTGACGTCTAATCCACAATGCCAACCCGGTGTTGACACATTCTTGCCTTTTATGGGACAAGAAAATGTAATTGCCAGGTTAGATGGGCATGACCTGTACGTAGACATGGAAAGGAAGACCGAAGTTCCTCCATGATTCACGGGAAAATCCAGGCTCAGAAGCATCTACCTCTACCACATTACGATGTTTTGTTTATTTTTTCTTCAGTTACAGCCCTGTCTAATACGTATTTCCATAAGAGCTGCAGAGATGCCATGGCTGAGTACTGAAAGCAGGACAGCAATACTAGCGTTCTGTTCCAGCTCACGCTCCAAACATCATCTTCAACATTATTGTGAAATTAAAGATCTTAAACCTTACTCTGGAGACAGGCACATGGCCCACGTTCTCACAACCTCAACTGCTAAAAATTTCCAGAATCAGAATAAACTAAAGACAGGTTTTATTTAAAATGTTGGGGTACAAAATTAGAAGTACATTAAAGGAGGGCAGAGGAAAATAGGAACAGAAAATAACTACACCTCTGGGAGCATGAGCAGGACTTAGGCTGGTGGGTTCACCTCAAACCGTTCTTCTCTGGGATTTGATATCACTGCCACCAACACCGTATTTTAGAATTAGACTAAAACAGCATCTATAGCAAGAATAAAAGAAATCCTTGACAGGTCACATCCTACAGACAGGTTGAAATTATCAACGAAAGACATCTTTGGGCTAATGCCGAATGTCTCATTAAAATATCCAGTACCATCAGGCAAGTCAGCTGGAGTATTCCTGCCCTAAACATAATCCACATGAGTTAACATTAGTAATCATTTTTGTTTCACATGGAGGTGTCATCACGTTTGGCTCTCGGTCCATGTGACGTCCCGGCACAGCATGAGGAATTGGTACTTCTGAATTCCAAACATCTCTTCCGCTTGATACATGTTGTCCATGACCAGATCCATTGGTTTCTTCGGTATTGGCGTCACATTGCGTGAAATACCTTCCAATCTCTTTCATAGGGAGGCGAAGGAATTAGAGTGCTATTAATAGCCTATGGGACAATTACAATGCTAAAAGCACAGTGCATCAAAGGGAAAATGTCGGAAGCTGAATACAGCGGATAGAAATGGGCTGGGATATGTAATTAGGTTACACTTGCCAAAAGATGTCTCAGATGTCCCAGATAACCCTTTGGAAGAGTATAAAAGGTCTCTCATCCCAGTTCCCTTCATTCGCTTCTCTGCTCCGACAAACCTTCCTTCCTGTTGCTGAAGGGGTAAGTCCAATTTTCCTATTTCTCTTGAGTTTCTTTATGAAACCAGCTGCTTTCATACAAGCTTTGGTGGAGTTGGAGTATGATACTCACTCCTCACCTCTGGACCTCAGTCATGCCAGAGACCAAGTCTTGTTACCCACAAGAGCTGTTTTATTAACGCAAACGGCAAGTGGGGTGTAGGCTTAGCAGGCAGGGGCTCGATCCAAACTAAAAGAACAGAAAGACTGGAAAACAGAGAGAGAGAACAGGCAGAGGATTTTATGGAAAAAAGACTTTGAAGTTTTTTGAATTGAAGGCACTGGAGGGTCTGGAGCTGCATGGGGGCAACGGAGGTTTTGAGTAACTTTTCTCTGAAAAGCAAATTGCTTTTCAGCAAATTGCTTTTCAGAGGTCACATTTTCAGTGGGGGATATAAACCACCTCCCAATACCTAATCAACATTGAAATTACTTTCTTATCCCCGAAGAACTAGAAATGAGGAAGAAAACGGGGAATTCCAGAGCAAATTAGAGAACGTAGGTGTGCTCACGCACATTGAGACCGCTGTACCAACATGAACGTTTCTCTCTTCCCCACAGCTTTGCCGATACTCCAGAAAGATG
>NW_009649598.1:193880-219422 GCF_000708025.1 Charadrius vociferus
CCAGCGCTACTGCCCCCAGGTCCCCTACTGTCCCCAGTACACCAAGAACATCTGCAAGCTGCCGCCAACGTGCCCCAAGTACTAACAGCAGGATCCGACCCCGGCACCTGGACCCACCGGCTCGCTCCTCCCTCGGATGCTCTCGATGCCTAAAGCTTGAATCGATGGTTCTCTTTTCCCATTTTCAGCTTGCATGAATCCTCCAATACCTCAACTGTGATTAGAATTTTCTTCAAAATATAAATCAGATCTGTTTTAATTTATCTAGCCTGCAGAACCCAACTGATGTTCTTTTCCAAAAAGGCTGGGAGTGATTTCTGCTGGCAGTGGTTTACACATGATGTGTCACCCTCCAAACTGTGCCGATGAGACAATAAAATTTCATTTCCAAAAATAGAAAAAGTTTATGATTTGTTTATTCTTTGCCCTCTTTGCTTGGGAATTATATTTACCCTCTGACTTCTTAGTCACCGCTTCTCATTCTTTTCTTCTCAAACTTATCACAAAATGCCCACATCCTAAAGTTTCAAAATGAATTGAAGACAGTCATTGCAGACACATTTCTGCAGCGGATGAATGCATTTATGGACAGGGAGCTCATCTGTACCCTGTTTAGCCTGGGACTGTCTTTCTCAGTTCCCTACTCCAGTAGTACTCATACTTCATTTGTCATTCTGACTCACTACTACAAACATTTTGAGGTGTCTAATAAATGCAAATAGGTGCCTAGAGGTCTTCTCTAACCCTCCTTCTTCCACTGAACTTCAAATTACTGTTTTCAATGAAAACTGCGCACACTTAAAAATAAATGCTAAATCTCTCACTACTTTTTACAACCTAAGACTATTCTTATCTCCCTAGTCTCCAGCCCATCTAGCTGAGACATCTGTTCTAGAACAGGCTCGTTGGCTTCCTTCTGCCAGTGCCTGTTTCTCTGCACCTGTTTCACAAAGAGCTTGACAACTTCTTTCAGCTGAAATTGTTAACTTTGGGTATCTAGAAAAGGTTGAGATGAACACACCTTGCATGGTGGAGAACTGACACAAGGGCCTTCCCCAAAAACAACATTTTATCAACCTGGATGAGCCATTTCTACATTACATTCTACAAGGGCCTTCCCCAAAAATACCATTTTATCAACCTGGATGAACTATTTCTACATTACTTTTAACTCACAGCTCTTTTCAGAAAACTGCAGGTGAGATTTTCCTAAATAAGGGCTAGCTCTAAAAGACTTTAAAAGCTTTTTATTTTTTGCTCAGTCATGGCCTTGAAAAATAAAGAAAAAAAAACCAAACAAGCAGAACATGAAACCATGCTTTCCCAGGATGTATTTTCAAATTCAGAATGAATTAGTATCTCACAATACTGCTGGCAGAGTAGCAAATTTATTCTTTTTTCCCCAAATTTGACATGAAAATAAACCCTGAGAGATGTGAAGACCATCTCGATAGGGATAGCTGCTCCCTTCTGAACTTGGTAAGCAACTTTTAGGGCCCCCTTGTTCTAATTCCATCAGAACTGACCCCTGGGACGCTCCCGAGGAGTTCCTGCAGCACCCACCTGGATAAAAGTCACAGGAAAGGAACAATTACCCGTTTTGTTGTCCTGAAGTCAAGTCTTGGGCCACTGTGAGAGAAACTTTGTGGTAAATAGTGAAACATTGCAATGAGTAAAAATTACAAAACTGCTTAAGTAAGATGGGAGCCCAAAGCATTTATGGGATCTGAAAACAGGATAAGCGATAGCTTCCTAGCACAACTCCTTCCTGCTTAGGATTTGAAATCCCCTTCTTATAGGAGGAATGTAAACAGGACAATATCGTGGCACAAGGGAAAAAACAGCCGATGGCTGGTGGACTCACAAACGTAATGAAAAAAATTGGAATTGGGGATGTCCTTCCAGCATCATCTCCGGTGTAGAGGCATTAGGTGCGTTTGAGCCAGTCAGCAGGCCTTCCCTCTAAGTAGAGTCCATGTGAGTTGTGCCTGTTAATTACAGTCCCCTGTGTCACGAAAAAAAACATATCAATCAAAACGTGAGTCTGCCATGCAGACCAAGGGGCAACATGCAAGGTAGGAGTCAACACTTTTGAATTGTACGTTGATGCAATACTGGTTGCCCAACGACAAATCACTTAATAACGCTAGGGTTAGGTTCACTTTTGATATGTAAATGTGCAACTGCCTTCAAAATTCCCTTATAAAGCAGATTGGGAAATTCATTGCCTATTACCATGTTAAGGAAAAAGTCATAATTGCTTTTCCTGACTGTGTCAAATCGGAAATGCTAAAAACTAGACACAGAAGATAAATATGAATGTGACTACTTAATTAATTGCCAGCATTGCCAAGAGATGCATAATTTCTTGGACAACCCTTTGGAAGATATAAAAGTTCGCCATCCCCTGTTCTTCCTTCATTCAGCATCAGCTCTCCGTGCTCTTCCTCTCGCTTCCTCCAACAAAGGGTAAGTTGGATTATATTGATTTGTCTCCTCACACAGGAATTACAGCTGATGAGTTCTGCATTTAGACCTTGCCTTTGTCTTAGAAATTCCTTATTTTCAGTCACTGGGGGCCTGAACATGTAAGCTACGCAAAGGGTGCTCCTGGTTTGCCCACAGCAGATGGGACGACAGAAAAATAGGAGTAATTGAAGGACCAGATCTGCAATGAACTAATTCCCAGACTAGCTGGTGGTGGAGGGAGAGATCTCTCAGACAAGTCAGTGCAGTTTTAGAAGTAAATTTTACCTTAAACAGCCAACAGTAGCATCTTGGTAGGGAAATTCCCATCACAGCTGGACCATTGCAGAGTAAAGTAACCTCCAAAAGACAAGGCAGTATCATTTTCAGGGTGAAGATATCCCATGTTACAAAACAAAACAAAATTTCCCAGACCACTACAGAAAAAGAGCCAAGGGAAACACGAAGGTTACAGTGGGGCAACTGTGCCAGCTTGATGGTCTCTCTCTCCTCCTTGCAGCTTTGCCGATACTCCAGAAAGATGTGCTCCCGCGGCTCCTGCCACGACTACAACTCCTCCTGCCACGGATCCCACTCTTCTTGCCATGAGTCCCGCTCCTCCTGCCAAGACTCGGGCCGTCCAGCGCTACTGCCCCCAGGTCCCCTACTGTCCCCAGTACACCAAGAACATCTGCAAGCTGCCGCCGACGTGCCCCAAGTACTAACAGCAGGATCCGACCCCGGCACCTGGACCCACCGGCTCGCTCCTCCCTCGGATGCTGCGGCCATGGATCATCTCATCCTTGCTGAAATCCCTGGGTCTCTGCCATGTGCCTCACCACTGGTCGTGATGAAGCCTTCCCCTAATTATCATTCAGGGTGTCATTCTTTCTAATTATTCAGGAAACGTCCTTTCTAATTATTCAGAGCATAATTAACTGTTGGAAATCTTTCTATGCCGTGCACTTCTGTTTCAGACTCATCTGGGTGTGGGAAAGAATAAATCTTAAAATTCATGAAACCTGCATTGTCTTTCAATTTCTTTATTCACTTTTTCCTGTAGACTTTTTTTTTTTTTTCTGGATTCTTCAGGTAAATTCCCTCATATTCTTGAAGTGCCCCAATAGTTGCCTCAATAACAACAATTCCCACATTAATTACTGGAGAAAACAGACACATTAGTAGAGGAAAAAGTTCTCAACTACCAAAAATCTACATGGAGGTAGAGGGCTGAGCAGAACAAAGCTTCCCCTGCTGACACCAAAAGATGAGCTGGTCTACACAGATTATTGTCCCAATGTTTTGAAAACAGTGAGATCAAAGACACTTGAATGCAAACTCTTTTGTTTTGGAGACAAACATAGCTCATTAAATGAAAGAGGAATAAGTAGAATAAGTAGTTCACAGTTGCTAATATTCTTACTCAATACATGTATTAATTTACTCCAAGTTCAACTTCAGAACTTGGGCATATAAATATTTTCAAATATCTTAATACCTCTGAGCCTCTGAAAAGAGAAGTCACAAACTTCTTTTTCACATTCCAGTGTTGCTTGTCAGTAGCATATACTTTGAAGCAGAGAAATGGGTTAGCCCAGAGAAGGTTCATCTCATGTAAGACTCGTACACTTGCACAGCACAGATCTGAACACTGCAATATGTTATTACGGAGAGCTCATAAACCCAAGACTGCAGAATGTAACTGAGCAAGTATCAACCCCCACATTGCTCTAAAAATGACATTTCATCACTGTAGATTGGGCTTTGCTTACATACTCCCCTAACAGAACTGAAAGCGGTGGATGACAACTCTTTAGAGGTCTTGTTTTCCTCAGCTGGATCTGAGTTTGAAAGATTCAGAAACATTTTTTCAGTGGGTGTAACCAAAGACACCCCAGTTTTGGAAGGCTGTTGAGGAGGTAGAAAGATTTTGGTGGAACATTGGTGTGGTGCTCCAGGCCAAAGCACAGAGGAAAGGACAACTGTCACACAAGCACCGGCTTCACCGACTGGACAGTCGCAACCTCTCTTGGTTTTGGACCCGCAACTGAGTCACAAAATGTCCCTGAGGAATTCATGCAATCCTCCCTTGCTACACAAAACTCACCACAAGCAATTACATCGCCTCTAGCCTTAAGAAAAGCTGTAGGACACCTGTACTTTATAGTCAGCTTCTCGTTAGCAGTTAGCAAATTACTCTAATGGGTAACATTTTCCAAAGTTGATGGGTTACAGGCTTCATTTCGTATGCTTCAAAGACTGAGTCGAACAGGATTATAAATCTAACTTTAGTTCCCGTAATTTCGCCATTAGTGACAGAACCCAATATTTGCTCAAACTTCAGCTCAAACGCTCCCTTTCTCTGAATTCTTTGGTTTCCAGACATCTCTGCAGGTGTGGTCACATGAAAAAAGTATAAGAAATCAGTGAAAGGAAAGAGAAACTAAGGAACGGGAAAACTTAACGTACTCATACCCTGTACAGACCTCATCGCCAGACATTTCTATCTGATTTTAAGTACAAAATAACCTTCGATACATGTGGAACAATCTGACGGGGTCAGCCAAGTCACCCGGCAAGTCAAGGAACCTGTGAAGAAACAGAAATATTATATTTTTTGCCGTACCAGGGAACCAAGGAGATAACACCAGACTTCCCAGTGTCGTGCCATACCCATGAGTTGCAACTGGTAATCCCATTTCCTCTCGTCATTCAACAACACGCAATTTAAAATCCTGAGCTGTCACCTGC
This sequence comes from Charadrius vociferus, assembly GCF_000708025.1. Lineage (NCBI taxonomy): Eukaryota > Metazoa > Chordata > Aves > Charadriiformes > Charadriidae > Charadrius > Charadrius vociferus. The sequence continues at coordinate 199,098 of NW_009649598.1, forward strand.
ACAAAACGGTAGGCCTACCCCAGGAGTCAGCATTTCTGAGACTTAAAGACCTTTGTGTCACTGATGCAATCCCGGTTGCCTATTGGCAAGCTAATTAACACCTATGAGATTAGAGTCAGTCTCCAGGAAATGGGAGAGAAATGCCTTCCAAAATCCTTATGGGAAATGCATTAGGAATTACATATGGGACGAAATACAGTGCGTCAAAGCGGAAACGCTAAAAATAGGATAGCGCAAACATCTGCGGGATTGAGTGTGGAAATAATTAAATTGTCATTGCAAAGAGGTGTCTCATATCCAAGATAACCTTTTGGAACCGTATAAAAGGCTGCTCAGCCCAGTCCTTCTCAGTCGCTTGTCTTCGCTTCCAGATACTTCTCCCTGTAGCTGAAGAGGGTAAGACCAATTTTACTATTTCTGTTCATGCTGAGAGAGAAGAAACCTCCGCTAGAGGTTTTTATGGACCTCCTGGGAGCTGGGACTTACCTAAATGCCTTCTCCTTGCACCCTTGTGATGCTCAAAGACAGGCACGATGAGCAGCAGATGGAGGGATGAGGATCATAGAATCATAGAATGGTTTGGGTTGGAAGGGACCTTGAAGATCATCTAGTTCCAACCCCCCTGCCATGGGCAGGGACACCTCCCATGAGACCAGGATCACCAGGGAAGGTTCAGCAAGGGCACATGAAGGGATCCTTGGGTGACACCAGCTCCATGCTGCTTCACAAGGGAGATGGGGTTTGGGAGGGGCTCATGGGGCTCACACATTGGCTTGCAGGGACATAGTTTCCGACAGCAATTGCCAGAGCGAGCCCTGCAGATTACGCAGGATTGAGGGTGCATTCGGTGTGGATTAGGCAGGCAAAGAGAAGGAGAGCAGCAGTTCACTGGGGAGCTCAAGAAGAACATTTTTTAAAAAAAAAAAAAAAAACTATATCTGAAATAAGCTTCAGAGGATTTAAGGTATAAAATTGACAGTAGTGGAGAATGAGGCACTTACATGAAATTGTTATTAATGCTTCTTGCACGCGCTTGCGGGGCCCCCCCTGCCACTACACCATCCAGAGGCAGCCCGTGCAGAAGTACAGCTACGTGACGCCCTGCTGCCCCCCCGTGCAGCCCTATTGCCCCCCGGTGCAGCGCTACTGCCCCCCGGTGCAGCCCTGCTGCCCCCCCGTCCAGCGCTACTGCCCCCAGGTCCCCTACTGTCCCCAGTACACCAAGAACATCTGCAAGCTGCCACCGAAATGCCCCAAGTACTAACAGCAGGATCCGACCCCGGCACCTGGACCCACCAGCTCGCTCCTCACCCAAAGCCTTGAGCTCATCTCCTCGCCCATCGCTTCTCTGCAAGCAAACGCTTTTAACCACGTGGTATTAGGATGAAGTCTCTCGGTTCAACGAGCTTTGAGCTTCTTTCTGCCAACGCACGGCACGCTGTCCGCTGGGAATAGTTTCTTTCTTGCTCTGCTGCTTCATTCTCCAGCAAGACAATAAAAATTATATTTCAAGCCTACCTAACAGTTCTGGATGTTTTTAGTCACCACTCCATCATATCTGCTTGTCTAGCGGCATCTTTTTTTCCCCTCGTGGCTTTAGAGTCATGCTTTAATCACTGGAGAAAATAGCTAAAGTAGGAGGAACGCCAAGGAAACGTGAAAGTAAAGGAGAATGCCTGGGGCACCCACCAGTGATGCCAGGAGTGCCACGCCGCACGCAGAGGGCTGTGGGAAACACATTGGGTTAATTCCTGGTGAAACCGAATATTTGCCCTGAGCTCAGCAGATGCAATGGGGGGTTCAGAGTTACAGCCGGGGGCCCGACCTGCACGCTCATGTTTTTACCGCAGAAGCGATCTTTAAAAGCCGCTGGTATATTTGGAAACAAAACAAAGCAAATCCTGCAGGGTTTGGAACCTGCCTCCGAACACCCTCAATTAACCAATTTCTAGAGTGTAAAATGAGAGAAGGTTTCCCCAGTGTGATTCATCCATCCCAGGGCAGGCATGGGAAATAAGCTGGATGAACAGAGCTCTGCAAGTACCCAGTAAATGACTAGTTGGTATATAAGTAATTGGAATTAGTTATTTATAGGTTATGGAGAAAATTGTCAGTATAGAGGAACAGCCTGCTAAAAAGGAAAAGTTGCAAACAGGATGCAGAGAGCAATTAATTACTCACCTACATTCAAGTTGTTGCCATTGCTAAGAGATGGCTCATTTTCATGCGACCCCTGGCAGCTGCATTAAAAACTTTTCCTTACTCGTTCTTCACCTCTCTGCGGTTTCCTACTGAGTCAATAAGGCTTTCTGTCCTTAGGAGGGGCTTTGTCTTCAAGTTCACTTTCCCTTACTGCCCCAGGCCTCCAACTTTCTACTTTGTGACTAATCACAGCACATTTTATTTCCTCTTCTTTTTCCAAGTGCGATGGAAGGCACACAACCTCTGGACTAGTTACGCTTTCTGCTGTGCTCAAGCTTGAAGTTCCCGTTAACTTGAGGATGAGAAATGGCAGCAATAATGGGGAAACAAGAACAAAACTCTTTTTTTTTTTTTTCCTGTTCCATTCCATGTTTTTGTCAGCCCTGGAGAGGTTTGACACCTGGAACATTAAAGACCAAAGGCTCTATGAATGCTTTACCTCATTAGAATATTTTTTTTAAATCAGAAACCATAGACATTTGGCAAGAGAAGTCCTCTATACCTAACGCTGTAGATAGCTTAGAGGAACATTTCTGCTCTGCTGAGTACATGTTAAATAACGTAACAGCGGATTTCCACAACCAGGACAAACTCTGAGCAAACCCCTAAGGATTTAATGAGGAGGAATTTGCCTTAGCTGTTTCACAGCGAGGATTGCTTCACTGCATCCATAATTCCCAAATCCAAACAAACAGAGCGGTGTCACCCCGGGCATCTTACGGAGCCTGCTAAGTTCATTCCCTCAATGCAAAATATAATTGGGATCTTTTCTTTCGTAAAAACTCCTCTTGTAAAATCAGTTATGTGTCTCCCAGCTGCCCGTGGATCTGTCTCTAGACATCCCTGATGTTCACATCCAACTCTAGGGGCAGGAGGGGGTTTTTGACTCAAAGGGACCGTGGGTGCACCAGGTCCGTACAAAGTCACACAGAAAACTGGCTCCATTTGACCAACATCTCTCTCTTTACCTCACTGCTCAGGATCCCCCACATTTCTAACATCAGCGCCACATGCTAATTCTCCACAGGGTCAGAAATCCCCTCCTGGCCATCTCCCAGGTTGCCATGAGCCTCCTTTATTGCTAGCTGAGCTGCAGGTACTCAGCTGGTGTAAATCTCTATCACTAATTAGATTATAATGGGTGGCAGTGACCTTGTCTAACCCGGTCATTAGCATGAGGCCAAACTCAATAGGAAATGAAGCCTATGTTTCAGCAGACAAGCACAATGACCTTGGAAAGAGCTTTCCAGGAGAAGTGGTGACTTCATGGTCCTTTGAATCCTTCAAAGCAAGACTGGGTAGCTTTTTAAAAGGTGGGATGCAGGCAAATAAAAACAGTAGCTGCCCAACAGAAACTGAGTGGAAACAGGTGCTTTATGTCACCCGAAGTCAAAGTGAAGGTTCACAATGACCTACCTAAAGGGGGCCTACAGGAGAGCTGGGGAAGGACTTTTTACAAGGCCATGTAGTAACAGAACGAGGGGGAATGGCTTCAAACTGGAAGAGGGGAGATTTAGATCAGATATTAGGAAGAAGTTTTTCATTCTGAGGCTGGTGATCCCCTGGGGCAGGTTGCCCCGAGAAGCTGTGGCTGCCCCATCCCTGGAGGTGTTCAAGGCCAGGTTGGACGGGGCTTGGAGCAACCTGGGCTGGGGGGAGGTGGCCCTGCCCATGGCAGGGGGTTTGGAACTAGGTGATCTGCAATGTCCCTTCCAACGTAAACAATTCTACTATTCTATCTTCTCCTCAGCATCTGTGATCTGGGTCACACCGTGTTTCTGTATGAACAGAAAGAGCCTGAATCAACTCTCCTTCACCTCAGCAGAGATCAGGGTGTCTCCAGTGAAGCTGTACGCTGTAGGGGAGGGTGGTGGAGGGTCCTTCGGTGCTCTGCTCCCACAGGTGCGCAGCCCTGCAGCAGCAGGAGCTGCCCTCCTCCTCGGGGTGATCTCAGAAACAAAACATTTAATCACGTCAATCACAGTCCCGGGTCCCGTGAATTCCTTCTGACCGGAGAGAGATAATTTTTAAAAAAGACGTAGTTTAATTTGAAATCCTAAAAATGCTCAGGACATCATGTGAGGCCTTCAGGCTCTCCTGCAAAATAAATATTAACATCATTAATGAATAATTGCAACATGATCATTTACATCAGCACTAATGACTGCCAATGGGTGACTGAGAACTGAGCATAGAGTTATTCCAAAAATAACATCCGTAGGTGGATCTTCCATTACTCGAGGGCATACTAGAACTTAAAAAAATGGAATAGGAATTTTGCAGATCAAGTTATGCTAAGCAGAAACAGCATGTAAAAATTCCAGAAAAGTTTTGTGTTTTGCTTTTACTTAAAGAGGTCAAAAAGGAATTGGAAAAACACAGACTCTGATTTGACCCAAACTCCTTGGTGAATTAGCGCAGTCCTTTGCACCTAAAATTTCCGACATTGGCAAGGCCAATGTGTTTTCCCATGCACGGATGGGATGAGCATGGCATAGGACATCAAGAACTTTCTGTTACATTTTTGCCCTTTTGATGACCAGACACCCCAAAGAAAGACATCGGGATTCACCATTTCTGCATTCAACACCAAAACATGGGGCCATGGAACTACATTTGCTGGAATTCTATTTAAAAGAATCATATCGAGGAGTGACTGACGTCCAGAAGGCCTCTGCATGCCTCTGGAATCCACTGCTCCTCAATCTTAATTATGATTTTTATGTTAATGGAGCACTCTCTAGCTCTGAACAAGCCACGCAGCATCTCCGTGTAACAGCGTTACCATATGCGAAATGAGCAGAAACATACCTTTTAAGCAGTTCATAAACATCACACAAGAATTAACTTGACATTAAAAAATTGTAAAAAATTTACCGAACAAATTGCTAATAACACAAAATTGAGGGGTTGGTCAAAAACAATGAGGCAAAGACTAAATAGATGAAGGGACATTCAACAAATAAGTATAGGCTTAGTGCGTAAATCAGGAATTGCTGTGGGGTACCTCATTTCCGGCAGGACAATTTCGAGCTATATAAAAGGTCTCCCCGTCCCTTTGCTCCTCACTCAACTGAACCACTCAGTTAGCACGGTAAGTGTTACCTACTGGTAGTGTTCCTTGATAGCAATGGTTCTCATTTGGTTTTGGTCAAGCAATGAATTGAAATGTGTCTTTGTATCTGATCTTTGTAGAGCGTTGGACTAGATGACCTTCAGAGGTCCCTTCCAACCCAAACTGTTCTATGAGACTATGATTCTCTGATCTGCAGCTCGCTCTGAAGTCCAGATTTTCCTTGCCTGTTGGGATATCGCTTTTTGCAAAAGACAGTTGGTGGAGAGAGCACAGTGGGAAATGAGCTTCTTGGGATGAAAATTTAGGGAGTGATCTTCATGGATGAGCACAGGAAAGTTAGTTCCCAGGACAGTTCAAAAGATGCACAAATATCGCTGGGATGGTGATGGGTGGCTTGATTTTAAGGATCATTTTTGCAACTCAAGACAAGTAAATCGGAAGCAGTGCATGATATGGCTATCACCCATGGGCCGAGACAACAGCATTTGTATGCCAGAATGAAACATATCTATATACTTGGAAAGATGGGTTCTATCTGAAAGTCCCTTGTGTTTCAGATCCTCACTCCTTCCACCTTCGACTACTCTACAAACAACATGTGCTCCAGTGGATGTTGCTCTACCGGATGCTGCTCCATCGTGAAGAGCAAAACGGTGTGCTGCAGCCAGCCATGCCAGAAGACCATCTGCTGCGAACCGTGCCAGAAGACCATCTGCTGCAGGCCATGCCAGAAGACCGTCTGCTGCAGCCCATGCCAGCAGTCCTGCTGCTGCGACCCATGCCAGAAGCCCTGCTGTGACCCATGCTGCTGTGACCCATGCCAGAAGCCTTGCTGTGACCCGTGCTGCTGCGACCCATGCCAGAAGCCTTGCTGTGACCCGTGCCAGCAGTCCATCTGCTGTGACCCATGCCAGAAGCCCTGCTGCGACCCGTGCTGCTGTGACCCATGCCAGAAGCCCTGCTGTGACCCATGCCAGCAGTCTGTCTGCTGTGACCCATGCCAGAAGCCTTGCTGTGACCCGTGCCAGCAGTCTGTCTGCTGTGACCCATGCCAGAAGCCTTGCTGTGACCCATGCCAGCAGTCCGTCTGCCAGAAGCCTTGCTGTGACCCGTGCCAGCAGGCCATCTGCTGTGACCCATGCCACCTGCTGTGACCCATGCCAGCAGTCCTGCTGTGACCCATGCCAGAAGCCTTGCTGTGACCCGTGCCAGCAGTCCGTCTGCTGTGACCCATGCCAGAAGCCTTGCTGTGACCCGTGCCAGCAGTCCGTCTGCTGTGACCCATGCCAGAAGCCTTGCTGTGACCCGTGCCAGCAGTCCGTCTGCTGTGACCCATGCCAGAAGCCTTGCTGTGACCCGTGCCAGCAGTCCGTCTGCTGTGACCCATGCCAGAAGCCTTGCTGTGACCCGTGCCAGCAGTCCGTCTGCTGTGACCCATGCCAGAAGCCTTGCTGTGACCCGTGCCAGCAGTCCTGCTGTGACCCATGCCAGAAGTCCTGCTGTGACCCGTGCCAGCAGCCCATCTGCTGTACCAAGGTGTGCCAGAAGTCCTGCTGCTGCTGTAGCCATCCTTGCCCACGACCCTGCTGCTGCTGCGGCTGCTACCCCTGCTGCTGCTCTGGATGTCTGTCTTGCTGCTCCTACGTGGTGAAGAAGAAGCCTGTTGTGGTGTGCTGCAGCCCCGTGCAGTGCTGTTCTCCCATGAGGAAGTATTGCATACCCATCCAGCAGTGCTGCAGCACCATCAAGAAGTGTTGCTGAGCCAGCTCTGGGTAGCAAAAGCAGCTCTGCCCACTCCCATCTCTGGCGTGCAACAAGAACAGGCACAAGGAGATGAAAACCTGCTCATTTGCTTCTGGTTCACAGGATGACGGAGTAAACTCCTAGCAATTTTCTTCTTGTTTTCAAGCTTAAGCTGTCTTCTTCTTTCTGTCCTTTCATTATCGAACGTCTGCAACGCACTTGAATATATCACCCACTGTATAAGGCAAAGAGCTATTAGATATTAGCGGGGCTGTTAATTCTCTTCTTGGTGTATGGGACTTAGGATACCTTTGCTGTTATGTGATCATTCTTCATTTTCTCTCTTGACTTGTAGGCAATAAAATTTAGCATTAAGCAAAATGCAAAATCTTGTCTTCTGGTTGTTCTTACATCGCTTTGTCCAGAATGTGTCCTCATTCTGGTGCCATTTTCTGTGCCTTTGGCCAGGCTTCTGCCGGCTACAGATGTGTCCTATGGCGCAGAAGAACATTGAGGACACAAAGAGCTGCCCAACCATGCTTCCCATTGCCGTAAATCAGGTGATGTCTAACGACACCAAGTAGAGCAGCATGATCCCTTCTTGCATTTACTGATCATCTGCCTCAGTTAGCTCAATTTTTACTATAAGACTAAATGGTTAAGGTAAATAAACCTCAAAGGACACAGACTGAATGAAGTATGCATAATTCCACCATCTGTAAACACACCATTCCATAAGATGCACAGGAACCAATCCCTGATACCGGAATAGGAATTTCAATAGGTACTGAAAGGGATTCACTACTCACTGAATAGCAGGCACCATCTTCTTCCACTGCCATCTTCAAAACTAAAATTTCAGAAAACACCGTATATCAGTGAATTATTTTTATGCGAGCAGAGATTTTCTTATGCAGCGTTCCTGGATTACAAGCAGTGGAATGAAACCCAGGTGTTAGCATACAACTTACAAGCTTCATTCCTAAAATAGCACACCCATGAGTCAACAATACCTTTTCTACCTGACTGGGACTTCCTTTACTATTAAAATTCAGGACTCAGCTCTGAATTGCATGTCTCAGGAAAATGCCTTGAGCACTGTCTTGATTGCTTCCCTCAACCAAATCTTCAACGCATACAGAGTCTGCATTAGAATAATCTTCTCTGCCACGTTAGACTCTTCTGAAAACATCACTCAGGTCTTCAGGGGTTTTTTATTAATAGGTAAATCAGGTACCATACACTGGCAGAAGGATATCCAATACCATAGCAGACCAGACCATACCATACCATACTATATCAGAAGTGCATTCTGTTAAGGAAATTTTGTGAATGTTAATTTCATCATGTGTTGGAAAAGCTGCCATGACAGATTCCTCCCCATTCACAAAGGTACTGCAGCTCTCAAATTCACATAACCACCATGGAAGCTTACAAAGTCATCATGCCATGACATGGCATGTCATGTAAAAGGGTTTTAGTGTAGAAGATGTTATTTCTGACCCAACTATACATGAAATTCCAGCATCTCCTCAAGATCTGTATAAGACCCAGAGTAGCAACAGCCTTGTAGAGTTAACATCCATTTCTAAGGGAGACATGGACCTGGTGGAGCGGGGCCAGAGGAGGGCCACCAAGAAGATCCGAGGGCTGGAGCCCCTCTTCTTTGAGGACAGGCTGAAAGAGTTGTGGGTGTTCAGCCTGGAGAAGAGAAGGCTCCGGGGAGACCTTATAGCGGCCTTTCAACACTTAAAGGGGGCTTACTAGAAAGATGGGGACAGACTTTTCAACAGGGCCTGTAGCAATAGGACAAGGGGGAACAGTTTTAAACTAAAGGAAGGAAGATCCAAACCAGATAGAAGGAAGACATTTTACACCATGAGGGTGGTGAGACACTGGAACAGGTTGCCCAGAGATGTCCCATCCCTGGAAACATTCCAGGTCAGGTTGGACGGGGCTCTGAGGAACCTGATCTAGTGGAAGATGTCCCTGCTTATTGCAGGGGTGTTGGACTAGATGGCCTTTAAAGGCCATCCATTCTATGATTCTAACACAGGGATCATCTTGGCCAATATGGCGACAATAAAGCCTGATAAAAAGGCAATGAATGATTTATTCAGTGGATGACATGTTTGAGGGTTTACACAAAGAAGGCATTACTTCCTGCAGGAAGGTATCTGGCTATTATTGCGTGACCAAAACAATGCTCCCCTAGGGAGAATTCCAGAAGACACCCAACGTCATAGGAGGTCATGTTCGCATCTTGGGAAGAAACTACGTGTCCCAACCACCAGGGATCACCTGCCACCACTCCAGCCTCACACTGAGAGTCTGCTGAACATGATGGCAGACTTTATTTGCCATGAATAGATGCTGTCTCAGCATCTTGGGACTGTCATCTTATATTGGTGTCCCCTCTCATCAAATGAATACTCCATCAACACCTTCTTCTCACGTGGAGCTGTCCTGGCTCTGCACGTGGCCACAATACCTTCCCTCATCCCCAAGCCTGTTTCATAACATCTGCCTTGACTCGAACCATCTTATCCATTGCCTCCTGACTGTTCAGTCAAGCTGTACATGCACAGCAGCCTTGGTCTTAGCGCACTGCAGACAAAACAATCATAAACAATGGCTGGAGAAGTCCTGTTGGGTGTCTGAACTCAGAGCACCTGTGGGCTCCCAAGGTACAGGGGAAAGGTATGGAGAAATGCACTCAGGATTGGATTTCCAGTCTTGAACCTCACACTTGCCTACGGTGGCACAGAATCGAGTTGTTAGTGTGAAACACTCAAATGTGATCACCACAAATACCATTAAATACAATCTGGCTTGGTCTCACGGACCTTTGAAATAACCTCAGAAAATGGAGCACACAGAAACAACAGAGAAAAAAAGACAACGTGTGCACTACTGCTATGAAAGTTGCTTAATTTAGGGTTAATCCATCACTTCCATGGGTGAAAATGAAAAAAAAAAATCTTAATAGTTTAGCAGAAATAAAAAGCAGGGGGAGTGAAGACCAAGCACCATAGAGGGAGACCCAAGAACAAGACTGAGAAAGGAGAAACTCTTCAGTCTTAACTTTGACCACACAGCCACCTCTCAGAGGCAGGAAAAAAGGATTCACAGTGACCAATAGTTTCCACTGGTGCCCCAAAATCCCACCCAGGCACAGAGGGGACACATGATCCAAGTTTCCATTTCCAAGTTCCAGGCATGGTTCTCCCACTGCTTCAGTACCCGCCTCCCCCCGGGCACATTGTTAAGTGTCTCTGTGTCTCAAGGTCATTCCTCAGGAGGTGGATGGGAATACCTTACAGCTACCTCCGGTCCCCATTAATGCAAATTCATTAGAAAATTTGCACCTGTTGTTCATATGTGCAACTAATTAGGGTGCAGAACTGAGGTGGTGATCAACCAGAAAGAGGTAAAGATTAAATACCGGAAGACATGTGAGTGGCACACGCTGGGTGATACACAGCAAAGTCAGAATTGCCAAAGAATGCCTCATTTCCAGGGGGGCGGCTTTGAAGCGTATAAAAGGCTCCCCAGCACAGTGGTCTTCATTCACTTACCTTGACTTCTCCTCTCCTGTCCTCACTGGTCAACAGGGTAAGTCAGAGCTTACATTTCATTTGCACTCTACTGTATTTCTCTGTGCTTCTGCACAAAGCCATCCAGGATTTTCTGTACTTTCTGGTTTGGGACCAATTTTGAGAGATTGGTTTGGGGATCCACCTGGGTGGCTTCTTTCTGATGGAACCAGTGCTGGACAGTATGCCAAATGCACCGGTGCCCAAGGCAAAAATGTGGAGAGCTCAGGTACAGGCTGTGGTGGGATTCTGGACAGTAGGGACTTCCCCAACCAGTTTGGGATGGACTTTGGGATAAGCATGCTTTAAGCTGCCTAAACAACTGGGAGATTCAGGCAGAGAAAAAGAGACTGTCTCTGTTCCTTCCAGCTTTGCCTACACTACTACCAACAACATGCCCAACGGGTGCTGCGGTGGAAATAACTACTCCGTGTGCTGCTACAGCACCAAGAAGTCGTGCTGCAAGACGCCCATGTGCTGCTCCCCCATGCAGTGCTGCTGCCCCTCCACCTGCTGCATGCCCATGCAGACCTGCTGCATGCCCATGCAGACCTGCTGCTACACCATGAACAACAACAGAGGCTGCTGCGGCGGTAACCGCGGTGGCTGCTGTGGCAGCTAAACCCACTCGACAAAGTGGCAGGCAGAGCTGCACCACCAGCTGCTTCCCTCCTGGCTCATTCGGTGTCGGACATGGATATGGATATGGACATGGATATGGATACCAACCTAAATGTTCTTCCTCCTTTACTTAGACTGTAGGTCTTCTTTCCTCTTTCTCTGCCTTTAATCACCAACTGCTTGTAACGTGCTTTGAAGTTGCTGCCCGTTGATCAGTGTGATTTTCCTTAGTCCTGCTGTTAATTGTCCTCTTGGTATGCGGGATGCTTAATGCTTTTCATCACTGTTTTTTTTTTCTTCAATCTGTCTGAAAAACAATAAAATCTGTAGCTCATGACCCTGCAAAACTCCTGGTGGTTGTCTGTTTGCTGGCTGGTGCATCCAGAGTGTGTCACCGCACCTATCGAGATTTCTCTGCATTTTCTTCCAGTGTTGGGATGCTGCTGTCTAAAAGGCACTAACTTGGGGGGGGGTTGCCTACACAAAGGAAATCATTGCATCCCTGATGCAGTTCTGAGCTCCTGCATGGGTCTCTTCAAAGACAAGCTGAGTGTCTGGCATCTCTGCGAGCAGTATTTCTTCTCTCACTATAAACCCACAAAGAAATAGGAAGAAAGGTATACAGAAACTTGCAAAGCACGTGAATTTCTTCTGAAACACTTTGACAGGCACATCCCAACTAGGAACGCTCCATGTATTTCAGCCAGATAGAGGTCTATTTCAGAACCTACAGGCAGTCCCCATAAAGAGTTTAACATTTATAAGATGGAGGTCTTGCCTCTGCTCAAATGTCTGGGTTAGCAGATATTGAGTTGAAGTGTTAGGACAAATGGCGAGAAACCTCAAGGAGTGACTGGGTCAGCAAGAGTTGTACCAAAACATAGCACCCAAGGTCTGCACCACAGTCCCCATTCTGTGTCTAATGCCCTTTACCAACTCTGTTTCCACACCGCTTCAGTCCCTTCTTTGCATTAAGACCCATAGCCCACCCGCCAAAGACCACTCGAGTACCTAGGTTACATGAATGGCTGCAATGACTATCAAGGGTGGGAAATACCCACCTACATCATCACTTCTTGCAGTTGCAGGATTTGCCAATGAGAACTTTGCCTCTGGAGGCACAAGTGAAGGGTACCCCTTTGCTTCTGCCCCGTTAATTCCTTGTAAATTAATCAGTTCTCATGGGCAGGCCAACGTATGCCTCTGCAGAGGGGACCTGATGGAAAGGAAATGCCATGCATGTCCTCCTACCCTGCCTGGAGAAGTTGCAATTACATGTTTTGCTTCTCCAGCATTTCGCTTATGGAATTACTCTTATCCCAGGAAAGGCTGGAAAGGAGACAGCTGCATTTATTGCAGGGGCGAAGCGGCACTAAAATCGCAATATCCCCTCACCCTTGCACTGTGCGGAAAGCAAACTAAGGTCCCTGCTAGCATCCTTGGGGCTGGTAGCAGCTCGTCTAGGAGCAGTCCTCTCTGGAGTACCCATGGGATCCCAGGGGATGTCAGGCAGCCAGCAAGGAACTCGCCAGGCAGGCTCCACCATCCTCTCATTAGGCAGCACTCCTCTCAGGATAGTGCGGCGAGGTCTTCAAACGAGAGCTGCAATTTTAGGCCATGGAAAAAATTCCTCCCAAACACCCTGTGTTCCTTCCAGCATTCAGCCCCACAGCGAAGTGCATTGGAGGCAGTGTTGGCGTTAAATAAGCATTCATCCACCCTGGCTCAGTTGCCCAAGGCTCTGCCTTACCTTGACCTTCCTCCTCTCCCTCCCAGAAAATGGTTCCACCTCAGCAACGTCTCTTCCTCCATCACTTCTGAGTCCCTGCCTCCCACTTAGCTCCACGGCCCCAGTTGGGACCAGTTTTCTGTGCTTGTCATATCTCTCCCACCTTCATCTTCCTCTCACCCTCTCGGTCCATGCTGGGCTCCTTCATTTACCTCTTCCAGCACCCACAAAGAGTCCTGCACAGCCTCCAACCCTAAACCCCCCTCCCTCCCCACTGCAGAGCTGGGTGTGGTGGTCCTGCTGGGCGCCAAGGCTCCAGCACACAAGGGGGTTTCGGCTGGATGTGAGGAGAAGCTGCAGGAGGGACATGTTAACTTGCCCATCATGCCCAGTCCCAGAGCTACGGCTCCTTGCACTGCCGCTTGCACAGGCAGTGCTGCTCCTTAACTATTCAGTTAAAATGCCAAATATTCCAAAGAGGATATTCAATTCAGAGTTTTCAAAAATGTTTCTAGGAAAGCGGTCCCAGCAAAGGGACCAGTCTTTTTCCAGCGGTGCCCAGTGACAGGACAAGAGGGGACGGGCACAAACGTGACCATAGGAAGTTCCCTCTAAACCTGAGGAGGGCCTTCTCTGCTGTGAGGGCGGCAGAGCAGTGGCACAGGCTGCCCAGAGAGGTGGGGGAGTCTCCCCCTCTGGAGCCATCCCAAACCCGCCTGGACGCCGTCCTGTGCCACTGCTGGAGGTGCCCCTGCTCTGGCGGGGGATTGGACAAGATGAGCACCGAAGTTCCCTTTCAACCTCTGCCAGTCTGGCATTCTGTGTAATATTGAACATATTTATGATGACATTAGGCTTTTCCTGTTATCAATGAAATTGTAACTGGATTAGAAAGGAAACTCATGTTGTGGTCTATAATGTCTTCAAGTGAAAGAGAGTCTATGACCTAAATGTACAGTGCTTGACACAGATACTGGAACTCTGTGAAAACAGAGCAGGAACTGAAACACTCTTGTGTTAGTTAGTGATGCCCGCATGCCCCAGATTGCAGGATTTGCAAAAATTTATGCAAGCCAAAAGACAAAGATGACTTTGGCATCACAAAGATGTTCTTAGCATGCATGAGGGCAAGATGATCTTGCATGGAGTCACGTGCAGGTGACCGAGACCCAGGAGCCAGCGTGCCTCCCAACACATCCCAAACACATGGTCTCATGGTCTTCTTGCTCCATCCTCACGTGCATGTCCTGTGACCAGGAACGAACATACCTATTTTCACGAAAATTTCCAAATATTTATTTCAAACACCAGTACAATGAAACAGCCCATCACATGCCCGAAAGACGCAACCCAGGGGTTCAGTTTCGGCTCGTACACTGATTCCCCCCCAGCCGCTGCTGAGTAAGTCCCTTAGCATCTTTGGCCGTCACTGTCTGCATTTGTCAAATAGATACAAGGATGCATTTTTTTGGCTCCCTTGCAAGGTTGCAGAGAGGACAAATTCATTAGTATTCATAGAAGCCCTTTGATTATCTGCAGGCTAAACAATTATGAGGCAAAACAAAGGTAGTGATCACAAATAATAAGGCAAAGAGTAAATACCAGAAGACACGTATCGCTAAAAAGTATGGGTTTGGATTAGTAAACAGGGAAACTCGAATGGTCAATGGCTGTCTCACTTCCAGGAGGAAGGTGTCCAGGACTATAAAAGGTCTCCTGGCCCAGCTCACTTCATTCGCTCATCTTCTCTTCACCTCTCCTCACTCTTCAACAGGGTAAGTGAGAACAGCTAAATCTTCCTTCCTTTTCACAAAAGAAAAATGCTATGGATATCTTATAACAGTACCCGAGTATAACTGGGTATCTGGACTGGCGCTTTGGCTGAAACTGGGCTTTTACGAGCTGTGTACTAGGAGTTATGGGGGTGAGCTAGAAGGTTAAAGGATGGAGAGGCGATGGGAGTATCAGCAGGGCCGTGCAGAGCAAGGGGACCACGGACATTTCAGGAGGGCCCAGTCCGAGGTCTGTGTGCCCTGTGCTGTGTGATTCTTGCTAAGGCATTAGGGATGCCCTGGGACGAGTAGGTCGGTATCTGCAGGAAAAAAAAACGGAGAGAAGAGTTACAAGGAAGATTTAGTACAAGCAAGACAGCACTCACTTTCAGCTCCTTGAATCTCCGAATTTAGCCCAGACAGAGCTTTGAATTAATTCTGTATTTCCAAATATCCTGCTCGCACTCACAGACAGTCTCTCTCTGTTCCTTCCAGCTTTGCCTACACTACTACCAACAACATGCCCAACGGAGGTTGCGGATGCTGCGGTGGAAATAACTACTCCGTGTGCTGCTACAGCAGCCCGAAGTGCTGCAAGACACCCATGTGCTGCTCCCCCATGCAGTGCTGCTGCCCCTCCACCTGCTGCATGCCCATGCAGCCCTGCTGCTACACCATCAGCAATAACAACAGAGGCTGCTGCGGCGGTAGCCGCGGTGGCTGCTGTGGCAACTAAACCCACTCAGCAAAGTGGCAGGCAGACCTGCACCACCGGCTGCTTCCCTCCTGGCTCATTCGGTCTCGAATATGGATATGGATATGACCCTGAACACTCTTCATCATTTGCTTAGAGACTGTAGATCATCTCTCTTCTTTCTCTGCCTTTAATCACCAACTGCTTGTAATGTGCTTTGAAGTTGCTGCCTGTTGATCAGTGTGATTTTCCTTTGTAAGCGCTAGTCCTGCTGTTAATTTTCCTCTTGGTGTGTGGGACGTTTAATGCTGTTGATGTATCGTACACCCTCTTCTTGCTTTAGTCTCCAATTAGTCATGAAAGACAATAAAAGCTATAAGTTATGACACTGCAAAATTCTGGTATATGTTTATTCATTTATCTTTGTCTTTTAAACTATAGCTCTGATCTGGGACTTTTTTAGCGTTTGCTCAGTTTCTCAATGTAATGATTTTTTCAACTATTTGTCACACTATGGATGACAGCATGCCAGCACATGCAGTAAACTTCTCGGGTCAGTCTTTCATCTGGGGAAAAACAGTGATCGCTAGTGTCAGTATGTGATCTAAGCTGCGGGAGTATCCGCTCGGCCGTGCGGTTTCATGCTCTCTCTCCCCTGCTTATGACTTTGAAAATACACACTTTGCAATCAAAGCGTCTGTGTGGTCCTAAAGCCAGAGCGAAAGGTCTTTTTTTTTTGTTAATGGAAATCTTCCCAGCAAATTTGCTGAGCTTTAAAGCAGTCTTCTTAAAGGGCTTGATATCTTGTCAGTAAGATTAAACAGACCAGCAAGCACGGTCTGTGTGGCGCAGGAAGGGAGAGAGCCAGCAAAAGATGTGGAGGTATAAGTCTAGCCTGAAGGATTCAGAAATACTATTTAATCTCACCTGGAATTCTGTTAAAATGTGGCAAATTTTAAGAGATGGGATTCAGAAATTAAATATTTGCATTTAGTCATCTGTAAAATCCTCAGGAAGGGAAGTGACTCCAAAACATCTCTTCTAACATAAAAAAAAAAAAAAAAAAATCAAAAAAAAGCGTAATCTTGGGACGGGCCTCATGAGTTATAAATCGAAAATCCTTGTTGGCCCTTAACAGATACCAAGGTCCTCTCCATCCTTACACGCAGGTCCCGTGGCTTCCTGCAAGGCAATTACATTTTTCCTGTAGCTAAAGAATAAATTGACTCAGCGGCAGCAGAGTCGTCAGGTCCAAGCACGCGCGCGCCCCGGAGTCACACCCCTGAATTCTGCACATGCTTTTCCCGGTGATTCAAACCCAAACGCCACTGGACAAACCTCTGAGCATCTCTTCCAGAGGCTCTGCTGTGGAGCGAGTGCATGGAAATACCTTTTGCACCGACAGCCCGGGGCTGCCGTGAGGGATACTGCTCTGCTACTTAAAAAATGCCTCGGCCGTCCACAGCAATGCAAAGTGGAGCAGCCATACAGAAAATGAGTCAAGGCAGAAGTATCAGAAAGGTGGATATGGCACTTGGCAAAGCCTGAAATTGTTAGTTCATGAGGTCAGGGCTCCTCTGTGGTGTCCTCATTCCAGATTTGCCGCACATAAAGGGGCTTTCGGTGTTGCACACACTCACTTCACCACGGTGCTCCTCACTTGGAAGGGAATTCATTTAAATATAGGAATATACACCCCGTCCACAGCCTGATGAAGTCCAACCCCATTCCCTGGTGTGCTGGTGTCCATAAGGATCCTGTACTTGGATCTCACCTCTTCCAGTCATCCGTATGACACACAGGGCGCCAACATTTGCCGTTCTTCATGGTCCTGAGGTCACCCCTCATTACCTCCCCACCCCTCCAGCTGTCGGGTTTCTCGGTGCTCTGGAAGGTGACGAGCACCATGTCCAGATATCACAGACCTTCTCTGACAAACAAGGTCCAACCAGCAGCCCCATCTGCAAAGCCAGCTGGAAAACTTCCCATGTTTTCTCACAGAAAACTTCCACTTTCCACTAACAAACCAAAAGCCAAAGATTTTTCAGATGGAAGCTTACGAAAGAAAAAGAAAATCCCTATTGATTAATAATATTTTCAGTGTCAGAAGATGGGGGGGTTGGCAGAAGTTGCAGTTTTTCGAGAGCTAATTGTACTCTCCGTGCTTTTTTAGATGCCTTCTGCCACTTCAGTGCTAAGGTACTCCACAAAGAAGGGTCATTTTATCAGGAAAATATTGTTAATTAGAACCTGGTGCCTGTTTTAAAGAACAGAAGCATTAAAATATAAGTTTAAAATTATGCCTCTTCTGAATTTTGCTAATCCAGAATTCAGAATTTTTTATCTGTAATAAGCAAAAATCCACTTGGAGTCCGTCTGTACAAAATAAAATCACAGTTTCACAAAGTTAGCATAATAAAAATAGGTTTTCCCAGTTCTAATTCTATTCAAGAAGAAATGATGACTGAATGTAGCCCCTGTTCCATCACCGGCCACGTCCAGCCACAGACCATGGTACCGCGGCACAAAGTGTGGAGTGGGGCATGAAGAGGCAGTAAAATCATTTCATCTCATCCCATCCAGCGTCAGGCTGGATTTCCAGCTGTGGGTAAAACACCCAGAGAACAGTTTGGGCAAAAAAACCCAGCTCTGTAGAGCACACCACGAACACGATTCCTGGTTTAGGGTTGGTCAGGGTGGTTTAAGCTGAAATAGAGTTGAAAAATCAATCCCTTCCTATTGAAAACTGAATTTCACTGTTTTTCCAATTTTTCATATTTTTTTTTAATTGCTCTTCATTCTGACCAGAAGCACGCTTGTTTTCAATGATAGATTTTTTTCTGTTTTCTTTCAGCCCCATGAAAAACCATTGCCATTCGCGTACCCCCACTCCAACACCCTGTTTCAGGGCATCAGCCATTGGGTGCCTGGACGTGGGACCGGACACCCCGACTCCAGGCTCTTTTTGTGGTTTTCCCACTGCCACGAGAGACTCCTTTTGGGCACATCACTCAGCATCACGGTATTCCAGGTATCCTTATCCCAGGATCCCATCTGACTAACATTAGGTAACAGCGTATTTGAACACGACCGATGGGAGAACTAATTAGATAATGGCCACTGCATATGCAAAGAGCTAAGCTGACATTACATCGAGGGAGATGCTAATTGCAGCTGATTAATCCAATAGCAAGTGCCAGAAAAAATATACATACAGAAGTGGCACTCACGGCTCAGCTATTAATTCCCATGGCATGCCTCATTTCCAAGAGAGCTCGGCCGCATATAAAAGCTTTCGGCGCCAGCGCTGTCCTCAGGACTCAGACTCTGCTCAGCCCATCCTTCACCGGTCACAGGGTGAGTTGGATTCTCTCAGCTGTTGCGGATTCCTCGTGGTTTTTTTCACAGAAACAGCAAAAAAGAAAAAAAAAAAAAAAAAAAAAAAAAAAAAAAAAAAAAGAGTCGTCAGTGGATTATTTCTCTTTTTCCCAGACTGTTTATCCCCGAGGGCTTGGCCGTCTCTGCCAGAGGATGCACTACCGTAAAGGCGACAGCGACCAGGACTTGTGCCATGACAGCTCGGTCTGTGGCGAGAAGGGCTGGACGTGGCACGGTTCCACGGGGTGCTGCCACGAAAGCCCCATGGCCACCACACACCTGCCCCCTTGCCATGACCCCGGCAGCCTCAGCCGCGACATTGAGGGGGCCTGCCAGAGCGAGCCGCAAAGCTGCCCGCCCGCGGCGACTTGCTGCGGCAAACCCCGGCGGCGCGTGTACCAGTGCCCCGTGGAGGATGCCTGTCCCCCCGTGATACTGCATCCCCGGCCGCTGCAGCATCGCTGCCCCTGCATCCCAAGCTGCCGCCCACCGGTCCAGCACTGCTGCCCGGTCGCTGTGCCCCTGCCGCTGCATCCCAGCCAGCACCAGCAAAAGCAGGTCCCTGTCTTTCCCCCCAGTCTGCAGAAGAAATGAGGACCACCTCCCCGGGCACTTGCCCACACGCCGCTCAGCGGGGGCGATGCTTCGCTCCTCACCCAAACCAACAACACTCCCGCCTCCGCTTTTGGCACAAGGCAACACCGCCGCCGTGGCTGGTGGCTCGTTGCCGATCTTTGCACACTGGATCCGGGGTCCGCAGCGCCCTGCTCGACCCCAGCACTGACACTTTACATTCCCGGGGTCCTCCCTCACCATGGAAAAGGCTTTAACCACCCAAACCCCACTTCGGTCCTCCTCAGGGTAGAGCAGCTGCTTCTCCCCTCTTCTGAGAAGGTGAGCAGCCCGGGGATGGAGAAACCAAACAGAAAGGATGGGGAAACCGCCTGCCTTGGATTCACCTTCTCCCATGGGTTCAGCAGACTGTGATTTCAAAGTCGCTTGAAAACAGAGACAGGACTGTACTGAGGAAAAAGTACACACTGTGACTGCAGGAGCATCAAGGACTCCAGTAACTTTATTTCCTCCTTGTGTATTCAAGAATAAAATTGAAAAAATTTAGTTGACACTTGGTTCCCTTTTTTTTTACCCTCAAAGATATCACCAACATTACAATGAGAAGGTGTTAAAAGCCATTCAAATTCTCACAAGGAAACTTGTAAGTTTAAAATCAAGATTAGAGTTCACACACAAGGATTTCAGCTCTGGCTGTAGCGGTTTCACCTGGATGAACTCCATCTATGTGCTGCAAAACGCTCTCCACTGTGGTCACCCACCACAGGACCGATGGATGGATTTCACTATGGTCCATCAGCGAGTGATCTAGGTACAGTTTGTTCTGTAATGTGTGCGATCGCCTTCATTAGCTAGGTAGTAACACTGCACCAGGAGGCCATCCATCATATAAATGTTAATTATGATAATAAGCGTGTGCCCCAGCACGTGAGGCGTGTCTG
>NW_009649598.1:219466-231223 GCF_000708025.1 Charadrius vociferus
CGCTCTTCCCCCGCAGTCCCCACTGCCCAGCTATCACAGGAACTCTTGATAAAAGTTCTGTTTCTCTCTCATTTTGCCAGAAAAGCCTTCCACTAGGTGCATTAAAACATACATTTTTGTTTCTTTGTATTGACTAAGCATAGCCCCGGCATGCCCTCACAGCCGCGAGCAACCACCAAGGAAAACCAGAGAGGAAAAAAGAAATTCATTCTTGTTTTCTTAATGCAGAATACCACAACAATTTATTTTTCTCATGTCTAATTTTAACCAAACAAAAAAACACTTACACACAAACTTCAACTTCAGAAATCCCTTATTTTATTAGTTCCGGTTCAAGAAGGACAGGGAACTGCTGGAGAAGGCCTAGCAAAGGGCTATAAAGATGATTAGGGGAATGGAGCATCTTTCTTATGAAGGAAGGCTGAGGGACTTGGGGCTTTTTAGTCTGGAGAAAAGAAGACCGAGGGGGGATCTTATCAATACTTGTAAATACCCAAAGGGAGGGTGCCGGGGGATGGGAACAGTCTGTTTCCAGCGGGGCCCAGGGACAGGACAAGAGGGAACGGGCACAAAGGTGACCATCGGCAGTTCCATCTCAACCTGAGGAGGGCCTTCTCTGCTGTGAGTGTGGCAGAGCAGTGGCACAGGCTGCCCAGAGAGGTGGGAGAGTCTCCCCCTCTGGAGCCATCCCAAACCCGCCTGGACGCTGTCCTGTGCCACTGCTGGAGGTGCCTCTGCTCTGGCGGGGGGTGGGATGGGGGACCTCCAGAGGGCCCTTCCAATTCTGACCATTCTGTGATTCTCTTCCCAGCCTCTTCTCATTGAAACCAGTTCCCAGGCACCATCCTGGCGCGGTGCCTGAAGGGCTGACTCAGAGCCCACAGGTCAAGGGCCAGCTTAGCCCTCACATTGGCTATTCCAGGTCAGCTTTGGTCCATCTTTTCTTCCCAGCTGCTTTTCACCAGCCTCCCCAGCCCTCCCATTCCAGTTAGTCCATCCCATCCGCCAGAGCGTTTCTCCACCCTGCCCAGATCCCATCCTCCAGCAGTTCCAGCTGCTCACCCCAACTTGGTGCCACCTGTAGATTTGCCAGTTCCACCCCCTTATCAGGAGTATTAACGAGGATATTAAACAGCAGCAGTATCAGGAGTTTTGCACCCATCATGTAGTTTACCCATCTGGTCCATACCTCCACCAGTTTAACTACAAGGCTGCCATGGGAAACTGTGCCAAAAGCCTCACACAACCTGATGGAGCATCGTCCATCACATTCCACCATCCACAGAGCCGGCCTCTTCATCACCGAAACCCATCAGCGCGATTTGCTTTTGGTGACTCTGAGCTGGCTCTTCCCAATCACCTGTTTGTGCTTCAGGCACCTGGAAATGCTCCTCATGGGTACCAGAAGGGGAAGGCCAGGACGGTAGCACCATGCACATCACGGCTCCTGACTCACAGGTCACCCGTCAGTCTCCACTCAGTGTCTCAGTCCTCTGGAGATGGTGAATAAGTACATTATTACCCTCCTCATATAGCCGATGTGTGGCTTAAATGATGTGAGTCCTTTATGTGCACCACTCGGTAACTACATTATAATTAAGAGATGCTTATCAGGAATCATGAGTCAAGCAGAACATGCCAAGCGCTGGGAACAGCATCTAAATGGAGGAGATGTTTTGCCAATAAATAATTTAGTTCTCGTTCCTGCAGCGTGTTTCATGTACAAGGGGAAGACTTGGAACCATATAAAAGGCCTCCGTCCCTTTGCTTCTCACAATCTGCTCTCCTGGTCAGCATCTGCCTTCCCCCGCGAATTGGGTAAGACACATCCTGGAGCAGCCAGGTTCATTTTTGGATGGGTGTCTGGATTCAGGAGGTCACGGTCCCGGCACGCTTGCACTGTCCTTCAGACCATGCTCTACACACAAGGGCAGCGGGCTAAGCCAAGAAAGAAGCTATTGGGGTACCTGGGTATGGGATTTATAGCAATGCCACTATGTGCTGCAGTGCCTCATGGCTGTTCCTCTTCTTGGAGGGGAAAAAAAATCAAGGGTAAGGTCAGAAAGAGGGCTTGGACATAGGATGACTAGTATTGGGCAACTGTAAGATTTTTCTTTAGATCCAGGTTTTCAGGATAAGCAAGGCTGACTTATGAATGTCTCACTAAAGCTGGTTTATGTGAAATTAAGTGAAAACAGAGGAGGTGGAAATGCAAGCCTATCTGGCCGTGTGTTTTTCAGGTTTCTCCCAAGAAATCAAACATGATATACTCTTCTGGAAGAGAATCATACTTCAACTTGAACTCAACCTGGTATGATCCCTCGGGGTCCTGGCTGGACACCCGGCGCACACCCTTCCGCTACGGCTACAACACCTGCTCCTCGGGGTGCGAGGGCGAAGGCGTCGAAGGCATGAGAGGGCACAACTACCGGCATTACGGCTATCAGCAGCCAGTCTGCTCCGAGAGATGCCATGGCTACACTGCGGCTAATTCGTGCCACGGAGGCGGGGGCTCGAGCTGCGTCAGGAGGCCCACGTACAGCTACGGGTCATCAGGGGGATGCCACAGCTATGGCAGGTCGGTCTGCTCCGAGAGGTGCCAAGGGTCCTCTGGTTCGTGCCACGGAGGTGGTTCAAGCTGCGTCAGAAGACCCACATACAGCTATGGGTCATCAGGGGGATGCCACAGCTACGGGAGGTCGGTCTGCTCCGAGACATGCCACGGATCGGGGTACCAGGGGGGGAAGCCGTGCTACGGCAAGCCAACGCAGCGCGTCCCGCAGTGCTGCCCCGTGCAGAGCTGTCCACCTCCGGTGCAGCAAGGCTGCGTGCCCGCGGCAAAGTGCATCCCCAGCCAGCAACAAAAGCAGGTCTGCAAAGTGCCAGCCCGGAAGATAAAGTAGAGGACTTGAGGAGTGGGGATGGATGGGGGAAACTTCTCACTCTCGCAGCTTTGCCCCGATGGGTGGCATGTCCCACGTCGCTCACGGGTCTCCACTCTTCCTTCTCATTTTGCTTGTAACGTGCTTTGAAGGTGTAACCCACTGACTCTGTGAAATATTAAGTGCTATTCATCTCCTTATTTCACAGCAGACGTGGAGGCAATAAAAAATTATGGTTCATAACCCCCCTTGCATCAGTGTTTTCCACTTCATCCCTTTGAGTTGCTTCTGTTTCTTCTTGTGGCCAAAGCTGGTGTTTGCAGCATCCCCGGTCACCCTCACATCAAGGTTCCTGGTTGACTCAACCTGATGACTTTTTATTCCTACTCCAGACAACTTCCTTGTTGAGAAGGAACTAACAGTTTTCATCACGGACTCTTTATGCAACCCAGCAACTCAATACTAATATACTAATGCAAAAAGCCCACACACTTCATCAAAGAGGTAAAAATGAGAGGGCACATCACTTCATTCCTTGATGAGGCAATGGGTGCAGTTTGACTTGTATCAGAAACCTCCAAAATTAGTCCTGGGAAAAAAAGTCAGGAAAAGGATTCAGGAATAGGAATGGACAGCTAGTGTAGAGCAAGAGGGGATGCTGAAGCTTGTGGAAGAGAAATGCCCTGGCCCATGGTCCATTAGACCTTCAGAGACCCCAAATGTGACAGATCTTGTCTCACCCCAAGGGAGGCAGCTCCTGCAGGACCTGGATGTCTTCAGCAGCTCAGTGACACTCAGTGCCACTCTGATCACTGAGAGAGATGTTGGGAAAGACCAGGGAGGGGTGAAACCTCTCAGAGCTGAAGACTCTGATCCAAGGAGAAACGGGGATCATCTGGCCAGGAATACACATCAAATAGAAATTAGAAATGAATTTGTAGACATCAGGGGGGCATTTGGTTGGACCTTCTCACTCTAACAGGGTGAAAGGCCCCAAACTCCTTCCAAGATGTGGCCCGGTAGGGTCAGAAGGGGAATCACCTGGGAGGATTGCTGCAGCAAAGCAGGGATCTGGAGTCAGTGACTCACAGCATCATGTCCCAGGTGGCTCCTCGCACCTCACCCAGCCCAGCCGAGAGCCTCCATCGTCTCCATCTCCCGGTGTCCTGCCTGGCCCAGCCTGCAGGATGTGACACATCGCAGCGTCAGCCACTTCACAACATTAATGGTCGAGATTTCTCCAGCTGAACGATCTGGATAAGGAAAAGAAATAAAAACAGGCACAGGGTGTCCCTTCCTGGAATGGAGGTTTTATTGGTGGACACATAGGGGCTGGCGGCACGCTCTGCCCCGACACTGTAGCAAGCCTTCCTCACCAACCTCTTCCTTATGCATGGGCAGAGGCTGATGCCAACATGCGTTGTAGAGCACACAGTCCCCATCCCAAGCACTGTCCCAAGGGTTGGCCCAGCCCTGGGGCAGCCCAAACACCCACCCCATGGGCCATGCGGTGGACTGCAATGGCAACACCCCTTGTGCGAACCTCAGGGACCTCCCTGGAAAGAAAACTGCAAGCAAAACTACCGCAGCAAAGGATGGGGCGGTGACAAAGGTGTCCAAATCCACTTTCAATTCCCTTCTGGAGCTTGCTGTGGTGTGGAAGAGAGAGCTGGAGGAGACCTCAGGAGGGCAGCTCCGGCTTCCCACACCCCAGGGCAGGTGTTGTTCTGCTTAAGCTATTTTGACATAGATTTGTCCAACCTCTAATGAGAGGGATTTCATACAAGCAATCCTTGTCCGCAACAAATGAGAGATCATCTTTGTGTTTAAATCACCTCTCAGGGATTTGGAGGTTTGAACTTGTACCTGGGATGTCCCCCAGATCCTTCTAAGATCTTGTTTTTTTTCTGTTCTTCATGTATCTCCTTCATAAATAGAAAACTAATAACTGAAATATGGAATAATCATGACCACGTATAAGCCACCCAGAAACCATGATCCAAACTGGGGAACAAACCCACTCCTGAAACTTGTATTAGGACAATTCCTTCTATAAAACCAACAAATTACCCAAAGAAAAAAAAAAATGCCATCCACTCAGAATAGGATCAAGGGACACAGGGAAGCCTCTCCCAAAAACTAGGAGCTTTGCAGGAGATACGTGGGGCCCAGAGACCAGCTGTAGGGTCAGTATGGTCCTGTCTTGAACACGGATCCGGTGCGCATGAGCATCCCCTCCACCAGGCCGTGCTCAGGTGGATGTTTCTGTCGCCGAGAGAAATGATAAATGTGTTTGGCACCATCCACGTGATCTGGGGTGTAATTAGTGAATCGTGAATAATAGTTTCACAAGAATTTTTGTTCTTCTGACGTTTGTGAAATATCCTCAGACACAGTCTGATTTCCTCATGTATCAGTCTGTTCAAGTGATTCAGCTCCATTGGTTAGCAATGAATCTCCTCGACTCTCTATTTTATTTTAATTCGATCTGTGCTATTATTAATATCACAGTGGCCTCTAGAGTCCTGGATGAGATCAGGCCTGGTGTGCTCTGTGGACAGAAAGACACTTTTGTCCCCAAAGCAGAGCATTAAATCAACAGAGACGTAGATCCAGATGCCCTCCTCAATGTATACGTGAGGATGGAGGCACAGAGAGAGCTCAAAGAGTCACAACAATTTCCTCCCTGCATTTCCAATCAATGTGTAATAAAGGTAACCAACAGCAGATACTTGGAACAAGTATCATGGGAGCAGGACACTGTTGGAGACCTTTTGTCCTTCCAAGCCTGCTGCCCGGATGCTCACTGTCTCCTATTGGGTTTTAAATTCCTTCTGTTTGGGATAAAAGTCTCTCTCTGAGCAAAGAAAAGATTGACTTGAAATATTGCAACACTCCTTTCAGCCTTATTTTTTGCTGTTTTACTCAGAAATAGGTTTCTCTTTGATGCTACTGCCTGGCCACATCCCACCGCCTGCGTTTGCCCACTCTCGTCCTTCCAACCAGACACGTCCAGCAGGAGTTTGCTTCAAACACTCGCATCGCCATCTCCCACCTCTAAACCCCAACCCCAACCATCAGTGACAGCTTTAGAGCCCCGAGGCAACTGGACTCCTTTTGCAACCCACCAGGGCTGAGCCCTATCGCCCCGGCGGGGGCGGGTGGCCAGTGCTGACCCCCGGGGCTCGGAGGAGGATGCTCACACTCCTTGTTTTCAGGGCACCACACACACAGACCAGCCCCGGGCTCTTCACTCACGTTCTGCCACCCCATCATGTGCTCATACCTGCATCCTTAATTCCCTTTGTCTCCTTCGCCCACTCACAACCTAGATTTTTTTCCCAAGCTGCCCAAACGCACCGATTTTTTCCTACACACCGCCATCGCCTTATTTCTTCTCTTTCAAGCCCCTTTTATTTTCTGGATCCCTTTGCAAGCCAGTCCACCCCACTATCCCACCTTCCCATCCACTAACATTTTCGCATTGCCAACTTGGGCTGCTTTGCTTTAGGTACGAGAAACAGGTAAATTCTTTAGGCAGTGGCAGCAGGACCATCCAGAATCCTCCCCATCCCTGTGTGTGAACCACACCAGGCGTGGTGGGCAATTAACATTTTTATGGAGTAACGAGAGGAACGGCGATCCCAAAGGCGGGATATCGATCTGCTCGTAATACCATGAGTCAAAACAGCAGTGTAAAAACTCTCCAATTAGCAAAGTGCTCGGGGTGGTGAACAATCAAGTCCCTCCAGTGGGACCTCATCTTGTTTCCGGAGGAAAAGTACTGGGTGCCCTATAAAAGATCTCGCACCCCATTTCTCCTCATTGTCTCAGCTTCACGTCTCCTCTCAAATTACCGCTGAACAGGGTAAGTCGAGCTTGATTAAAATTTTGGACTTTTAATGATCACCAGCTTTGTCCTGATCCTGAGGTCTTGACCACTTCTCTTACACGTCTCACCTCTATGACTGTCTCTGGTCACAGTTTCTCAGTCCTTCCACCTAGGTTGTCTTCTCCATCCATGTCCATACATAAATGATAGAAAGCAATGAGGAAAACTTAAAACTTACTGGTTCAGATGGCTGAGGACAGGAAGGACTCTTCAGATCTAGCTCCGGACTCAGTCTGGCCACCACTTCTCACTAATCACTAAGTGCTTTAACTTTTATCTTATATATTTGTTAAACATGGAAGAGAAAGACTTGCTCAAAGCACAGCGTCTTCCATACAGGTCAAGGACCACTATGGGCAGCCGTGCATTGCTGATTTTTCTCTCTTCTTCAAGAATATGGCTTACAACAAGAATTTATTCTTGATGTATAATCCCATCTAACTAGACACCTGTTACCGCTGACTGGCAGACATCACGGTGTCTCTCTTGCCTTTGCACCCACTCAAAGATGATAGTCTTTCCAGTAGGTCTGCAAAGATGTGCTCCCGCCAGGACAAGGACCAGTGCCACCGGCAAGAGCGATCCTCATGCCACGGCGGTGAAGGGTGCCACGGGAGCAGCGGTGGATCTGGATGCCACAGGAGCAGTGGCGGATCCGGATGCCACAGGAGCAGTGGTGGATCCGGATGCCACGGGAGCAGCAGTGGATCTGGATGCCATGGGAGCAGCAGGGGATCCTGCCACGGAAAGCCACAAGATTGCCAGCAGCAAATCTACCAAGTATCCTCAAAGATGAAGTGATCAGGGCATTGTCTGCATGTTATACACACGCGTGTCCTTGATGGTGTGCTGAGTTCAGAAAGCTTTGCATGTCTCCTAGCAATGTGCAAAGAAAATGTCTCCTCTCCCTTCCCTGGCGAGTCCTGTCCTTCCGATGACCTTATCTGTGGGTGCTAAAATAAACTGCGCACATTCACACTGGTGTGGTTTTCTCTGTATCAGTCTGTGACTATATATGAGCCATTACAATTCAGAGTTCATGAGCTTCATGTGCGTGATTTTTCTTTCACCGGGTATTTCACACCACAATACAAGACACTCTGTGCTTTTTTAATAGCCCTGAAGTTACCCTGCCCAGACACGGTGGTAGGGGCAGGCACTGCCGCACTCTCCCCTATGGACTTCAATGGAAAAGAGAGAGAATAAAGATTTTTCAACGCTGACATTTTAGCAGGCCGTCTCAGGCCTCTGCAGTGCAGGCAGCTCTCCTCCATCCCACCTTCCCCCAGAGCCGGAGACCCAAATCCACCACCAAAACCCCATGGGCTGCATTGTACAAGCCCTCGGGACCGGCTATGGGCACAACTGTGGGGCAGAAAAAGTCCTCTAGGCAAAGGCACCCGTGATGGGGCAGAAATCCCTTTCTTTTTTGCCATCTGACCCCAAACGCCATCCTTGGGGCAGGTATCTCCACACACTTGCGACAAACCCCCCCAGCACGCCTTTCTAAAAACCCTCTGCCCGACACTCCAAGAGCCCTGGGTCGAGCCAGGGGCGTCGCAAGGTGCCGGCGTTACACAATGGACTGATAAATTTCTTCTCAGCTTGTAATTAAAGCGACTTGTGTAACGTATTGGTTTGGTATTGCCATTCACAAAATGGATGTTGCCCTGATAAGATTATTCGCGAGTGTGTCACGACGACCAGAAATATCTGGCATTGCTGAAAAGGGTGCAGGCGGCAGCTGACTCCCTGTGCGGGCTGACGGCTTTCGGTGTAGGAAGCAGCTTTCGGTGTAGGAATTGGTTGAAAATGCCGGTTGAGGGTTGCGTGACTCCGGCGTTTGCCTTAAGCCCCCATCGCAAACCCCATTTTTGATGCGTGTTAAGTTGGACAGCCACAAAACCTAGAGGTCCCCAGGACTGCTGGCTGAGTTCTGCTGATCTTTAATGAACTTGGAACAATTAAAGCATGAGGAACTGAATACAGTGTGATGTTGAGAGCCAAAAATTGCTTTGAGTCTTTTTTCATGGAGAGTATTTCCCACATTTCTTCTGATGCCAGAACAAAACGCAATTAAACAGAAGTGATCCAACCTGGGTACAGTTTGCCCTGACACTGTTCTCGTTCATAATAGCAATTAAGCAATACAAAAGAAGCATTTAGGTTGCGTAGCTGATTCATTAACCCTGCCCTGTCCACCCGCCTTTCCAAAAATCCTCTGTGTTTCAGTAACAGCAAATGTGTCAGATGTTTTTTGGGTTGCGGGAACCACTCAGGACTTGCAGTGCCTTAACGAGGTTTTGGGCACCTGCGTTCAAAGCAGGAGCTCACAAGAGGATAGAGAGGCACCACAGTGCCCGGCAGCTTGGGCAGTTTTCCAGCTGCTTCCCGAAGGATGCCGGGTCTCTCAAACAGCGTTAGCCAAGATGGGATGGGGTTAATTAAGCCGAGCATCTGGAAATAGCATGAAAACTCAATCAGCGTGGAGAAAGATAAAAGGCAGGAGAGGTGGGCCAAAAATACCAAATGCTCAAGCATCTCTGCAAGCAACCAAACTGCGTTTTCCAAGCACTTTTCATAGAATCACAGAATGGTTTGGGTTGGAAGGGACCTTAAAGCTCATCTCTTTTCAGTCCCCTGCCCAGGGCAGGGACACCTCCCACCAGCCCAGGTTGCTCCAAGCCCCATCCAACCTGGCCTTGAACACCTCCAGGGATGGGGAAGTGTTTTGTCAGTGTTTTGCACTGAGAAAATCATGGTAGTTCCCTATTTCAGCTGGAAATGCTGATTTTAGTCTTTTATTTACTGCCTGTTTAATAACTGAAATGCCTTCCACAGTAATGGCAAAAAAAGGGCAAAAACAAGATCTGTGGTCCAAAGCACTCCCCAGCCGATGCCGCAGAGGTACAGGAAAGGTACAGGGATTATCTCAAATTATTGCCTGCAATTAGCTCTCACTGCAAACGTAGTACCCTGACTGGCCTGAAGGCTCGCGTGGGTCTGTGCATCCGTCTGAATAACACTCAGATTTGTGGGCCAGTTATAAGGTAATTGGGGAGCAGGGAAAAGTCCCCCAAAAAGGATGTTCCTACAAGTTTGGAGAAAATCCCAAGAGTCTGCCAGCTCCCTGCAATGCGGCAGCCACCCCAGGCCACCGTGCGTCACCCAAGGCAGCACCCACGGGAGCCCTTCACCTCCGCGTGGCAGCACCGAAGCTGCTCACAGCCTGGAAAAAAAAACCCACGGGCACTGCTGCTGCCGGCATTACTCACGGACTGAAAGTTAACCACGTAATTATGTACCTCGCTCACCCTGGATCACCACCTAGGGCAGGTCTTCCCCCTTCCAAAAATAAGAATCCCAACTGCTTTTGGTCCTTCTGGCAACAGCAGGAAACTTTTGACCCACAAAAAAAGTTTAATAGGGGCTGTCTTTTCTCTCTCTTCACCACTCCACTGTATTTCAGCCGGTTGTAAGAGAAATGAGCCAACAGTGGTACCCATCAAATTGCTGCTAAGAGCAGAAGAGTAGTCTACCGTGCCAAAAGCGTTATTCATAGAATCATAGAATGGTTTGTGTTGGAAGGGACCTTGAAAATCATCCAGTCCCGTCCGCCCCACGACGGGCAGGGACACCTCCCCCCAGCCCAGGTTGCTCCAAGCCCCGTCCAACCTGGCCTTGAACCCCTCCAGGGATGGGGCAGCCACAGCTTCTCGGGGCAACCTGCCCCAGGGGCTCACCACCCTCACAGCCAACAATTTCTTCCTAATATCTAATCCAAAACCCCCTTCTTCCATTCTGAAGCCATTCCCCCTCGTCCCATCACTCCATGCCCTTGTAAAAAGTCCCTCCCCAGCTCTCCTGGAGCCCCTTTAGGAACTGGAAGGGGCTGTAAGGTTTCCCTGGAACCTTCTCTTCTCCAGGCTGAACACCCCCAACTCTCTCAGCCTGAGCGAGTTGGTATATACAGGCACATCTCTGGGTTTATGGGCATTTGCAGGACTAGAGGACCTCAAGATATCTGAAAAGGATGGTGTGATTGAAGTATAGGACATAAATCCCTCTGCTAAACTCAAAGCTCTCCCCGGCTGTGATCAACACCACAAGCAAACTGGTAAAGCTGTGGAAACAGGGGCCACCCACACTACTCCCCCATCCCAGCCGAGCGCAGGTAGAGCTGGCAATTAAATATTTCTGCGACACAGGAAAGACGACCGATAACGAGAGGCGAGACCCGGCGCGGATGAGGTGAGTCACGCCGGCAGCCTGAAGAGCGGAGAGGCGAAAAAAAAAAAAAAAAAAAACCCAAACCAAAAAGCCATCAACGAATTAAATGAAGAGACCTCTGCAACAGGGAGGTGCTTCGCTGCCAGACGGGGTGCGCAGAGAGGGTATAAAAGTGCTCCTGGCCCGGAAAGCCTCATTCTCTCCTTGCCCTTTGCTGCACGAGCATCTCAGGTAAGAGCGGCGACGCTGAGGGGCTTTGGGGCTCGGAACCCTCCAGATGGGTTGGGAGCAGGCTGAGCCCCACGTCTTGTGCTGGATTGGGGCTTATGAGCAGGGAGGTGGGATGAGGAGGGAGTGCCGGGGATGCCGAAGGAAAGCAGAGAGATTTGGACTTGGAGGGAGGCTCTGGGGTGTTGCTCTGCTCCCTCCGGCAGTGAGACAGCTCCGCGTTGGAAAGCCAACCGTGGTGAGACCTGCCCAGCTGCTCTGGATGCTCCCAGCGTCTATGGCTTTGGTGGGACAATCCCACGGGCAGTATAAGAAGCCGGTGCAAGGTTTAAAGATGATTGTGGGGTCTGGCTAAGACTAGATAAACGTACATCCATATTTCTCTTTCCTGGAAGAGCAGCAGCAGGAAAGGAAAGCCCCTGACAGCTCTTCTCTCCCCACAGGTCACCCCGAAACACCACCATGTGCTCACGCCAGGACAAGGATCAGTGCCACAGCCAGGAGCGTTACACCCGCCAGAGCAGC
>NW_009649598.1:231400-234945 GCF_000708025.1 Charadrius vociferus
CCGCGGGAAGCCACAGGTCCACTCCCAGCAGCAGCAGCAGCAGCAGCAGGTCCACCAGCTGCCCTCGCAGAAGATGAAGTGATGGCGTGTCCCGCACGCCCCGGCTCCGGCAGCAAAGGCCACGCATGGACCAGCTCCCTCCGACCTCCCCAGAGCTTCATGAGCCCTGGGGACGTGGGGCTGCAACCCCTCTCCTCTGCCCTGCAGGACCACCGCTGCCCGGGGAAGGGGCATCACTTGTGCCTCCCTGCTGCCTGAGCCTGATGCTCCAGGCTCTGCTTTGGCCCCGTGAGGTGCCCACGAGACAATAAAGCATTACGTTCCCAAGATCTCTCCTGTGTTGGCCTTTCCTTAAACTCCTTATTTTCCATGCACGCTATAGGGGCACGACTGGGTAGAGAGGAATATAGGAATAATACAGTTATTAAGCAGTTTGTATATCTTAATCGGGGGGATTCACCCCTGAGAAAGCTCCCAGCCCTTCAGCACATGTGCACAAAAAGATGGTTAAGCGTTGCATTTTAGGCAGAATGACATCGCCACATAAAACAGCGCAACTGAATTGAGCAAAGTCTTTAACTGCCCTGTTTTCCGCAGCTTGTCGTGCACATGCCGACAGCAGGTGAACTCAGCGGAGATCTGCCTCCCTGAGCAGGGCGAAGGGATGCAAAGAGTCAAGGGCAGAGCTGGCAGAGAGAGAAGCCAAATCTATCTCCCTGCACAGCCAGGACCTGGCGGAGGTGCTGCTGGAAAGGCAGAGGGCAACGGGGGAAGGGGGTTTTGGGTCCGGGAGCAGCCCGGCTGTGTTACAGCCCTGCACCAGGGCTGAGGGAGGGGAGCCGGGGGGTGCGACCATGCCCCACTGCCAACCCCACTCATCCCAAGAAAACCCTGGAAGTGACTACTAGTCATATGTTTTGAGGTTCTTTTCCTTTGCCTCTTAGGTTTTGGACTGTTTAAAGATTATTTTTTTTTTTTTCCCTGTAACCACAATAAAAAAGGGCAGCGGCTTCTCTGCTGCCGTTTTGATGTGGTTTCTGCTTTTAACTGAAAGCTGAACCAACGCGTCTGTGAGTCTGGGGACGGCAGGAATAACAGCAGCCGTTATGAAACTCGGTGCACAGTTGGTTACACCGAAAATACTCCTATGTCCTTCCCCATTGAATGAATGAGATCATCACCTGAAAAGCAAATCAGCGTTAAACTCCTCTGCACGGAACATCGCCTCTGACCCGGGCAAGATGCGGCTGCTACTAATATCCTGTGGAAAAGGATAAAAAAAACAGATTGCACAAGGCTCGTGCACAGAAATGCACTTGGTTTTGAGACTTTAGTCACCGGTTATTATTTTGGGTGGTGGGAGAGGTGCACACAGCAATAGCAAGAAGCCCCATGGACGCTGCGCTCAGCCTGCGCAGGAACCGGTCCCTTCTGTGCACGCAGGCAACCTGCTCCACCAGCCACACAGATTTTGCCTGCAGCGGCGCACACGGCTCTGAGTGGGTGTCTGCCCGGTTCCTCTGCTAATTACAATTGCGGCCACCGGTTTCTATATGAAATTTTATGACATCAGTGGCAGTCAGCAAGGTAAACGTCAGCTGCGTTCCATGCTGCATGAGCTTTGCAATCCTCCCCACCGCTGTCCCCTCGGGTAGGACAGATGGCCGCCTCCACCAGGTGGTGGGGGGTTTGTGATGGACGGGCGGTTCAAGCATCCAGAATTTCGGATGTGAGCAGCGTGAGCCACTCACGCCCTAGGGACACCCGCAGCGAGGTTTCATCCCGTTGCCACCGCATCCCCCTCTGCTCAAAGTTGGGCCACGTGCAGCACACAGGGACCCCAAGGCCAGCTCAACCCTCTGCCAAAGGGTGTTTGCCTGAAGCCAGACAGGAATCACCCAACGGCATCCAGGAGAAGCAGGAAGGAGTTAATTTCCAGTGCCACTAGCAGTGCCGAGCGTAACGAAATAGCAGTAGTTGACGTGTGTCTTGGGAAAGACATTGGCTTTCAGCTCAAACAGTCTGAGCCCCAGTGCTATCCCCTCCCCTCTCGGAGAGCTGCCAAAACATTTCTCTTTGGCAACGAGGTGGACTTTCACATCTGCTTGCACGGCTCTCAACATTATCTTCTATGTCTCGGACTTTTTTTTTTGCCTTTATCCTGCAAATAAGGAGCTGTGACCTTTAGAGGTCAACATATTCTGTGGGGTGATGAGGTGCTGGGCAGTTTTTCAGCCAGGACAGGGTTGGGCGGAAGGGCCATCTCCGGAGCTCCGGCTTTCCTCCAGAAGATGGACTGATGAAGCAGGCAGGGCCAGATGGATCTTTTGATTCCTCGGGCTTCATTTCCTGATCTTTGTCATTAAGAGGATGGAAATAGCTCATCTTTGTCAACGGGGCACTCGGGGACCTTGGTCAGATGTGAGCGAACATAGCAGGGTGTGCAAGGCTTTCAGGGGTCCCCAAAACTCTCTTCTGGCTGCTCAGGTGCCTTTTGGGGGGAATTCACACCCTTTAGGTGAAGGAGAGGAGCTAGAAAACCCCTTCTGAAGACCTGAGACCCTTCTCTAGAAGAAGTCCAGCAGGACTTTGTCCTCACCCCACTGACTGTCCCTATGGCCATGGTGGCTCTTTCAGATGGAGCACATCTATGGGAGGATAGAGAGCAACTTTCCATTCCTTTTTACCTGGATTATTTCTGGCTTTATCTCATGGCGACTCAATAGCAGGGATTAGGTTCTAGGAGTAGAGCCTCATGGGACGGGGTTATAATTAAGCCTGGATTTAATTTAACAAAACAAACCCCAAACAGACGAGCCTTTGGAAACACAGGCACCCACGGGTTTTCCTATTAAAGGCAGGTGAGGCTGGCAATTAGATACTTATGTGGCACAGGAAACAGATAAAAAAGGAATGATACCCATCACAAATGAGTCAAGCAAGCGATGTAAACAGAGGGCGGTTTGATGGGGATTAGGTATTAAATTAATAGATCGCTATGACAGAGAGCTGTCTCATTTCCGGGGAAAGGGATCCGAGATCTCTATAAAACTGCTCCTGTCTTGGGTATCTTCATTCCCTGCCCTTGCTTTCCTCTCAACCTCAGGTAAGTCTGGCAGGACGGATGGACTTTCCTTCTGCGGGGACTCATTTCCCGGCCAAGGGGTGCGGAGCACGGGTTTAATGCAAACCCAGCTGCTGGGATGCGGGGATGCTCGCAGGGCGGCGGGATGCTCGGAAGGAGGTTGGGACGTGCTGTGCTGCTACACCCGGATGATGAAATCCTCCCTCGGTGGATGCAGGGCACTGCTCCAGACCTCGGGGGTCTCCCAGGACCCTGCACGGCAGTGCTGGGGGTGGGATCGCAAACGGGGCAGGCACAGGGACCCCAAGGCCGGGGCGGTGGGGCAATTGGGGTGGTGGGATGTGCAGCAGCCCCTGACAGCTCCTCTCTCCCCACAGGTCACCCCGAAACACCACCATGTGCTCACGCCAGGACAAGGATCAGTGCCACAGGCAGGAGCGATACACCCGCCCGAGCAGCG
>NW_009649598.1:235186-254024 GCF_000708025.1 Charadrius vociferus
TCCACCAGCTGCCCTCGCAGAAGATGAAGTGATGGCGTGTCCCGCACGCCCCGGCTCCGGCAGCAAAGGCCACGCATGGACCAGCTCCCTCCGACCTCCCCAGAGCTTCGCGAGCCCCGGGGACGTCCGGCTGCAACCCCTCTCCTCTGCCCTGCAGGACCACCGCTGCCCGGGGAAGGGGCATCACTTGTGCCTCCCTGCTGCCTGAGCCTGATGCTCCAGGCTCTGCTTTGGCCCCGTGAGGTGCCCACGAGACAATAAAGCATTACGTTCCCAAGATCTCTCCTGTGTTGGCCTTTCCTTAAAACCTCTCCTCCTTATTCTCCATGCACGCTATAGGGGCGCAGCTGGATTAACAAACACGTTCATGCCATTTGTGCAGGGCGGGTTTCTTTCTGAACCCTGGTGATGCTCCGGTGAGCGGCCACAGCCAGTGTGGAACATCCCCGGGTGCTCACCAGCTCCGCTCTCCTCCACCATCCGGCACCAACGGGTCCCAAGTGATGGGGAAAGCACAAAAACATCTCCCCATCCTACAAGATGTTCTGCCTGGGCCCTACACCCTAGATGCGGCGCCGGTCCTTGGTGTCCCCAGTGCCCCCAGACCTGCCATGGCTTTGCATTCTTGCCCCATCCCCTTGGGGCTCCCCCACCACGATGGGCTTTTTGTACACAGCTTTGAGCAACCTCCTCCCCTGGGAAGCTACTGGTGATCACCAGCTGGCTTGCGAAAATCAGGCAGGCATCATGTTGTACAGTTTTTATTGCTTTTTTTTATGGTGTTACAACCATTTATGTAAGAAGGAGAAAAACAAGCCCTCCCAAAAATTCCTTTTGGATATTTACAATGCAGAAACATCACAGTTAACACGGCTGATGTATTAACCCATTCAGACAGGTAACAGCTGAAGGACCAGATCCTGCACTCATTAGCTTGAGGGGAATAAACCACCGCAGAAAACATCCATCTGTATCGTAAAATGACCATAAAGTGAATCCTTGTCAGAAAAAACACTTCTTCCCCTGACTTTCCAAGAACTTGCAGATGGGGATATAAATATTACAGACCTGATAACTACCTGCAATATTTTTTTCCAGTGAAACTTAGGGTCCCTACCATCCCCTCCGTGCTGTTAAAAGAGCTTTGTTTT
Organism: Charadrius vociferus; assembly: GCF_000708025.1. Classification (NCBI taxonomy): domain Eukaryota; kingdom Metazoa; phylum Chordata; class Aves; order Charadriiformes; family Charadriidae; genus Charadrius; species Charadrius vociferus. The sequence goes on from NW_009649598.1 coordinate 236,338, forward strand.
ATTGGTTTGTATATCAGGAGGAATGTTTTAACCAAGCGTGGCCAAGGAAAGCAGTCCCGTTTCCTCGTCCTCTGGCCGCTCACTGTCAGTAGTATTTCTTTGCACAGCTCTGTGCAGGTTAATTACACAAAGACATGGGTAAAGGCTTTCCTAAAATTAAAAAAAAAAAAAAAAAATAAAAAAAAAGGCTTTGCTTCCCTTTTTTTTTTAATGGAAAAGAAAGCCAGTATGCTGCCCCGGCTGTATTTATCAGACTGAAACATCCTCATAGATATTGAGGTGCCTTTCTGGTCCCCCCCTAAACCCGTGGGAATTTTGCCGTTCACGTCAAATGAGCTGGAGATGAACTCCCAACCACAGGCCTTTAATTTTCCCTGAAGAATTGCCACTCTTTATTCATTATTACTATACAGCCTGAGTCAACTAATTGTATGGCTCGCTCCAGCCTTATTGACTAGTGTTTTTTCACTTTCTACCCATTGAAAATGAAAGGAGCTCGTGGAGGAAGGGGTTAATATGTCATCCGTGTCTGCCATCATGTTTATGAGAAGAAAACAGCAAATCTGCCCCCACCCACCCCACCCTCAGCCTTCAGCTGCATTTGCAAAGCCCCTCAAAGAGATACCAGTGGAGCATCGGGACAAAACAAGAGACCTGGGGTTATTTTTGCCTCATGGAGGTAATACGTGGAGCGGGGCACGGTCTTCATATCTCTCCCCTCGCCACTGGTGCAAGGGCAGGCGCTGCCAGCTCCGGAGGGGCAAAGAAAGCCCAAAAGGGGATCATACTGTGCCCACACGTTGCTGGCATCTCCATCCTTCACCCACGGGGCAATTCAGGGATCCTACAGGAGAGGGAAGAAAACCCCATGGGAGAATCAACGCACGACCGCCCCAGAGCCCTGCTGAGGCTGGCATCCCTCCCCGCTAGCCCCCACTTCCCCATCGCCCGCCCTGCAACACCTCTGCCTCACAGTAACCTCGTGTCCGATACACTTGTGCAATTTCATTTGAGTTATCAGAGCTGATTAAAGAGTCTCTGGGTCCCCGCGGAGCTGGAGCACAGCTCCTGGCTCCATCCCATCCTCCCCAACAGATTGGGCTTGCTGGGACAACCGCAAGGGGTAAAGCAGAGCTGGGGAGCCATGCACCACCTTGGGGTGACACCGGTCCCGAGGAAGGACCTGTCCCCACCTAACAAGGCAATGCAAATGCTGCCTGGGAGCATCACTTGCTTGCCACACGCCCTGAGCTCTCCCTTACCTCCTCATCTCCGTGCCCCCGGAGCAGCCGCCCTTCAGTACACACAGGGTTTGGCAGAGCCCCTCTCCTTCTTGTTCATGGGCTCGGTGTCCGAATCCGGCGGGCTGGAGATGTATCTGTACTTGCTGGTGGGTGACCTCTGAGAGGACAGGAGACCATCAGACCTTCCCAAACGGGCAAGGCAGTGAAGCGCGAGCTGCGTCCCCTTATTTTATTGCATTGCAAGGGCAATGCGATGAAAAGGCTGGGCGCAGAAGGCAGCAGAGGCTGCACAGAGCCCAACATTAAGGTTTCACAGCGTGGTGTTACACCTGGATTTGCCCAAGGGGACAAATGGAGGCACAGTTGGACCAGGCATCCCTTCCTCACCCTCCACCTCACCTTCCCTGCAGGAAAATGGGGACAGCAGAACCAGGATGGGTGCACAGGAGCTTTGCCACCTTGCAATACAAACCCAAGGAAATTGCCCGCTATGCTCTACCCCAGGAAAATCAAAGATTGGCCAGATCCAATTCCCACCCTGAATGTGGAGTGGGTGTTGCAGGACCCCTCATCACCCCCGACCACCTCTACACATCACCTTTCCCACCCATCTTTGCACCCTCGAGCCCGTACACTTACCTTGACAGGAGCAAACTCCTGCTGGATCAGCTTCTTGAACTCACTTCTACTGAACGACTCAGATTTCTTCCCCTTCCTGGCATTGCCCTGGTAACTCTCCATCATGTCAGTGATGGCTTTGATGAGTTTAGACATGTCTCCTGTCATGGGGAGGAGCAAAACTTGAGGACACAGCAACGTGGCAGGGGCAGCTCTGCTCACAGGAAAACCCCCCATTCCCTTCCAATAATTCAAAACATTCTCAGTTCAGTTTCAGCCTTTCTAAATTTCTCTGCTGGAGGTGAAAAGAAAAATCCCTTTGCTGGATGCTGCCCACCACCCTGGCTACCCTTCAGAACTTTCACCTTAATTCACTTCATTTCTCCGCTTTCCCACTCCCTGCTTAAATTAAAAGGACGAAGCTCCCTGTAGCCATCTCAGGCAGTTGTCGGGTTGAATGAATCAGCTCTTGCAACTAAAGGAAAGTGCCGTGTCTACACACCCACCGCGCTCGGGGCTGGGTGGAGGGAGTCCGGGCAGCTAATGCAGTGCTTGTGCCTTTAGACCCTGCTGCCCCAAGCCCTGCTGGGACGGACCAGTTGCAAAATGACCCTGAAAACATAAAAGCTCATTTCAAGTACAAAAAGAAACGGCGGAGACTCACCCTGGCTCACCTGCATCAACCAGCCGACGGGCGCGGATGGGGCCGGCGGGAACAGCTCCCTGCAAGCTCCTCGCAGGCTGCCGGGGAGTGGGTGGAGGGTGAGGATTTCTTCTGGTCAGTCCTGTTCTCTGGCTGCCTCCCCGCATTGCTGCACTTCCCAGGGAGCCTCCCTCATTATCCTTCCCCCGGCGAGGATGTTTACCAGCACACCTGGGGAAAGACGTATGTAGGTCAGCAGCATCGCTCTCCATAGGCATCGCTCAGGGACCCGAGCGGGGAACACAGGGGTTTGCACTGGAGACATCAAAAAAGCTATCCAGAAGTTCTCTTGATGTATCACAGAATCACAGAATGGTGAGGGTTGGAAGGAACCCCTGGAGATCATCTCCTCCAACCCTCTGCCAGAGCAGGGGCACTCCAGCAGTGGCACAGGACGGCGTCCGGGCGGGTTTGGAATGGCTCCAGAGGGGGAGACTCCCCCACCTCTCTGGGCAGCCTCTGCCACTGCTCTGCCGCCCTCACAGCAGAGAAGGCCCTCCTCAGCTTCAGATGGAACTGCCTATGGTCACGTTTGTGCCTGTTCCCTCTTGTCCTGTCACTGGGCACTGCTGAAAACAGACTGTTCCCATCCCCCTGGCACCCTCCCTTTGGGTATTTATCAGCATTGATGAGATCCCCCCCTCATGGAAGGGGGAAAAAGAAGCTTCTCCCAAAAGGGTGGGGTGTTTTTTTTCCTTTACAACCAAGATGATTTGTGAGTTCGTTGGGTGTTGCAATGCCGAAGCTTAGGAAACATCACCGGCAAAATAACTTCCAGCAGAAAAGGTGGTTTTAATCTTTTTGAGGCTCATACAGGCTGCCACTGGGCATATTCACGTTTGCCCAGCTTGGACGATGGCAGCAGAGCTGGGGTTTCTTCTGCAAGAAAGGGGAAGGTGCTGCTTTTCAAACAGGGCAACCTGCTGCCAAGAGTGACAGCAGCGTGGGGACACCTGGTGACGCCAGCCCCAGGGAGAGGGGGGGAGCCACCGCCAACGGCATTATGAGCTCCCTCCCGTGGGAAAGTCACTTATTACACATCTCATCTCATAGAATCGTAAAATCATAGAATCACAGAATCTCGGTGGGACAGGGACAGCCACCGCCCGTCCCAGCGGGGTGGCCTCGGTGCCAGGCTGCCTTTCAGCCCCGATGGAGCGAACGGAGCCGTGCACGGGGACAGGTTGCCCCAGGGCTCCCAGGCAAAGAACAAGGCACGGGGGCTACGGGGATGCTGCAGCCAGGCAGCCAGGGCAGGACGCCTGGCTTTCGGCTGATTCTCTGTGTGGTCCCGGAGAAGTCAATGACCCCGGGTTTGCTCACCTGGAAAGGGGGTGTAACGAGCCATCCCTGCTATGAAGGGTGTGCCAGCTTTCATTAAGGGCTCAGGCACCATCCCAAGATTGCCAGATACGGTACGAAGCCAGATGAGATCACGCTCTGCATCAATCTTCCCAGGCGGCGTTAGCAGGGCCGGGTTCATAGCAGCGTTTTTGGGAGAGGAGGGGTTGCTAGAGTCAACCTGTGCCGCCCACGCACCGCTGCTGACACCGCCAGCGCGGCACAAGACATCTCTGCAATTAAGTGGGTTGCAAATGAGATGCAGACCATGGTCTGGAGCTAAATTTTACCTTGGCACAGTGAGGCGAGAGTGCAGCAAGTCACTGCAAGCCCTCTGCAGCAAGGGCTGCCTGGCACACGGATGCTTTCGGTGGAAACAGGATCAACCCAGGGGCTGCTCTTGCAGCTTACGGTCCCCTGGGAACTGGAGCTTTCGGGAGAGCCCCAGCCCTGGGGGATGCACTTCAGGGCTGTATTTGGGATGACAAGGCAACTGGGCACAGCCGGTGGCACAATTTACGCCGCAGTCTTTTGGGGTACAGCCTTGGGGTACAGGGTTGCTTAGCACAAACCCCACAGAGAGACCGACATCCCCATGACATCTCTCCCATGAGGTGGAGCGCCTGCTGCTGCTGGCCATGCCCTTGATGGAGACGCAGAGTGTTTTCTCATGGGCTGGAGCCATTCCCATGGCCGAGTGCTCAGGATTTAAGGGCTTTATGTTGGCGGGTCCCTACCTCAGAATCACAGAATGGTCAAGGTGGGAAGGGACCTCTGGAGATCATCCAGTCCAACCCCCCCTCCACCAGAGCAGGGTCACCTACAGCAGGTAAAAAATCTCTGTACAGTCTTGGAAGAGCATCACACCGCCACGGAGATGGGGCATGCCCAGGCGTGGGATGGACCCCAGGATGGGGGATGCTGGGGGCTGGCCAGGCATGGCGGTGCGGAAGCCACCGCGCCGGGCAGGAAGCGCTTGCGAAGGAGGATGGGAAGGCAACGCATGGCAATGGCACCTACAACCGCTGTACTCCTCCCTCCACCACTGCCGCCCCAATTAGCGCACGTCCGCCCGGGGAATGAGGGGAATTAGGAGGAAAATTGCTCTGAATCACCCTGAGCCAGTCCCTTCCGCCGGCTACTCCCTCCGAGCCTGCTGCCACCACGGTGCCATCCTGCGGTGGCACGTCCCCATCCGCAGCAGCGGCAGGTTGGCTTTGCCGGGCTCCGGGCACCGGGGGGATGCACTTCAGGGCTGTATTTGGGATGACAAGGCAACTGGGCACAGCCGGTGGCACAATTTACGCCGCAGTCTTTTGGGGTACAGCCTTGGGGTACAGGGTTGCTTAGCACAAACCCCACAGAGAGACCGACATCCCCATGACATCTCTCCCATGAGGTGGAGCGCCTGCTGCTGCTGGCCATGCCCTTGATGGAGACGCAGAGTGTTTTCTCATGGGCTGGAGCCATTCCCATGGCCGAGTGCTCAGGATTTAAGGGCTTTATGTTGGCGGGTCCCTACCTCAGAATCACAGAATGGTCAAGGTGGGAAGGGACCTCTGGAGATCATCCAGTCCAACCCCCCCTCCACCAGAGCAGGGTCACCTACAGCAGGTAAAAAATCTCTGTACAGTCTTGGAAGAGCATCACACCGCCACGGAGATGGGGCATGCCCAGGCGTGGGATGGACCCCAGGATGGGGGATGCTGGGGGCTGGCCAGGCATGGCGGTGCGGAAGCCACCGCGCCGGGCAGGAAGCGCTTGCGAAGGAGGATGGGAAGGCAACGCATGGCAATGGCACCTACAACCGCTGTACTCCTCCCTCCACCACTGCCGCCCCAATTAGCGCACGTCCGCCCGGGGAATGAGGGGAATTAGGAGGAAAATTGCTCTGAATCACCCTGAGCCAGTCCCTTCCGCCGGCTACTCCCTCCGAGCCTGCTGCCACCACGGTGCCATCCTGCGGTGGCACGTCCCCATCCGCAGCAGCGTCAGGTTGGCTTTGCCGGGCTCTGGGCACAGGTTTGCCCACGATGGTGGGTCGCTTCCTGGCCATGGGCCTCACTGGCACCCCAGGACCGACCAGTTTTACCCCACTGTGGCTCATCCCGATCAGCGTGTCTAGACTGATAACGAATGTGATGCGTACAGCGCATCAAAGTCCCCACTTGCCACAGCGCTGGGTGGGGATTGCGCAACCCATTCTGTGTCAGCCACCACCGGGCTTCTGACCCCTCATGGAAGGGTCTGTTAGGGGGTGAAGGGGGTCTGCAGCAGATGGAGGGCGTCTGCAGCAGGTGGAGGGGGTCCATGGTGGGCAGGGGGAGCAGGCAGGATGGGGATGTTGGGGATGGGATGGGTCCCAGCTGGGAGACACAGCTCAGACCCAGCTGGATCCCATCTCCTCCTCATAAAACCCAGCCCTGTAGGCTTCAACCTCTTTTCCCCAGCTTGTGAGATTTGAGAGGGTGGGGGGGTCAGCGGTGTGAGGAGCTGGCAGGGTCACCCCAAAGCTGTTTTGTTGGGACAGGACAGGGTAGCAGTTAGGGGAGACATAGTCCTTAGGTAGGTTCTGGGCTGGGACCCTTGGCAGGGGGCGAATGCAAGCTGATGGTGTTGCACCTCACCAGGGCAAAGCTCAGGGAGAAGGATGTGGGGTACAACACCCCCCACCCAAACAGGGAAAGGAGGTAAATTTAGCATTTATCTGTATCCACCATTGACCTGCTGCTTTGAGCTGTACCCAGGAGGAGCTGCGGTGCTTCTCCTTTCTCCTGCTCCTGTAGGACACAGGTAAGGAGAGCCAATGTGGTGGTGTTGAGAAAGAAAAGAGTCTTTACCCGCAAAACTGTGTGGTGGCTTGAGCTGAGGGGTGTGAGAGAGGAGGTTTGGGTGTCTGCAAGTCGGTGCACGTCCTTGTGCTGCCAGCTTAGCCCCAAAATTCCATTTTTGTTTCTGACACGTAAATTAGTGTAATCCTACTTATTGCGAGCAGCGCTGGTGGTGCAGAAATAGGGGATGTGATGAATAGGGTGGGGGGGTCACAGTACAGGGCTCTGCCTGCCATCGATGGGACAGGGCGCAACCCTGGGGAGCGAGACAAGACTGTGGTGTTCCCCGGGTTGCTCCAGGGCTGGTGGCCACCCCAGCAGCCTCGGTGGCACATGCCACCAGGTGGCAGCAGGAACCTGTCGCACACCATGCTTGCAAAGGTGGAATCCTTTAGCTATAAGCTGGGGGTGAAGGCAGGTGGGGCCGGGGGCTGCATACCTGCTTGGTGCTGCTGGAGAGCTGCTCCTGGGGCAGCAAGCAAGGCTGGAAGAACCCAGGGGCCATCCCCATCCTCAAACAGTGTGGCCATGGTCAGCAGAGCACCATGCCCATCTGCCTGACCCAGCATCCCTCTGCAGCACGAGATACAGTGCGGCTGGGGTGTATCCAACACCTTCTTCCTTGTATTGCTTTGATATCTCCTTTGTTGGGGATCTGTGAGTTCTGGATGAAGGGATGTGGGGCTTGGACTAGATGTTCTCCAGAGGTCCCTTCCAACCCCGCCCTGTTCTGTGATTCTGTATGGATTTGGGGACCGCTCTGCTATTATGTGAGGAACCAGCAATCACCTCTGCTTGCTCGCAGCCCTGTGTTGGTGTCCTTGGCCCTGTTGCGCTCGGAGTGTGTGGTGGCTCGTTCTTCACCACCTCCGGTGTGATGGTCCAACAGCCCCGGTGGGTGACACAACAGGAGTCCCGCACCCCGGGGTTTCAGGGGAGCGTGAAGTCCCGCTGGGTTGGCAAATATCCTGTTGCACCAGCACCGCTGATGAGGCTGGTTCCTGCCTAGATCCTAGGGGGAAAGTCCCAGGGTGGTTTGTGGGTGCCCCCAGCACCCAGATTTGTGTGCTCAGCCCCTGCACAGGGAGATCCCTCCGCTGCAGAGAGCAGAAGGGCTGACCACTCACCGGCAGGGCACTGAGCTCCTGAAAAGCTGATCAGCTGCACATGGGACCTCAACCACCCTTGGCCCCGAAGCTGGGCATCCCCTTATTGGTCTTTCCTACCAAGTAATGGGTGGTGGGATAAGAGGAGATGGCCTCAAGTTGAGACAAGGGAGGTTTAGATTGGATATTAGGAAAAATTCCTTTAATGAAAGGATTGTCAAGCATTAGAACAGGTTGCCCAGGGAAGCAGTGGAGTCAACATCCCTGGAGGTACTTAAAAGATGAGTAGATATAGTGCTGAGGGACACGGTTTAGTGGTAACTTAGCAGAGTTGGGTTAACAGTTGGACTTGATGATGTTAAAGGTCCCTTCCAACCAAAATGATTCAATGATTCTTATGGGACCAGCCCTGGGAACTGTTTGGTTCTAGGCTGGGTAGTGGCAATGAACCAGCTCCGCTTTCTCCCTTGGGTGCAGGGCTCTTGTCTGCTCCTAAAGTGCTGTAGGATGGGGTGCAGACTTATTTTGGGGTGCAGGACCTGACTCCAGAGGGGACTTACGACCCTGTGCAGGCTCAGGCAAGAGCTGAGCTGACTCTGGCCACTGCAACCCTTTTTTACCTTGTAAGAAGGTGTTTGACACTTCAGATGTCAAAATTGACTCCGGAGGAAGCTGAAGCAACCTGGCCAGGGGTGGTGAAGCAAGCTTGCAGCAGTCTTGTGTTAACCCGGGGAGAGGGGAGCGCTTGCTTCAGTGCTGCTGGTTTGGGGAAGCTGGTGGCAGGTTCCTTTGCAGAGCTTGGGCGATTTCAGGGCTTTGACTCACCCTTAGGAAATCACAACTGTTCCTTTCTTCCCTCCTCCCCCCCCCCGCCTCTAAAAGACATCTGCGAGTCATAGCCAGGCTCTAAGCATCCACGGTGGGAGGCTGCTCAGCAGCATCGTAAGCGTTTCCAGCCACCCACTCTGGAAAGCAGCTATTAACAAGGGACAACTCCTCGGTGTAAACTCGAGACGCTCTGAGTGAGGAGTTGGGGTTGTTCTCGGTTCTTTCCCGCACAAAACCCAGCAGTCGCACCTTGTGCTGGCTGCAGCACTAAAATTAAATGCTCCCAGCCCCATACCAGGGCCTTGCAGAGCAAAAGCACCCTAAAAAAAGGGTGCTCCTCCAGAAAAGAGGGCTCATCCATCCCCATCCTTCCTTCTAGCTCTTGCCTATCCCCACAGCTCAGTTCTAGGAGACATGCAGAGTGTTTTCAGGCCAAAAACAGGCTTTTTCTTTTTTTTCTAGTTGGAAATGCAAAGACACCTCAAATTATGCTGCCCTCCCTGACCCAAGGAACACATAATGTAAGGAGTATTGTGAGCGCCCACTGCAATGGACCCTGCTCTCCCCAGGTGTCTCGCCTCGTCCCCCCGAAAAACCGCAGCCTGTCTCTGGGGTGGATTTGCCTGGCTTAAAGCCATGCTGGGAGAGAGCAAGGCGTGGGACTCGCCTCCAGGAAAACCCACGTGGACACACATAAGAGCTTTGACAGCCTCAGGGCAAATCTTTATTTGGCAGCAAAAACATCAAACTTGAAGGAAGGGAAGGAGGAAGGTGGGTGGAGAGAGGGATGGAGGGGAGAAAGCCGGGGGTTGCAAACACTGATGGGCGCCTTCAGCTGGGGACCACACCTCAGTGGTGGTGTTGGTGCTGGTGTTTGTGCTGCTGCTGGTGGTCCTCGACGTCGTGGAGGTGCTCGTGGGTGGCAATGGTGACACGGGTGATCAGCAACATCACCTCGCAGAAGCTGATCTGCGCATCCTTGTTGATATCGAGGTCCTTCATGATTTCGTCGATGGTGGCCTTGTTCTTCACGTGCTGCAAAGGAAGGGACAGGGTGAGGGCAAAGTCCTGTCATTCACAGCTCAAGCCTCCCCCCAGCCTCTCTGGGACCCTCGCAGGTCCCAGGTCCTTGAGAGTCTGGTGCTGTGTGTGGCTCCATCCTTGTCCCATCACCACCCATTGCTTTGGGTAGAGCAACGATTCACCCATGGCAATGAAGTAATGGGAGAGCAGCAGGCTAGCATCACCTCAAGGACACCATGCAACGCGGAAGCCGATGAAGGCAGCAGTGTTACGTCAGCCACAAACCTCTCCTTTAGCACGTTGCGTTAAAAACACTTCCCGCTTTAGCGAAGCGAGTTCCAAGAAAAAACAAAATGGGCTTTTTGGCTGATGTTCCTGACATCACCACTCCTAGACAGCAAAGGAGCTCTTGGGCAATATGATCCCAATTTTTGCAGATAAGGGGATGAGGGTAAATAACTGGCTGCAGGTTGGCCCAGACCTGTGTGGGATTCCTTCCTCTGTCTTTACGGAGCATGTTTGGAAAGCGGCAGTTGGGTAGGGAGGCTCTGGGCAGAAGGTGTTGGGGCAGGAGGGCAGAGTGGGAAGGGGGTGAATCCATCCCCTGGGGGTATTCTGGCAACGGAGTCCAGCCCGGCTCCCTCCCCACGTGGGTCATGAGAAACCCCACTCACCCTCAGGTAGTTCACAAGCTGCTTCTCAATTAGGAGCTTCAGCTCCCTCTTGGTCAGGGTGTCTCTGTCCCCCTCCCGTCTTGAGTACTGGTGGAAGACATCAATGATGACATCCATGGCCTTCTCCAGCTCGGAGAGGGGTTCCTGGGTCTGGGAGGTCTGGAAGAGAAAAGACTACACTGAAAAATGTCAGGAGCAACAATAGATGGGGCAGTCTGATGTAAACCGGTGAGGCTCCGGTACAGCCACTGGCTGCACGCCAGATGGGGACGCAGCCTGGCGTTGTTCAGCCATTCTTTTTGGGGGATAAATTCCAGCTGTTTGAGTTTTCCCTGGTCTATAAGGCAAAGGAGACTGAAGGGGGTTGCAGCCTTTGTCTGCTCCTGCTCTGGGATGTGCAACTACAGATGATAGCTGAGAGCTGATTTCCCCCCAAAACATGCCCTTTGTAAGTCAGGCACTGTTGGAGCAAGTCTCCCAAAATAGCTGGTGGCACTGCAAAAGCCTCTGTAGAGACACAGAGTATGCGATCTGATGTCCAGGAGCCCCATTGGTGGTTGGACTCTGCTGTGGGGAACTTCTTCCAGGAGGAGACGTCTCTCCTTGTGGGTTGCGCTCGGATGAGCCTGAGTGGAGATGGTTGTCCTCTGCCAGCAACTGATGGCAGCACACGCAGTGAGGAGAGGCTCCTCAAAGGTCCTTGCACCTCCGATGGCCCAACTGGCACCTGCAAAAGAGCATGGAGACCTTAAATGCCCGAGTCACCACTGGACTTGCCTTGCTCATCTTGGCGAAGTAGCGAGATCCACTTGGGCTGGAGCAGGTTTGGTCCCAAGCGTGACATCTCTTATAGCCTGCCCGTCAGCCTGCCCCGCTCCACCGGTTGTGAAATGTCTCTGTTTCATCCAATTCCAGTCCGTCTTCATTACATACTTGTGCGTTGCTTAAGGCTTCGGGGTAGTTCCTTAAAAGGGGTCTTTGTGGCTTTTTCTGCAAGGTCGGTGTGTCACGTACTCTGCCAGGGAGGTGGCCAGCGCATGTCCATGTCCCCTTCACCCCCTCCACCTGGCTACTGGGGCTGTGATTCTCCAACAACTCTCGACAGAAGCCCATTCCCCTCGCTGCCTTTGATTTCACCCATTTTACTCCTCTCTATAGAGTGTCTTTTCATGCCACGAAGTAAAGGGGACCCACAGCGTCATGCCTGTGATTCTCCGAAGACCCAGCACTGCTTGGGCCCGTAGCATCCCCATCCTTGCAGACCTGGTGTGCACAAGCACCACGTGGTCCTGTGCACCCAAAAACATCCCACTGTCCCACTGCTTGGCGCAGCCCAGCACTGACAGCAATGCCGGGGTTGCCTGTGTGACACGGGGATGGAGCCGGTGCTGAGGGCAGAGGGAGCAGCTCTTTATGAAAGACAAATAATAACACGGGGCGGGTTCCCAACATGGTGGGGCTCCTGGAACTTCATTTCAACTCTTCAGGTTAGCAACAGCCTGTGCCAAGGGTGGTTTCTCCCCACCCAAGGTATGCTCTGAGCCGTGGAGACCAGGTGTGGCTGAAAGGTGTATGTTTACTCTTTTAGGACTCTATCCTGGCTTTGTGGCTTTTTTTTTGTTGTTGTTGTTTCTGGGTTGCAGAGGCTCAGAGCAGCTAAGATCAGGAGTAAAACGAGATTTTCCGGCGCTTCTTCATGAAAATGCACAGCCTGCTGATTCAGCTGGCTTGTTTGGGGGGGGTTTGTTTAACCTGCCAAACACGATGCTAATCTCAGACACAAAGTGGAGGTCAAAACGGGGCCATGGACCTGGGGCAAGATCCAGGAGCTCCAGATAAGCTGACACAGGGCAGCACCATGCAGGGAGATGCTCGGGGATGCAGCCCTGGTCCACACGCCGTGGCCGCCCAGACCCCAGCCCTGCCCGGTGGGGGTGCAGTGCATTTCACAACAGGAGTGCTTTGATGCACAAAACAGCTGGAGAAGGGCCGGGGCATTTCACAACAGGGTGTCAGGGACCATCCGCTCAGTTGCAGCATTTTCTAGTAATTTCGGGGAACCATACTTTTGGTCATTTTTCATTGTGAAGGTGGGGAAGAGCAAGGAGTTTCACAACAGGGTGTCAGGGACCATCTGCTCTGTTGCAGCATTTTCTAGTAATTTCGGGAAACCATACTTTTGGTCATTTTATCATTGTGAAGGTGGGGAAGAGCAAGGAGGGGTTACAGGGTGTGGGATACGCCAGGGATTTCCAAGAGGAATAGTAGCTAGACCCTCAGATGTGCCCACCAAGCAGCAGGGATGAGACCCCAGGTCCAGAGGGGACCACAGAGATGCTGGGAGGGCTGGAGCTCCTCTGCTGGGAGAGTTGGGGGGGTTCAGCCTGGAGAAGAGAAGGCCAAAAAGGGGAGAGCTCAGAGCCCCTTCCAGTGCCTAAAGGGGCTCCAGGAGAGCTGGGGGGGGACTCTGGATCGGGGAGGGGAGCCGTGGGACGAGGGGGAACGCTTTGACACTGACAGAGGGGAGATTGAGGTGAGATCTGGGGAAGAAATTGTTGGCTGTGCGGGTGGTGATCCCCTGGGGCAGGTTGCCCCGAGAAGCTGTGGCTGCCCCATCCCTGGAGGTGTTCAAGGCCAGGTTGGACGGGGCTTGGGGCAACCTGGGCTGGGGGGAGGTGGCCCTGCCCAGGACAAGAGGGTTGGAACGAGATGAGCTTTGTGGTCCCTTCCAACCCAAACCATTCTATGACTCTATGATTTCGTTTTTAAATGCCAGTGCAGACACTAAGGTGACCAGGGAGCCTGGGTAGCACTTTGGGTCACAGGAACATGTGGTAGCACGACTTCTTGCCTGTCCCTGCAGGTCTCCTTGCAGGGGGAGCCTCTGTGTCCAGCAATGCCTGTAAGCCATGCTGAAGTGGCTGCAGCAACCCACAATCCTGGCCACAAGGCCACCAAGGTTGAGCAAGCATCTACTTTCTGGAGCTGCAGAGGGGAAGGAGTGGGGAAGAAGGCATCAGGTGGCACACAAGCAACCCGATAGCCGTGGCAAGTGAAAGATCTGGTTCACAGTGACTGGGGTTGGTTGTGCCCCGAGGAGCTGAGCCCTGGCAGGACACCCCATGCTTGACAGTCATTGCAAAACTCTTTCAAAATACACGTTTATGGGCAAGTGGCTGGCTGATGCGGGAAGAGGGCACGGCAGGGTTTGTCACTCTGCGGTTTGTCGTGTTTCACAGCAGATTTTAGCCCAGGATCAGGACAGGGCGTATGTTTTGGTTGTTAGATTTGGGTTTAGCTTGGGGAAGCAAGGGGCTGCACACCTTTGAGCATCACCACACCAGCGATGTTCCAACTATCACCTCACAGGAGCAGCCACCACAGGAGGTGGGGCAACCTACAGGTTTTCCCCATCCTGGAGCCACAGGGGAAAGGATTTCCTGGTCCTTTAGCTCGAGCCAAAAAGCATTCACGTGTGTCTCGGCCATATCAAACAGCTACAAACTCAGCTGTTTGGCAGGCACCACCTTGGTCCAGCCCAAAGGGAGGTGGGAGCCTGTCCCCAGGAAAACGAACTGCTGGAGAGGGTCCAGTAAAGGGCTACAAAGATGCTGGGGGACTGGAACATCTCTCTTATGAGGAAAGGCTGAGGGATGTGGGACTTTTTAGGCTGGAGAAGAGAAGACTGAGGGGGGATCTCATCAATGCTTATCAATCCTTCAAGGGAGGTGCCAGGGGAATGGGCACAGTCTGTTTCCAGTGGTGCCCAGTGACAGGACAAGAGGGAACGGGCACAAACATGACCATGGGCAGTTCCATCTCAGCCTGAGGAGGGCCTTCTCTGCTGTGAGGGCGGCAGAGCAGTGGCACAGGCTGCCCAGAGAGGTGGGGGAGTCTCCCCCTCTGGAGCCATCCCAAACCCGCCTGGACGCTGTCCTGTGCCACTGCTGGAGTGCCCCTGCTCTGGTGGGGGGTGGGATGGGGGAGCTCCAGAGGGCCCTTCCAACCATTACCATTCTGAGATTCTGTTCCAACCGCATGGCACAACTGCTTGCAGGGTGCTGGACCCTCTCCAAGCCCTCCTGGAGCTCTGGCAGGTTGCAGGGCTGGATTTGGCCATTGCACTTGCCGTTCCTCTCTGTGCTGCAACATCAGAAGTGTCACGCTCTCTTGTGTTGGGGCAGCTGCCTGCTCAGCCCCATGGGGTGGTGGTACCCAAGCACTCAGTGAGGGGGGAAAAAAACAGTGCATTTATTACCCAGAAATGGTTTGTCAGTGCTGTGAGACATCTCCCAGATGGCTCTGCCAGGGACAAGTTCTTCATGCCCTGCTGGAGGCCGTCAGGGTTTCGGTGAGAATATTTTACTGGTGGAAAACTCCAAGATGGAAACCATCCGGGCGTTTCATCTTGGCTGGGTAGCAAGTGATTCAGCAGGGTTGGGAGGCAGCACTCTGGATGACTTGCCTGTGTGGGAAAACTCTGAAATTTGAGTTTTCATTGGGATTTGGGGAGAAAAGTTTAAACCTCAGAATTTCCCACGGACTAGAAGTTATATATATGGATAGTAACTGTTGTGTGTATTTTTATTTTTTTTTCCTAAGAGCGCCCTGGCTTGTTCTTGTGGTAAAGGCTGTGTTCTGTTGTGAACTGCAGTTGTCATGGGTATTAACTCATTTTTCCTGCTTACGGGTGATTCTGCATCCAGAGGACACGCTTGGCATGGCCAAAGGGGGGGAAAAAAAAAAATAAAGCTGGATGAGGATGAGCAAAACAGGAGATGCTTCCCCAGGCTAGGCTGCCTCTGCTCTTCCCAGTCTAGGCAGAAAACTCCCTCTGCCAAGAGAAAAACCTCTAATACAACTTTTTACTAGGGCATGTAGTGATAGGATGAGGGGGAATAGCTTTAAACTGGAAGAGGGCAGGTTTAGATTAAACATTAGGAAGAAATTTTTTACTTTGAGGATTGTAAGGCACTGGAACAGCTTGCCCGGAAAGGTTGTTGAGGCCCTGGAGGTGTTCAAGGCCAGGCTGGACGCGGCCTTGGGTAACCTGGGCTGGTGGGAGGTGTCCCTGTCTATGGCAGGGGAGTTAGAACTCGATGATCTTCAAGGTCCTTTCCAACCTAAATCCTTCTATGATTCTATGAACTGCTGTATGTTGCAGCTGAGCGTTAAAACCCTTGCGGAGCTCAGGCAGTGTCTTGTGATGGTCTTCTGGCCAGTAATACCCTCCTAGCCCATCAGTCCAGCACCCTCCGCTTGGACCAGACACTGAGCAATACAGCTCTCACCCACTCACCACATCTTGATCATATGCCTCTCCCTTTATGGGTTTTGGGGGTGCCTCAATTTGGGAAGCATTTATCCCATAGCTGCAGCTGATGCCCACCCTCCCCATCTGTGAGATGGATGCAAAAAGGAGTGCTGAGACAGGAAGGACTCAGTAAACTTCAAGTGATGCTTTATTGTCTCACAAGCATGAGGATTCCAAGCAGACAGAAAGCAGCCAGACCCCAATTCCTATCAGCAACCCCCTCTGAGTTTTTCCTGGGTCCTACACGGAGACTCAATCCCTGTCTGGTGTACAGCGGTCCTGGTCCTTGTGGCTGATGCGATGGGCGTCATCGGCCACCTTGGCCAAGACAATGGTGAACTCCTCGAAAGTCAGCTCTTTGTCCTTATTCAAGTCTGTCTCTTTGAAGAGCTTCTTCAGGTACTCAGGGTTGTTCCTGCCCTGAAATTGGGGGAAACAGGACATGTGTTAGCATGGCCCCTCCCTGGGCTACACACCCACCAGTGGAAACCAAGCCAACTTTATTTTTGCATGACCTGAGAAGAGTTTGGAAGCTGCAGGATCGTTGTGACCCTCTCCTACCTTGCAGTTAGTCCCTAGTTAAAACCCCAGATGGACAAGGTCTTGTCCCAAACCCCTTTGG
Source organism: Charadrius vociferus (assembly GCF_000708025.1). Classification (NCBI taxonomy): domain Eukaryota; kingdom Metazoa; phylum Chordata; class Aves; order Charadriiformes; family Charadriidae; genus Charadrius; species Charadrius vociferus. The sequence continues at coordinate 252,642 of NW_009649598.1, forward strand.
CTGCTCCAAACCCCTGCAGTGGCAGGAGGAATGAGTGCGGATGGTCTCTCAGCATGTGGGGTCTGATCACAGAAACCCACCCTATGGACCACAGCCCTCAGTGGGGACTGCACCCCATTTCCCCAGGAGCATCACTGGAGGCAATCTCATCCTTATACCCCCCAAGGAGACCACCCCTCCGTGGAGCACATCACAGCTCCTGTGGCACTCACGCAAACTTGCAGGAAGTTTGGTGCCTGCTCAGTCAGCAGTGTCTTGAAGTCACCGAAGCTGAGGAGGTCGAGCTCGCCCTCCCGGATGCTGTAACGGTGGTAGACTTCCACAATGGCTTTCAGGGCCATCTCCAGCGTGCAGTTTCCAGGGAACTTCCTGGTCTCGGGAAGGGTGGATGAGGTCTGGGTGCTTGCAGACATGGTTGAGCTCTTGAGGTACCAGCGGAAACTGTGTGGAGAAACCTCAAAGCCATGAGATGCATCAAAAAATCCAGCACCCCATACTCTGCTCTTGGCCCCCAAGTTGTGTTCACCTCCCCAGCCTGGCAGAAGATCTGAACCAGGAGCATTGTCTCTCCGGGGCTGAGCAAACCAGCAGTACCCAATGTGCCCAGGGGCAGCCGGCGGCTCCTCAGTGCTGAGCAGGTAATAAGTGGTTTTAGGAATATCACTGTTTTATTGCCCAACCACCTCCAATTTTTAGCTTAGCCCAAGAAGCAGCTTGTTCTTACTGATCTGGAGGCATCTGTCAGGCAAGTTAAACAAACCCATCAGGCTGGAGTCGCATATCTATACCGTGCCACCAACAGCGAGGATGGCTTTGTGGCAGGGAGCACAGTTCAGGTACGGGCTCCATTGCAGCCTTTTCCTGACCTTCTCCTCCTCCTCTCTGTGAATCTCCCCCTCTTTGGGCTGCAAACCCTTTTTCATGGCAGACACTGAGCACAGAGACCCTGCTCTCTGCTGAGTGCCACCATGCAGGTGACACCCCGCAAAGGGCATTCTCCTTGCCAGTGGAAACCATGATGCCTCCACTAAAGGTGGCACAGAAATGCCATTAATTTATACTTGTCTCATTATCGCCAGAACCAGCCTCCTACCCTGCCCTGAGTAGAAAGCATCACCCTGGAATAAAACAGGCATGGCATGAAGCGCCGTACTCAGGATGGCTTCTCCCTCATCTTATTTCCCGCAAGAACCACTGTGGTGTTACTTACCCGTATCTCCAAGAAGAGTTTGCGGAGAATGGGTCTGTTGTGGTGATCCAAGAGCCTGGGCAGACCTTTTATACATGTCTGAGGTCCTGTTTCATCACAGGTGGTGACACACCTGCTGCAAGCAACAGCTTGAGTTCACATTTCCCGTACCTGGAAATTGCAAGGTGGGAACT
>NW_009649598.1:254038-260094 GCF_000708025.1 Charadrius vociferus
ACCGCTCCCCTTCTCATACTTCTGCACATAGTTCCTGGTTGCACCCACCGGGCTTTGGAAATGCCGTTCTTCCACCCCACCGTCACCTCCGATGGGGCTGAGCTGCTCGTGCGCTGGGCAAAGAATGGGGAAAACACGGGATGTGCCATCGCATCCCAACGTGGGCGCAAAGGGCAAGTCCGTCTTGGCAGAACGTGGCAAAACTTTGCGGGTTTTGCAGTGCACTGAAAATCTTGTGCACTTTCATGCCAGTGCAGGAGAAAGATGGGCTGTTTCAGAGAGATGTGGATAACTCTGTCCTTTCATTGTTTTTAATGCGATCTCTCTGTTTTCTACAATATTAACTGGCTGAACACTAGCAAGGGTGAAGGCAACATCCGCCTTTCAATAAATTGCTTTCCAGAGTATTTTCTGTTACTTTCTGCTTTCACATCGCTTGTACCAGACCTTTCCGCTTGCTCCAGAAACTTTGTGGAAGAAACTGGGCATAAAACAAGAAGAAAAACTGAGGTCATGATCTTTACTGGCTGGAGCATTAACTAACAAGTGTTTTGCAACTGTCACCTCTGTCACCCATCTTGCGTTACCAGAACAGGTACTAGAAGAATGAAGAGACTTAAAAAGATACAAAAATAAGACAATAGATTCCAGGAAGAGGGTAGGAACAGAAAAACAAAAGGGTAACTATTCCAGTTTGAGGATGCTTCTTGCATGACCTGGGGCCAGTATCAAGAACGGTTGCATGAGTTTTATTCTGGTATCACTGACTCATTTCATTGCTTTTTTGTTTTGTTTTGTTTTCCTGCTCTACTCATTAGGGACTGTCGACAATCCGAAATTGCATCCTCATTCCCCAGCTCGTCTTGTGAAGCATCGGCCGAGGCCGGGTTTTGCCCCGTGCGCTTGCGTAGTCCCCACACAGACAGACTGTGGGCTCTGAATTCCCATATTTCCTACCCATGTTCCCCAAAATCTGTGGGAGGGGCAGCTTGGGATGCCCAGGTCCATGAAGGGAGCGATGCCCAAGTGCCACCCGGCTGCCTTGTGGATAACATCTGCCTCCTGGGGGGACAAGGGCTGCATCCCATGGCAAAATGCTGGACCCAGAGAGCGACCACCTGTGTCACTGAGTGCAAATAACCCCACACTTCCTTTTGTGGCTCCGTTTCACCTGGGACAGGCTTCTGGTTCCAGCCAATGTTGGAAATGTCAGAGCCGCCTCAGCCTGAAGGTTTCCCCACTCAGTGCACAGTCGCTGGCAGACAGAGGAGCTCTTTTCCACTCATGTCTCTGCTCCCCAGGAGCCCCCAGCGGCTTGTAAATGTTGCCCCAAACTAACAAAAACATCCGACCTCCCTGTGCAGAGTCAACACCAGCTCTCCACAGCCCCTCAGCCCTTTTCTTTGCTGTGTCGGGGCTTGCAAGGTCACTTTGCGGGTGGCAAAAGCATCGCACACACTGCTGGGATGCTGCACCCCCAGCTCCAGAGATGGGTCTTGGCAGCCACCTGGGGAAGCGACCCCCCCAACTGTGTTTCACCCCCGGCATGTCCTGGAGCTGGTGCACAGAGGGTCTGGGAGAACCAGGGCTGAGGACACTTGTGAAGCCACCGACTGTCCCTACCAGGACCCCCCCCAGTGTCATGCATCACGCCGTCCTCTGAGGCGAAGGGTGCTGGGCTCCACCACCCTGCGCAGGTGTCTGATTGGGCAACACAGGACTAATTTCTCTTCTAATTCTTGGGAAAACTGCACTTTTAGAAGACTCCAGTGTCTGAACTTGTGAAAATATCTACTTTCTAGCCAGCTGTGGTATGCGGGTTTCAAGGCCTCAGTGTTTTCGAGCTCTCCAGGTGTGTGGATGAGGAGGAGCGAGACCCGGGCACTTGACCCAAGCTGGCCAACAGGGTTAGTTCATACCATGAACGGCACATTCGATATAAGTTAAAAAGTTTGCTGAGCAATGTTTCTCTGTTATGGTGGCTGCCATCCTGAGAACTTCATGCCCCGGTGCCAGACTCCTGAGCCCTTCCCTTCCTTCTGAAGCTGCAACGCTGGCAGTGTCCCACATTTGCTCTCCCTGCTGGAGAGCACAGCTTCTACAGATAGAATGGGCTGAGTATAGTCCCCGTATATTTTATATTGGTATCAGGATCAATACTGGTTCTTTAGTATTATTAATGTTGATTATTTAGTCTTATTTTATTAAATCTGTTTATATTTCGACCCTCAAGTTTCCTTGTTTTTTCCCTCGATTTCCCTTCCCGGGTGGGAAGGGGTCTTTGGATGAGACAATAATTGCCTAAATGACAATAAATTGTTGTGGGTTCCTCAAACTGTAACAGCAGGGAACCCGCTGAGCCTTGGAAAGGCTGTGGGAGCACGTTGGGGTCTGACATACTTCAGGACGGGGATCCCCCCAGGCTGTGCTGCTCGGCACGGACCCAGCAGTGTGGTTGTCCAGGGTCCCCCCATGCCACCTTCCCTTTCCTATTGCTTCTCCAGTCCAACCTGCATTTAACTCACCCCCAGCCACAGGCTGAGTGTGTATTGCATCCTCCCTGGAGACGACAGGACACATAATACAGATGCATTTGGTGCTTGAGGAAAGAAGTTTTATTTCAATGGCATAGGCAGAAGCAGATGACAAAGCTTTGGTTACAGGTTTGTCTGTGCTTGCGGACAAATGGAAGGGATGGTGCTGCTGGAAGAGCACAATCCCATGGGCACAGCCACCCTGGGAAACACTTCACTTGCTGGGACCATGGCCATGGTCATGATCGTGGTCATGGTCATGGTCATGGCCATGACCGCCATCTGGATGGCCCTTGTGACCCTGGTGGGACCTATTGTGGGCATCAATGGCTACAAGATTCAGCGTGGTCAGGAACTCGGTGAACTTCAGGCGACCGTCACGGTTGCGATCTGCTTTGTTGAAGAGCTTGCTTATGTAGTCATCGATGGTCGTGTTAGGCTGCAGCAGGGCAAATGTGAAAAAGAGTCAGCCTGAAGCACAAGCAGGATTCAGGGTCGCCCTGCCAGCCCACAGCTACGGCACGAGGCTCACCCAGCAAGGATTGCATTTTCAGGAAAAACCCTAGAAAAACCCTCCCTCCCCTTTTGGAGACTCTCAGCCACCCCCATGCCCCAAGGAGGCTGCCACTCCTTTGAGCTTTTGCCGGCATTAGGAGAGCCGGGCCACGCTCAGCTCTTACCGGCACAGTGTTTTGGAGGAAGGGCTTGGCGGTCTCCTTCAGCAGCTGCGAGAACTCAGTCTTGCTCAGGTAGTCATCTAAGGGGTTCTTGATGGCATAATGGTGGTAGACGTTGACGGCGCACTCCAAGGCAAGCTCCAGGTCGGTTTTCATCTTGCTAGGAAGGGACAGGCAGCAAAACATTAAACCCCATCAGAGGAGAAGGACTCCCCTCTCCTCTGGGAGCCCCAACCAGGCTCTGGCTGCCCGGCAGGGTCAGGCTCACCCCGGTGGCACCTCCAGCAGCACGAAGCCTGAAGCCACCATTTGGCAAGGATCTACTTACCTACAAGTGGTGCTGAGGCTGACTTCTGTAGAAGACGGTGCACGGGACAAGAGGAGCAGGCAGGAGTAGTGACTGCACGGTGGAGGCGAGGTCTCTTTTATACTCTCCCTGAGCTATGATTTAGTGACACCCTCAAATTTCCTTCGGGGCAATAACCCCAGGAATTGTGCAAGGCTACAGCAGCACGCCCAGGTGGCGATTTCTTGCCTGGCTCCAGGAACGGGCTGCTCCCACTCTTAACGAGGGAGGGGACGCACCAAACTCGTTAGGGCAAAACAAGGAAACACCAAAAGAGACATCTGCAGGGAACCAGCATTGTGGGTCGGTGACGGTGACGGGGCTTTCCCAGCAGCCAGGACATTCCTGGAGAGTTTGGGGGTCTTTGCCAAGATGATGGAAGAGGAAATTTTCTGGATCACACGAAAGGTGTTGGGTGAGGGTCTCCAGTGGGATGGTGCTGCTTTTTCCCCACGGAGGATGCGGTTCATGGCTCCTGTATCTGCCCTGACGCTGTTGAATTTGGCTGGAGACGTGGTGTCTGCCCCCACCATGGGGTGCTGGGGGATGGCCAGCGCATCCCACCCACCATCCCCCAAGTCACCTCCCCAAAATCATGAGCAGCATTCCTCCTGAATCATTTCTTAACAGCTCGCCAGGGAGCCAAGAAAGACGTTACAAATCCAGGCACGTCAGCGTGCCGGAAACCTGCCAGCCAGTCTTAGGAGATGCCATTTCCCGGCAGCCGTAACGACTGCCCGATGATAACCGAGGGCATTGGCAATCACTGCCTGTTCCCGGTGTTGTGGGATGTTGCCACTCACGGGACACCCCGTGATGTTCCCAGTGTCTGGTACAGGCTGCTAAACCCCACATATCCTTGGGGAAAGACAGTTTGGCGAAGGTGGGGGCTGGAGACGACCCTGTGCAGGAGGATGCCCAAACCCTTCACCCCAAGTCCATGCTTGGTGGGACTGGCAGAGCAAAAAGCCATTAAGGCTTCTAGGAGACAGGAAGGACAGCGGTGATGAAACATCTTCCCATCAGCCTCCTAATCCAGGAGCACAAGGAACTGGTGCCAGAAAAAGCCTAAATTGCAAAAGAGTGAAACAAAGGGACAGGTTGTGCGATGGAGGGTGTGGTGGGTTGACCCTGGCTGGATGCCTCGTGCCCACCAAAGCCGCTCTGTCGCTCCCCTCCTCAGCTGGACAGGGGTGAGAAAATATAATGAAAGGTTCATGGGTCAAGATACGGACAAGGAGATCACTCAGCAATTACCATCACAGGCAAAACCAGACCAGAGTTGGGGAAATTAGTTTAATTTATTGCCAATCAAATCAAAGTAGGATAATGAGAAATAGACCCTAATCTTAAAAACACCTTCGCCCACCCCTCCCTTCTCCCCGGACTTCACTTCACTCTCCATTTCTCCACGTCCTCCCCCGAAGCGGTGCAAAAGGACGGTCAGTGGGGGTTGTGGTCAGTCCATCACACATTGTCTCTGCCGTTCCTTCCTCCTCAGCTGAGGACACCTCACACTCTTCCTCTGCCCCAGCATGGGGTCCCTCCCATGGGACACAGTTCTCCATGAACTTCTCTGACATGAGTCCTTCCTAGGTGATGCAGTTCTTCACCGACTGCTCTGGTGTGGGGCCTCCGTCGGCTGCAGGTGGATATCTGCTACACTGTGGACCTCCATGGGCTGCAGGTGGATATCTGCTTCGCTGTTGACTTCAATGGGCAGCAGGTGGATATCTGCTCCATCATGGACCTCCATGGGATGCAGGCGGCTATCTGCTCTACCGTGGTCGTCCATGGGATGCAGGGGGATATCTGCTCCACCATGGCCCTCCATGGGCTGCAGGTGGATATCTGCTCCATCATGGACCTCCATGGGCTGCAGGAGGACAGCCTGCCTCACCATGGTCTTCCCCATGGGCTGCGGGGGAATCTCTGCTCCGGCACCTGGAGCACCTCCTCATCTCCTTCTTCACTGACATGGGTGTCTGCAGAGCCGGTCCTCACATATTCTCACTCCTCTCTTTGGCTGCAGTTGTGCAGGGAGGTTTTTTTTCCCTTCCTAAATACGTTACGACAAAGACACTGCACCACTGTCCCTGATGGGCTCATCCTTGACCAGTGGCAGGTCCTTCTTGGAGCCAGTTGGCACGGGCTCTATCAGACATGGGGGAAACTTCTACCAGCTTCTCACAGAAGCCACCCGTGTAGCCCCCCGCTACCAAAACCTCACCGTGTAAACCCAATACAGAGGGAGATGAGTGCATCCTCCCCAGGAAGAGCAACCACGCAGGGCTGATCAGCCGGACACGGGCGCAGCATCGGTGCAACGTGACGGGACACGCGTGGGGAGGTGTGAAGGGATGTGCCTGTGCCACGAGCGGGGAGGCGGAAGAAGAGGAGAAGAAATGTGTGCACCATGGGGCAGGCAAGAAGGGGCAGGTACGAAGGGACAGGCATGCGCCGTGGGTCCTCCTGCTGCCATTTGCTTCCCAACCTTCC
>NW_009649598.1:260124-269189 GCF_000708025.1 Charadrius vociferus
CACACCCCCGGCCTCGGGCCCCGGCTGCCGTGCCGTGGCAGCCCACGCTCCGGTGCAAGAGCCGCCGTGGGGTGTTGGTATCTGCTGCGTGGTTGAGTGCAGCCGTGGGGCTGGGAGCATTGGTGCCGCAGGGATGGAGCCGGTACGGCCCTGAGGGCACAGCGGCGGGGCGGTGACAGGGGTGGGGAGGGATGCAGGCAGGCTGGGATGCCTGTGAAGAGCATCAGCTCCAAATATTCACAGATCAGGCATAAAAAGGGCCAAGGGCTTGTAGGGGGGGGTGTCCTTTCACCTGCATCTGGGATGCAAGTGCAGTGCAGTTGCGCTCTTGAGTGTTCCACTGAGTCCAGAGAGATGAAGATACATTTATTTTTTTTTCCTAATATTGATGCTCAAGTGAGCATTGGATCCCAGAAGCTGAGGTCCATGGAACGAGCCCAATGCCCTCCACTTGGGGGAGCAGGAGGATGGGCTTCAAGCCCAGTTCTCCCGGCAAACCAGCCCTTGCAGAGCCGAGGGTGCAGGGCTTGGGTGGGGATCCTGGGCAGGAGGACAGGCAGAGCATCACCAGCACCCGACAGGACCCGTCTGTGGGGACACAAGCACCGGGTGCAGCCCCTCGCCAAGTCCCTCCTGCCCACTCCCAGCAAGAGAAAAAAAAAAGAGCTGTCCGTGAGGTTTTAATTTATTTAAGGTTCAAATATGGCCAGGCACACAGCAACAAATCTTTATAAGAGACAATTACAAAAAAACTTTACAAAAGGTCCTTACAAAAGGACCTCAAAACGCCCCTGGTGCCCCTCGCCCCTCCTGCTGGCCCAGCTCTACATTTTGCGTTCCTTCAGCAAATTGAGGCAAATCATGGCCAGGGTCCTCCGGGAGGTGACGTCCTCCTAGAAATTCACTTCCTCGTCTTTATTATGGTCCAGGTCCAGTCCTGGAGGAGGGGGAGCTCATGGACGTAGCTCAGCCAATGGCCAGGAGCTGGTCCAGCCCTGGGGAGGGGAGTGGGGACCACACAGAGCATCGCTCCCACTCCACCTAGGGGGATGGTCTGCATCCCTCCAGCTCACCCTGGTACCCGCAGGACCCCCAGGGGACCCCAGGACCGAGCGGGCAGGGGGCTTCCCTGCATCCCCATCGTCATGTCGCCCGGGGGTGTTGCATCGGTTGGGGCCAGTGACCACAGGGTGACTCACAGGGTGCAGCCCAAACATGGCGCCCGTCCGCCTCCGCACGCAGCCCCAGGGCTGGCGGAAATGGGATCCGGGGTGGGGGGCAAAGACGGGGCTGGACGAAGCGAAGCCTTCGTGGCATCTCCGCTTGCCGGTGCCGCTGGGAGTAGCCCTGAGGTGACTGATGGAGGTCCGGCTCCCAGTGGAGCCGAGGAGAAGGGGGGAGATGTCCACATCTGGAAGGGGGATGCTACACATCTGGAGCCCGGCACGCAAGCCCAGGTTGGGCACAGATGTTCAGCGGGGAGGGGGGGGAAAGGGGATCGGAAGGAGGAAATGGAGAATTACAGAGGAGAGCGGGATAGGCGCTGGTGCGGGGAAGGGAGGGCTGTGGCTGCGGCTCCTCGTATTTATAGCCATGGGCTGAATCCTCCCACGGCGGTGGCCCGGGGGGGGCTGGCTGGGTGTGGGGGGGAGGTCACTCCTGTGCCCGCCATAAACCCACCCCAAGCAGGAACGCAACCAAAACACTGCTCCCCAAGGATTTGTTTGGGGTGGGGAAGGGAGAAGGGCCCTGGGTGACTTCCCAAGGCGGCAGGTCCTGCCCCACGGGGCAGCAGGTGGGGGGGTACAGGGGATGACCCTGTGTAAGCTTAATAATTATGGCTAAAAGAGAAATAAAAGAGGTGTTAATTGTTAGCACGGTGCTGGTCGGAGGTATTAATCCCTGCGAAAGTTCCTGCCTCGCCTTGCCCGGCCGCCACCGAGAAGTTATCGGGGCTGCAGGGCAGGGCGCTGCCGCTGACTCACGCTAACGTGGCCGGCGGGGATCAGCGCCGCGGGCGGTTCACGAGGGCTCCGCACGCTGCGGCAGAGCAAACTCCAGCTCGGAAGCGCCCTTGCCCTCCCTCGTTATCCAGTACCTGCTGCGTGCACACACGGAAGGGATACAGGATCTTACCCAATGCGGCGGCACACAAGTCTCCGGGGCAAGAAACCCCCGCGGCAAAGCATGCAGAAGACTTCCTTTAAAATAACCTTTATTGAAAGAGCATCACGAAGACGGCGGGAGGGTCATGGGGGGCAGCGGCGATGCAGCCCGGGGCCGGTGCCCCACGCTCACTTCTTGCGTGGCATCTTGTCGGGGCAGTCCTGGAAGAAGTCGTTGCACATCATGGCCATGCAAGCCAGGAAGGTCACGTACTCTTGGAAATCCACCTCGCTGTCACTGTTGCTGTCCAGGTGGCACATGAGCTGCTGTAAGCTGGCCTCGCTGGTTTGATTCTGCCCAGGGGCAAGAGGAGGGGGGTTAAAATGGAGTTTTTCATCAAGGGTGACATCCCCGAGCCCCAGCGTTGCCCACGGGACGTGGCACCCGCTGCCCTCCACTTACGCTGAAGCTGGGCAGCTCCTTCATGAGCAGCTCCTTGAGCTCCACCTTGCTGAGCTTGTACTTGTCCCCCTCCTTTCCTGAGTATTTGTGGAAGGTGGCGACCATCACGGCCAGCGCCTGCTCCAGGGGACACGCCATGGGGGATGCCAACAAGCCTGGAGGCACAAGCAGATGACAGCAAGAGTTCGGTGTCCACAGACACCCCCACACCAGGGGGACAACGGTGCCCCCCAGCCCACCAGGTTGCCCCGGTGGCCCGCTCCTGAGCACACACCAGGATGCATCACCCTTTCCTCCCTAATTTCACCCTCCCATTAGCAGCCGGGCTGAGCAACCTCCAAAAAAGCCATGCCAGAGGGGACAACATGGAAGGGGGGAGGTGGCAGCCCCCTCCAGCACAAGCTGGGCAGGGAAAGGGCACCCATGTTTTTCCAGCCCCCCCACCCCTGCTAAAGTTGAAATGCCACTTTTGAGCTCATCTCACTATGGTGGGACCCTCGTGCTCAGCCCCAGGGGAAAAACCCTATAGGGGGGACCCTGCTGTGGGATGGGTCAACATCTGGAGGGCATCTGGAGGGCTGGCAGGGCGAGGGGGGAACGGGGTGAGGCGATTGGAAGGGGGGGAAAAAAAAAAAAAAACAACAAAAAACCAAAAACAACTCACCGACAGCTCAAATGAACCAGTGGAGGACTGGGGAAGGCAGGAGGCGAGCCGGCGTCAGGCCCAGGCATTTATAGCCCCGCCTGGGACACCTCCCTCGCTCCCCCAACGGGAAGGCACCAATGCTGATCCGGCGCTTCTCCGGGACATTGGTTGGCAAAGGAAGAGAAAAAAAACCTCAGGAGCAGCCCCAGCCCCCCCCATCCTTCTCCTGCGCTGCCAAGGGGGCTGGTTTGGGTTAGAAAGAGCAAAATATGGTGTTTCCTGCCTCACTTCCCCCCCAGGGCTGGATGGGGAGAACCTGGTGGGGGAGAACCCGGTGGAGGAGAACCCCCGTGGAGAAGGGGTGAAGGAAGGGGAGCGGCGGGGGGGGGCGCAGATCCCTGCTTTCTGATAAACATAATTCCCAGGCTTAGCCAGCGTGGGGCGAGATGCAGCGCCACGGGGGTTTTGGCAGCATTCCCGGGGGGAACGTCTGGGCGGGGGTTTGTCCATCGCTTTGTTGTCATGCTGAGCTTTGGCTGAGGGTTTTTTGGGGTTTTTGTTGGGTTTTTTTTTTTTCTGTTTTTAACTCGACTCCAAGCAATTTCTGTTTGCTAACTGCCAGGGCAGTGCGTCACAATGCCCCGTTGTGTAACGGAGAGCACTATTTTGGTGTCTGCGTGTCCCGAGCACGTGTCAGGGAGCTGCAGGGGAAAGCCTGGAGCCGGCAGTTTGCAACCCCCTCCTGTGGGGGTCCGTGGGCTGACAAACACCCCGAGCATCCCCGAGCCCGGCTGAGCCCCCTCGGGACAATGGCACCCGCTGCCGCGGGGACCAGAGTGAGAAAAAACAGGGGATGACACCCCGCTGCCAGCTCCGGGGTACCCCGATGCCCAGCGGGATGCAAAACCCCACCAAACACCGCACGGCATCTCCCCAGGTCACGGGGGTTCTCAAAAGACCGTTTTGGAAAAAAAAACGCCCCCACACCTGAACCTCATCTCCCTGTTAACAAGTGCAAACTGGTGTAAATTACTGGGAGGGGGCAGAAGCTCCTGGGGGGACACTTTATAAAGAGTCTGGGAAGGGGCAGAGCAAAATTTGGAGATGCTGGAAGGACTGGGAGTAGGGAGGGGGTCTTGGGGACAGGCTCTGCCCCGCCCCACTATGATGCAGAGGCTTTGTAAGGACTTTTTGAATCTGGGGGTGGTTTCTCTGGGGTTTGTGGCCGTTGGGAAAAGCTGGGGAGCAGCTGTAGCACATTCTGCGAACGAGCCCAGACCTGCCGGGAACTGCTGTGGCTATGGGGAGGTGGAAGGGGGGTGGTGAGCCCCGTATTTCCCAGCCGGTATCACAAGCTGATGTGCTCAGGAAAATGCTTTGGCTGCAGCCCCATGGTGCCATGGTAGACCCAGGACCTTCTCCAATGGGGTACCCCAGCACGGGCTCATCTGCATCCCAAGGGGGGTAAGGGTCTCCTCCAGCTGCTCAGAAACAGCTCTTCTCTGCGGGGACTTGGGTCACGCTCTGGATTTTGACCTTGCATCTGGATGCCCGGTTCCTCCAGACCAGTTTTCCCTCCCCAAACCCAACACGTTGCCCAGGGCAGCTTGTTTGTTCAGGAAAACTCATATGTTTTGAGCTAAATATGCACTGAATCTCTTCCCCCAGCCAGCAAGGATGGGGGATGTCCCAGTGTGTTTGTCTACCTTCTGAGTAAGATATCACTTACAGCACGGGGTCTGTACACTATTACAATCAAGAGCTTTTCTCTACCTGACAGTTTGATTCCTTACTTAACAGAAATGCCTTTTCAGTGGAAACCGAGCATGTTTCAGGTTTACCCATTAATTTGTTTCTTGGTAGTCCCTTTTCTTCACTGTGTGCGAGTGGGGTGCTCCTCAGTTTTCGGTGTTCCAATTCCTGTTGAGGGAGGAGAGAACTTACTTTCTTTTTGTGTATTGGTGATCAGTGTGTTTAGAGTGTTGTGCTTAGGAAAAAAAAACAGTTTTAAGCCTGGGAAAGTGTTGTAATCAAACAAACAGAGCATTAAGTAGAAAAATGCCCATCAGCTCTACTAGTAACTTTGGCAGTAGTCCATCTAGCTCCTTTCCAAACCTCTGCTGAGAATGCGCCTGAGGCAATAATCTGAGCGTATCTTCTTGCTATGACCCTTTTGCACTTTGAGTACAACATCTTTTTATAGTTCCAAGAAATTCTTCAACAAAGATTCAGTCCCAACATGGGGTACGTTCAGCTTACAGTTCGTCGTCATTAAAGCACTAGGTAGAGCAGGAAGTGCTATGCCAGCATCCACTCAGCCTTGATGTTGTCCTTTGTGCCAGTTTTAACAGCAGAGAGTTTCATGGAGGGAGCCAGAAGCAGGTGGGACCCTGGAGCAGAGTCCTAGCTGTTGAGAAAGGAATGCTTTCTCCATCATTATAATTCTTTCCCCATTCCAGTGTCTGTGATCTTGTTACCCGTCACGACCCCAGTTTATTTATGAATGAGCTTTTGTATCATGTCATATGTCCATTAAATGGACTGAATGTTAGCGCTTGATGCTAGGACAACACTTTTCATCTGCAGTTGGAGGGACTTTCCCCTCCACCCCTGGAACTTCTCATCACAGGGCTTACATGAGTGCTCCAGCCTGTGTTTATTGCAAAGCAGAGGGTTTTTGCTCATGGTGAATAAATCACTGAAGAATTTGTATTGAATTATTCTGCTGGGTGCAGGCCTGTGACTGCATTGAGATGATTTACTTACAGATCTGCATTTCATAGACTTTGCCAGTCCTGTAGGAAGTGGTTCTCTCTCTCTGTGTTTTGGCAAGAGCTTGGTCTTATTTATTGGTGCTTGTATGAGAGATGGAATTTTAAACCAGTAGGCTTGTATTGCAGTGCTGAGGAAAACCAGATCCCTGCTTTCTGATAAACATAATTCCCAGGCTTAGCCAGCGTGGGGCGAGATGCAGCGCCACGGGGGTTTTGGCAGCATTCCCGGGGGGAACGTCTGGGCGGGGGTTTGTCCATCGCTTTGTTGTCATGCTGAGCTTTGGCTGAGGGTTTTTTGGGGTTTTTGTTGGGTTTTTTTTTTTTCTGTTTTTAACTCGACTCCAAGCAATTTCTGTTTGCTAACTGCCAGGGCAGTGCGTCACAATGCCCCGTTGTGTAACGGAGAGCACTATTTTGGTGTCTGCGTGTCCCGAGCACGTGTCAGGGAGCTGCAGGGGAAAGCCTGGAGCCGGCAGTTTGCAACCCCCTCCTGTGGGGGTCCGTGGGCTGACAAACACCCCGAGCATCCCCGAGCCCGGCTGAGTCCCCTCGGGACAACGGCACCCGCTGCCGCGGGGACCAGAGTGAGAACAAACAGGGGATGACACCCCGCTGCCAGCTCCGGGGTACCCCGATGCCCAGCGGGATGCAAAACCCCACCAAACACCGCACGGCATCTCCCCAGGTCACGGGGGTTCTCAAAAGACCGTTTTGGAAAAAAAAACGCCCCCACACCTGAACCTCATCTCCCTGTTAACAAGTGCAAACTGGTGTAAATTACTGGGAGGGGGCAGAAGCTCCTGGGGGGACACTTTATAAAGAGTCTGGGAAGGGGCAGAGCAAAATTTGGAGATGCTGGAAGGACTGGGGGTAGGGAGGGGGTCTTGGGGACAGGCTCTGCCCCACCCCACTATGATGCAGAGGCTTTGTAAGGACTTTTTGAATCTGGGGGTGGTTTCTCTGGGGTTTGTGGCCGTTGGGAAAAGCTGGGGAGCAGCTGTAGCACATTCTGCGAACGAGCCCAGACCTGCCGGGAACTGCTGTGGCTATGGGGAGGTGGAAGGGGGGTGGTGAGCCCCGTATTTCCCAGCCGGTATCACAAGCTGATGTGCTCAGGAAAATGCTTTGGCTGCAGCCCCATGGTGCCATGGTAGACCCAGGACCTTCTCCAATGGGGTACCCCAGCACGGGCTCATCTGCATCCCAAGGGGGGTAAGGGTCTCCTCCAGCTGCTCAGAAACAGCTCTTCTCTGTGGGGACTTGGGTCACGCTCTGGATTTTGACCTTGCATCTGGATGCCCGGTTCCTCCAGACCAGTTTTCCCTCCCCAAACCCAACACGTTGCCCAGGGCAGCTTGTTTGTTCAGGAAAACTCATATGTTTTGAGCTAAATATGCACTGAATCTCTTCCCCCAGCCAGCAAGGATGGGGGATGTCCCAGTGTGTTGCTCGGAGGCGGCGCTGAGCTGTTTAGCTCAGGCTTTTAAAAAATAATAATTAAAAAAAAAAAAAAATAAAAAATGCCTCCCGGGGCTGAGTCGCGCCGTGGAAAATCCCACGGAGCGGGAGGAAAGCGTGAGTCACCCGGCTGCCCGCTAACCTACGGCACACAAAAACCTGCTGATGCACACCGAGGCTTTGGAAAAAGCTTTTATTGAACGCCCGGTGGCGATGTTGCGGGTGGTGGTGGGGGGGTCACTTCTTGCGGGGCTGCTTGGTGGGGCCATCCTTGAAGAACTCGTTGAAGCCCATGGTGATGCAGGCCAGGAAGCAGGCGTACTCCTTGAAGTCCACCTCGCTGTCCTTGTTGTGGTCCAGGTCGTTCATGAGCCTCTTGAACTCCCCCTCATCCATTTGCTTCTGCGAGGGGGGAAGAGGGCGGTGGGGGTAAGGGGTTTTGGGGGCGCACGGAGGAGCGAGGTGCTTCTCCATCCAGCCCTGCTGCACACAAGGAAGGGTGTAAAAAGCCTGGGCTGCCCTCCCTCTACCTTGAAGGAGGGTTTTCTCCTCGCCTTTGGAAGGAGGTGGCCTTTAGCAATGCAAGTGGCATACCTGTGGGCTGGGGCGTGCTGGCACGGCGACAGCAAATACACCTCTCGGTCATGAAGGAGTTTGGCTAAAAAAATTTCTCCTCCCCCACCCCAAGTTTAAACCACAAGCCAGAAGGGGAAGTGAGGGTTAAAAAAAAAAGGAGGGGGAAAAAAAAAAAAAAAGAAATCGGAGCATGCTTTTATTTTTTTTTTTTTGCCAATCAGGATATTTCTGTGGGTATAAGGCAGCCAAGTTTCCTCTCGGTCTGCGCACACTCCGGCTCAGGTCCTCCTGGCCTCGTCCTTCCTTCTCCCCCTAGAGAACGAGGTCTCAGCGCGTCGTATCGCCCAACTTTGGGGAAATTCAGAGACCACCCCAGTTTTCACCCTGCTACGTTGAAAGACCCCAGGCTGGTTTGCTCCTGCCCCCACGCCACCGCCTCCGAGGGATGTGCCCCCCACAGCCACTCACGCTCCCGAAGATGGGCAGCTCCTTGTTCAGCAGCTCCTTGAGCTCCGCCTTGCTGAGCTTGTACTTGTCCCCTTCCTTCCCCGAGTACTTGTGGAAGGTGGTGACCATCACGGCCAGCGCCTGCTCCAGGGGACACGCCATCGCCAGCTTTCTGCACGCCTGGAGGGCAGAGCACCAGGGATGGGGTCAGGACAGGCAACGGGGTCCATCCAGGCAATGAGGATCCCTCCCCACCACCCTGCCCAAATCGGTCCACTATGCTGCGGAGGACCTGGTGGGGTGCTGCAGAGGACCTCTGGAGGGGTGGCGGAGACCCCGGTGCTTCTCGGGGAGGCGTTTCGGGGTGAGTTGCAGCTGGAGAGCAGAGCTGCATGAGGAGTGACACGCAAGGAGGGGGAGCGGAGACTCACCGGGGTCGGAGCGGGTGCAGGTCGGGCAGTGGTGAGGAACCGGGGTGCTGCAGCCGGAGCGCGATGGGCATTTATAGCCCGGCCGGGGTGGCACTGCCCAGAGCGCCCCATGCAGCCCCCCCCCTGCCTCCAGGCTTTCCCAGTGGATCCCGGCCAGCGGGATTG
>NW_009649598.1:271091-271509 GCF_000708025.1 Charadrius vociferus
ACCTTGAAGATCATCAAGTCCCACCCCCCTGCCCTGAGCAGGGCCACCTCCCACCAGCCCAGGTTGCTCCAAGCCCCGTCCAACCTGGCCATGAACACCTCCAGGGACGAGATATCCTGCAGCGTTTCCATGCGCTGCAGCACATCCTGCATCTAGAAACGAGATGTGGGGGGCTGGTCGCCCCTCACCTTGAGCGTCCTTCATGGAGAAACCCCAAAAACCTAACCGGGATCCCAACAGGTCGCTGGGATCCCGTGCGAGCAGCTGGGCGCAGCGCCCGGCCGAGCCCCGCTCACCCCATAGACAGCGGAGTGAGTCACCAGCCCTGCCCTCGCCCGAGAGGGATTCCTCCATCGTGACTCAGCCCCAGCCCTTCCCCGGCTGCCACATCTCCCACAGGGACACCCCCAGTTTGCCC
>NW_009649598.1:278650-280201 GCF_000708025.1 Charadrius vociferus
GGGGGTCCCATTGGGGGGGGGGGGGGGGGGTTTGGGCGCTGCTGGGAGGAGCTGCCGGCTCTACTGCTGGGGGATCTGGGGGGCGAGGGGTGGGCGCAGGGACTGGGAAGGACTGGGGCATCCCTTGGGGCTCCCCGAGAAAGCTGGTCACCAGCCCATGTCCCCCCTCCCTGGGCTGTCCCCCACACCGCCAGCTTTCCAGGTGGCCCAGGAATCCCCAAGACAGAAGATCCCAAGAACTCCCATCCCAGTGACCCCAGTGCAAATGAAACAGCGGGGCCGGGGAGGTGACAGCAGTTTTATTCAAGTGCCGGCCGGCAGCGCAATGATCCTTAGCACTGAAGTCGTTACAGAACATGCTGAGGCAGCCCAGGAGGAACGTGTACTCCTTGAAGTCCATCATGTTGTCCTCGCCCTTCAGGTTCTTCACCATCGCCCAGAAGTGATGCTCACCCGGTTGTTGCTGGCGCAGAGTGCCAGCGGGGTCAAGGATGGCACTCACCGGCATGGGTAGGCACCAACCGCAACGGGTGGTTTCGGCAGATCAAGGGGGACCCTGTTTCAGGGAGGACCGAGCCCTTCCCTGAACCCCACATCTGCCCCAGTGGTGGGGAGAGACATGAGGATCCTGGTGGGACTCAGCACCGGGTGTCCCCATGCTCACCCCCATGAAGATGGGCATCTCCTTCAGCTCGCCCTTGTTCAGCTGGTGTTTGCCGCCCTCCTTCCCCGAGCACCCGTGGAAGGTGGCAAAGCTGGAGGCCGGGGCTTGCTCCAGGGTGGTGGCCATCCTGGCAGGGGGCTGCTCCCGGGAGAGGGCTTTTCCCTGCAAGCCCCCAGTTGTGTTGGTGTTGCCACTGAGCCACAAGAGCCCATTGGGTTTGGAGGAAGGAGCCCAGGGTAAATCGTCTGGTGAAGGTGGGCCGGCCTCGAGCATCTCAAAGACAGCCAACCTGTCGGTCTCTGTGAGTGCCGAGGAAATGTGTCTTCCTTCTCCCAGAGAGGTGGCAGCTGGAGAAGACCCAGGGCAGGGAAGGGCAAGTGTAGGGTACTGCATCTGGGGAGGAATAACCCCATGCATCAGTACAGGTTGGGGGCTGACCTGCTGGAGAGCAGCTCTGTGGAGAGGGACCTGGGAGTCCTGGTGGACAACAGGATGCCCATGAGCCAGCAATGTGTCCCGGTGGCCAAGAAGGCCAATGGCATCCTGCGGGGCATCAAGCAGAGTGTGGCCAGCAGGTCGAGGGAGGTCATCCTCCCCCTCTACTCTGCTCTGGTGAGGCTACATCTGGAGTATTGTGACCAGTTCTGGGTTCCCTGGGTCAAGAAGGACAGGGAACTACTGGAGAGGGTCCAGCAAAGGGCTACGGAGATGATGAGGGGACTGGAGCATCTTTCATATGAGGAAAGACTGAGGGACTTGGGGCTTTTCAGTCTGGAGAAAAGAAGACTGGGGGGGGGATCTCATCAATGCTGATAAATACCCAAAGGGAGGTGCCGGGGGGATGGCCACAGTCTGGTTCCAGCGGGGCCCCGGGACCGGACAAGAGG
>NW_009649598.1:280374-280723 GCF_000708025.1 Charadrius vociferus
AGAGAGGTGGGGGAGTCTCCCCCTCTGGAGCCATCCCAAACCCGCCTGGACGCCGTCCTGTGCCACTGCTGGAGGTGCCCCTGCTCTGGCGGGGGGTGGGATGGGGGAGCTCCAGAGGGCCCTTCCGACCCTGACCATTCTGTGATTCTGTGAAGGCATTTGGGGCATTTTCTGAAATCTTGCCCCACGTGGGACCTCGGGGCTGCTGCACCACCAGGGCTGGGTTAGCAGCTGGCACAGGGTGCCCGGAGCTGATCCCAGCAGTGACACAAGGACAGGAGCATGGGTTTGAGCTCCCTAAATCGGGGCCAGCTGCAGAGCCTGGCAGCCCCATCCCCATTACACGCCC
>NW_009649598.1:281954-284723 GCF_000708025.1 Charadrius vociferus
GGGGGGGGAGGGCAGCCCCCGGGAAGGCAGAACCTCAGCGTCACCTCCTTGCTCCTCCAAACTTTATTGCTGCAATAAATAACCGGCGGTGGTATTGCCCGGACGGGACCGCGCCGCTCCCCGAACCCGAAGGACCGGAGCGGCGAGCAAGGCGAGCAGGGCAGACCCTCCACCAGCTTGGACAGGGGCAAAGGCGGCCTTTTTCCCAAGAAGATCCCTGATTTTGAGGGGGAGCTCCACGGGGAGAAGGCGGAGGGGGGGTGTCCCGGTCACGATGGGGTTTCTGCCAGCGGGGCTGTGCCCCCGAGGTCTGAGAACAGACAGAATTCGTGTCCCAGATGAGGGGAAGCCTCTCCCTTTTCCTTCTTGCCCAGTCAGCCCAGCGAGGACAGGGCTTGCAGAAGAGGATGAGGGAAGGGATGGCACAGTGTGGGGCAAGGAGGAGCCCCCCTCCTTGAGGCTGTGACAGCCTCGCACACCCCCCTTCTCAACTCCCACCCATGGGGTCTTCCCGCCCCGATCGCACCCTGGCATGGCTCGGTCGGCAAAGCCGTGGGAGACCGGGGTGCCCCGGGGCAATTTGGGGCTCGGCAGCGGGAGAGGGGAGAAGCGGGAGAGCCATGGAGAAGCAGGGGTTGGACCCGGGGAAGAGGGGTGGGGGGCGCTGAGCCCGAGGAGGGGCCGACGCCAGCAGCTACTTGGTGTGCTTGATGCTCAGCTCCTGCTGGCGGATGATTTGGGCGATGGGGCTGGCGATGCCGCCTATCAAGGTCCAGTACTCCTCGAAGCTGATGCGCCCATCTTTGTTCTCGTCCAGGTCACAGATGAGCTTGTCGGCCGCCCGGCGGTTCCCGGTGTCCTGGGTGAGAGATAGCGGAGCCGTTCACGCCGGGGAAAGCGGGGTGGAGGGTTGGATGGGGGGGACACCCCATGAAGCGTGAGGTCCCCCGGCCCCGCGCGTCCCCCGCCTCACCGTCAGCATGTGGTTGAGCTCGCAGCTCAGCATCTTGCGGAAATCCTTCTTGCTGATGCGCCGCGGCTTCTTGCAGCAGCAGCGGCGGCTGGAGTACTTGTCAAAGTTGTTCACCAGCACCTGGACGGCCCATTCCAGCTCCGTGCACTCCGCCATCGCTGCCTGCGGTCACCTGCGGGGATGGGGGTGAGGGATGGGAGCCGTGGGATGCCCCCCCGCTCCATGTGCCCATGCTCGAGGACAAGGGGTGGAAGGGCATGAGGCGCACCATCATGGTGCCATCACTCAAGGCATGCATGGGGGTCTCCGCTGCCGCCAACCCCGGGGTGACCGCAAGTCCCCAGAAAGGCAAAAAAAACATCCCCCGAGGAAAAGTAAAAGGCCAGCAGGGTGCTGGTCTCCCCACATCGTTGCTCGTACAGGATCACCCAAAAAAAAAAAAAAAGGGGGGAAGCAACTGAAAGCACTAAGAAAATCTCTATGTAAGATTTTAGTAAATTTGTATGTATGGGACCTGCATCACTGTTACTGAAATGAATAGATAATTTGATGCTGAATTTCTTACAGATTTTTTTAAAAAATAATGTTATTCACATGCTGATCACACGATTTACTAGGAAATTCTTTGAAATTCCATTCTGTATTCAAACGCTAGATGATTTAAATATGAAGAAGACACAACATGTTGCTAATCCACATTAAAGTGGATGCATATTTAAGCCCTATGTTTGCTATGAAACCACAAGAGGTGCCGGCTCCGGGAACACCCCGACGGGGCAGGTCTGGACCTGCCCGAGCCCCCCCAGGAGCCCAGGGCGAGCATCCCCCATACCCCAGTGTCCGATCCTGCCTGCCCGCTTGATTTCTTGGGTCCCCCTCTTCAATCCACAGTCCCGAGGCTGCCCCAAGCCAGGAAGCTCCTTCCTATGGATGGACCCAACAGGATGGTCCCCGTCACGGGGTCCAGCGTCCGCATCCCGGGCAGGATGCAGGCAGGCAGGGACGGAAAAGGCGTCACCTTGTCCGGCCATAGCTCTTTCCTGTCCCATCGGGGCAAGCTGGGGGCACGTTGCTCCCCATCATTTCACTGGAGCCGTGCTGCTTTACTCCGGCGACCCTCACAGCAGCGGCAGCCGCATGGGAAGCCAATAAGGCGGCATGCGTTGAGCCCAGAAGGGTGTCCCAGAACTGTCCCCGACTCTGGGGATGTCATCCAGGGGGGTGTCTGCAGCCCGGCTGCTCCCTGGGAGCAGGACCTACCCCAGCACCCCAAATTTGGCTCTCGTCCCCTCTCTCTTTGCACCAATCTGCCCCAATTCAGCCCAAGGATGAGGACGGCGGCATGTCGGGGCGGTGACAAGAGACACAAGTTCGTCCCTGCGTGCCTCGGCATGGCTGGGTCCCCTCCCAAGCCATCCTTGTCCTCCTGGGAGCCTCCGCTGTGCCGTGGTGCCGCGGCTCAGGGCCACCCAATGCCAGGACCATCCCTGGCTTGCAGGATGGTGGGCACCAGGATGGCTTTCGAACTGTCCCAGCACAGGTAGGGGATCCTCTGTGAGCTACAGCGCCAGCACGGCACGGCGAGAGCCACTCACCGGACACCTCCGGCACCATCTTTCCTCATCCTGGCTCATTAATTGCCCAAAAAAAGGGTGCAAAAGCCCCCACAGCACACCCGCCCTCTGCACCCGCTGGGGTCCCCGCATGCAGACCCCACGCCGGCATCGCCGGTCCCCCACCACCAGCGCCCACCCTGTCCTTGGGGCATCACAGCTGCTGCTTGGCTGCTGACTCAC
>NW_009649598.1:285063-287492 GCF_000708025.1 Charadrius vociferus
CGCCCGGCTCCCCCCGGGTGCCCCCCCTGCAGTCAGCGGGTCCCCTCCCCCCCAGCCCCGCGCGCGCGATGCTGCCAAAGGGGTTTTCCACCAACCCAACACGCAGCAGCACGTCCCAGGGCTGCTCCCGGGTTGAATATTCCCCCCCCTCAACGAGGATCCCCGACGCCGTCTTTCTCCTCTCCATCTCGGAGCCTCACCTGCCTCCGTCCGGGGGTCCCACTGCGTCTCTGTCGGTCACCGGTTTGGCAGCAGGGGCAGTGGGAACCGATTACGCCTGTTCTACTCCTCACCTTGCACCCATACCGCCGGGCCCAGACAGGTTTTTAAAGAGGCTCCCGCCCCTCCCTGACGTTCCCAGGGCGTTCCCGGGCTGGAGCTCACCTGGGGAATGGTTCCCTGCGATTGCAACACCCCGACGGGTCGGCGCGAGCAGGAACCCGCAGCAGCTCCGGCTCCCTGCCGTGGGATGCTCTTGTGCATGGACATGGCTACGGGCTGACAGCCGGTGTTGGGGGACCACCGCAAAGGACCCCACCGTCTGGAAGGGGTGGTGGGAAGTGGTGATTTACCGGTCACAGCGCAATTCCAGCCTGGTCCCGGGGTTGGCAAACCCGCCGCCATCCAGCCACGCACCACCCGAAAGCCTGGTTCCTGCATTCCGCGGAGCATCCCCACCACCCACCCTTCTCCAAACCGCCCCGCGCACCCACCACGCCGCTCTGTTGTGCCCGGCAAGGTGGGGGACATCATTTATTTGAACAAAAAACAATCGTTCTCAAAGGTGAAAGGGACTGGTGTGGGTCTTTGGGGCCATGGAAGCACAAGGGGGGCTGTATCTGGCTCCAAGTGGGGACATATCCAGCTCCAGCCATCTCTAGATGCACTGGGACAGATAAGGCTCTTCTCAGCTGGTAGCTGTGCTTGTAAAGTCACATCCCTAATTAATTATCCCGGCAAATTGTACCCCTGTATGTCTACCCGAGCCATGGTGCAGCGATTTGATGCCAAGATTAGATACCAGCATTATTGGGAGCTGCATATTTAGGGATGCAAAGTAGGAGGTGATATATTACAAGCAGGAGCCACCTGCTCAGAGGACCTGTGGGACTCCCGACCCGGAAAAAAAAAAAAAAAACCCCGACGTGTGTCATCTCAGCTCTCCACTGGCTTCTTCCTAATCTCGGTTGGGAGGAAGCAAACCCGTTCTCGGCCGAGATGCTCCAGTGTCGTTGATGCAACATCCCAGGAGGGTGGGAATCCCTCCCCGACCCTGCAGGGCAAACAGCTCACCTCTGAATCATGGGCTTTCATTACCCTCCTGTGCCTGGCAGATGTCACAACCACATCCAGGCCCTTATTTTTACAAGGCATCCAGGGTGTGTGCGTGTGCTCAGGGCAGCCACGTACCATCCAAACCCATCACAAGACAGTTCCCAGCCATTCTGACAGCCCCGGTGAGGTCGGTCTCTCCCCTGGTCCCCATTGGCTCTGGGTCTGAAGGACCAGGAGCAGTCTGGCTTCTCGTGGACAAGCTCTGCCCCATGGGACACTTTGCAGGGGGGACACACCGAGCCCCATTTTCAGGCCTTTTGGTGACCACCATGATGGGTACCCTGGAGATCCTGCACACAGCGGCCACCCTGGCATGGACAAATGGCATTTCTCGGTGTTTCCACCAGCATGGTGCCATGCGGTGCCCACGTGGGTTGGCGCTGACTCACCGAGGGGCACCGATCGCCCCGGCACGGGCTGAGCTGTTCCTACCACCTCTAAGGACTTTCTAGATACAACAGATGCTTAACGAGGATGGCTCACGAGGATGGAATTGCCACCTTTCCGGCAGCACACCGTCACGCCGGGGTCACCAAACCAGAAATAGGACCCAGGACTCCCCACTCCCACGGCACATTCCCAGCCGGGTGCTAGGAAGAGGATCCAAGAGCCCCGGCTCCCCTTCCCCCCTCCCCCACCGTCACCCCAACCATTTGACACATTTCCTGTCTCTAATTAAATGCACACCACACCTTTCTGCTTAATTTCCATGTATTTATTTCCATGGCAGGAACAATAAATAGTCATTCTCGTTGTGAAATCCACCCCAAGGTGAGAGGAGACAGAGGGTGGCCTGTGGCCGAGCCGCGGTGTCGGTGCTGCCATGCTGGCCGCTGGCCCCCGGAGGCGGCCGGCCCCAGGAGGACCTGCCACCCTGGCCCGGCCTCGGGTTTCATCACATTTCTTTGGGGTTTTGTTTGGTTTGGTTTTGCTCATCTATTTTTTTCCCTCCCCCTGCAGCCCAGAGCCTCGCAAGGTGATGCAAGTGCTTCAAACTCTCCCTTTCTGGGGGTCCCCATCCCCATCGCCCCTCCGGGGTTGCCCATGGGATCCTCCAAGGTTGCCCACGGGCTTGTCCAGCACACGGAGCTCAG
>NW_009649598.1:288159-289200 GCF_000708025.1 Charadrius vociferus
TCTGCAGCAGCCCTTATATGCCTGCAGCATCCCTTGCACATCTGCAGCAGCCCTTATATGCCTGCAGCATCCCTTGCACGTCTGCAGCAGCCCTTGCATGCCCACAGCATCCCTTGCATGCCCGCAGCATCCCTTACATGCCTGCAGCATCTCTTGCACACTTGGAGCATCCCTTGCATGCCTGTAGCATCCCTTGCACGTCTGCAGCATCCCTTATATGCCCGCAGCATCCCTTGCACACCTGGAGCATCCCTTGCACGCCCGCATATTCCCTTGCATGCCCACAGCACCCCTTGCACGTCTGCAGCATCCCTCGCATGCCCGCGGCACCCCTTGCACCCTCCTGCTCTGCACTGCGGCCAGCCGGACGCGAGTGATGCTCGGAGCCCTGATCGCCGCAGCCCCGTCCCTCCCTGCTCCCCACTTTCCCTCTCCCACGAAGGATAAATAAGCTCATCCCCATCCCAGTTGTTTTGGGGTTTTTTTTCCAGTGTTTTCCTTTATTAATTTATACAAAAAATGGTTGCAAGTGACGCAAGCCAAGAACAACCCGCCACCGTCCCAGCCCCGAGCTCGGCCGCCAGCTGGGGGCCGGCATCCCTGGCGAGGGGCAAGTTGGGGGAGCACCGTGTTAGGCAGCACATCCCGGCGTAGCACCCCAAAACCTGGGCAGGCGCAGGGCACCGCGGTCCCCAGACCTGGGGGAAGTGCAGGGAATACACCCAGGCCACGTACGGCGACGTTGGTGCCGGCCCGCCGGAGCCCGGGATGTCCCCCCCAAAAGAGTGCTCGAAGCACGAGGCAGAACTGCGACAAAGGCGGTCCCGTCGGGTGGCAGGGCACGGGGTCAGGGGGACAAGTTGTTTGGTTTGGTTTTGCTCATCTATTTTTTTCCCTCCCCCTGCAGCCCAGAGCCTCGCAAGGTGATGCAAGTGCTTCAAACTCTCCCTTTCTGGGGGTCCCCATCCCCATCGCCCCTCCGGGGTTGCCCATGGGATCCTCCAAGGTTGCCCACGGGCTTGTCCAGCACACGGAGCTCAG
>NW_009649598.1:289387-294172 GCF_000708025.1 Charadrius vociferus
GCTCTTCCAGCACAAGTGGGATCTTGCTGCTGACCTCACAGCCCCTGTGTCTTTCCGAGCTCAGGATTTCGGGGTTTCTGGGTTCCCTCCAGCCCGGCTCTGCTCATGGGCTCTGCTCGTGGGGTCCCCGCGACGGGGACCGCCGGGCGCGAGCCACCCCAGGAACTGGGGACGTGCACAGCCCCGTGCACACTCTCCGTGCCCACACACACCCCCGTGGTGACACGCACGCCCGCGGTGCCGCACACACCCACAGCACAGTGGCCATCGCAGCACCGCGCACACCCAGAGTGCACACGCACAGCCATGGCACCGTGCATGCCCGCAGCATCCCTTGCATGTCTGCAGCATCCCTTATATGCCTGCAGCATCCCTTGCACGTCTGCAGCAGCCCTTGCATGCCCACAGCATCCCTTGCATGCCCGCAGCATCCCTTACATGCCTGCAGCATCTCTTGCACACTTGGAGCATCCCTTGCATGCCTGTAGCATCCCTTGCACGTCTGCAGCATCCCTTATATGCCCGCAGCATCCCTTGCACACCTGGAGCATCCCTTGCACGCCCGCATATTCCCTTGCATGCCCACAGCACCCCTTGCACGTCTGCAGCATCCCTCGCATGCCCGCGGCACCCCTTGCACCCTCCTGCTCTGCACTGGGGCCAGCGGGACTGTGCAACCCAGCCGTGAGTGATGCTCGGAGCCCTGATCGCCGCAGCCCCGTCCCTCCCTGCTCCCCACTTTCCCTCTCCCACGAAGGATAAATAAGCTCATCCCCATCCCAGTTGTTTTGGGGTTTTTTTTCCAGTGTTTTCCTTTATTAATTTATACAAAAAATGGTTGCAAGTGACGCAAGCCAAGAACAACCCGCCACCGTCCCAGCCCCGAGCTCGGCCGCCAGCTGGGGGCCGGCATCCCTGGCGAGGGGCAAGTTGGGGGAGCACCGTGTTAGGCAGCACATCCCGGCGTAGCACCCCAAAACCTGGGCAGGCGCAGGGCACCGCGGTCCCCGGACCTGGGGGAAGTGCAGGGAATACACCCAGGCCACGTACGGCGACGTTGGTGCCGGCCCGCCGAGGCCCGGGATGTCCCCCCCAAAAGAGTGCTCGAAGCACGAGGCAGAACTGCGACAAAGGCGGTCCCGTCGGGTGGCAGGGCACGGGGTCAGGGGGACAAGCCCGCACATCCAAGGGCTTTTGGGGGAAAGGAGCCGAGTCCCTCTCGCTGCCATGCTCCGGGGCTGGGGGACCTGCAACTGGAGGGGTTTTGGGGACCAGAGGTGGGACAACCCTGGGGGGGTAAAGGCTCTGGAGCAAAGGAGGGAGAAAGGTGGGTCCAGAGCCGGGGCCAGGAACCCCCTTACCACCTCCTTCCCGCCACGGCACGGGCCAGAGCTGGGGATGGGAAGGGAGTTATCCTGACGGGAAGGAGAGGTGAGAGGGGGCAGGGATGGAGCCGGGGAGGGGGATCCCTCCGCCCCGGCCGGGGGACGCGGGGAGGAGATGAGCCCCGGCGGGAGCAACGCTGCATTTTCCCAGGCGCATCCCACCGGGACCAGCAGCCTCTCGCGCTTCTCGGTGCAGAGCCTGAGGCCTCGGGCGCCTTCCCGTCCCCCGCCACCTTCTACTTCCTCCGGCAGCCCTTGGCTGCATCCCCCATCATGTCCCAGTACTCTCCGAACTCCAGCTTGGCCTCGTCAGGGTTTCCCATGCATTCGATCTTCTCTTCCAGTGGTCCAACGCACTGCAGAGGGGGCAGAAAAACATCAGGGTGATGGGACCGGGGCGTCCCGCAGGCAGCCCGTGCCCACCCCAGCTCCCCCTGCCCAGCCCCTGGGGCTCTGCCCTCACCTTCCCCAGGTGGGGCAGCTTCTGCACCACCAGCTCCTGCATCTCGTTGGGCGTCAGGTACTCCTTCTGCCCCTTCACCGCGTAGCAGTGGAACTGGTTGATGACGGTCTCAATGGCCCGCTCCACGTCGGTGAGCTCCTGGCAGTCCTGCGGGGTGGGGGGACAGAGGGTGAGCACCGGTGGGACACGCGCCTGGATGGATAAGGACACCCCCCCAGATGGACAGGACAAGTCCCCGAGTAGGTGAGACATCCCCCGGAGCAGATGTGCCCTCTGCAGATGTTCAATGATGGGATAAACCTCCGTATCAACATGATACCCCTCTGTACAGATGTGAGACCCCTCCCACAGATGTGAGACCTCACTGTGCAGATGTGAGACCCCCCTACAGATGTGAGACCTCACTATACAGATGCAAGACTCCCTCTACCGCTCCATACAGACGCGAGACCACTCCATACAGGCATGAGACCCCACCATACAGATGCGAGAACCCACCTCCCAGATGTTGCATCCCTCCATACAGGCTCTGCTCAGCTGCAGTATCCCCTTACAGCCGCCATATCCCCCCTGCCCAGCTGCAGTATCCCCTTACAGCCGCCATATCCCCCCTACAGCCGCCGTACCCCACTACAGCCGCCGTACCCCTCCATCTGGATGTGACACCCCTCCCCACGGGCATGTCACCCCCCTCCCTGTCTCTGCCTGCCCGGACTTCTCCCTGCCCGGGGCCAGCGAGGCTCAGCCACCCCGGCGTCTCCAGGCGCTACACCCACGGCACACGGGGGCCGCCGCGGCCGTCCGGACTGGTTCTTCCTCTCCTTTGCACAAGCGGCGGATGGCAGAATGAGTCAGTGCCCAGGACAACTCCAGGCGCCCGTCGGGATGGGGTTTGGCAGCGGCAGGAGCCCCTCTCCCTCCCCATCAGGGGCTGAAGACCCCTTCCCCGGTGGGGTGGAGTGGTGGGGGGGCAGCAACCAGCCAGACCCATGCGCCCGGCTTGCCGGCCACTCGTGCTAATTAGCCAAAGCCGCGTTTGAAGGGAAACGGCGGTGATTCAACTCAGCATCTGCGGTTTTCCCCACGAAACACTACGAAACCACATCAGGCGATGCCCATTAGGAAGAACCCAACAATCTTCGGAGCCTCAGCCCGGCGCCCCGGCTCAGCCGGCCGGGGCCAAATCCTCCGCGGGTGCAAAGGTGGGCACCTCCCGTTTGAAAGCCGAGGAAAACAGGCGACTTTCTCCCCGGTGGGCATCCTTGGAGAGGTGTCGCAAGGAGTGGCCGCAGCTCCCGAAGGTGGGTCCGCGGGAGCTGGAGAAAGCTGCCCGGTTCCCCGAGCTTTCAAGCGGTTTTCAAGTCCACGGCAACAAGTTCTCCCTACCCAGCGCCAGGGCAGCGTCACCGAACCCCGAAACAGCTCCCCATGCCGGCTCCACCGCTGGAGTCTGGCTCCAGGATGGGGCTGGAACGGCCGTGCTGCCCCGAATCACCCCAGGGCCATGCTGCAGGGCCACACGGGGTCACCCCTGCGCCCCGCATCCCACCACGGGGATGGGGGGAGGGTATCCCATCCCTCCCGGTGCCGCAGCATCGTTCATCGACCTTGCGCTTCTTGCGGCAGTTGCACTGGCCCATGCTGCTCCTCGCGGGGTCTGTAGGTCCTCAGTGGCAGCAGCGGTGGGGTTGTCCTCTCCGACGAGGTCTCAGGGAGCTGGTGGTGGGGGGGAGGAAGAAAGCCAAGCTCTGCTCTCTGCTCTGAGGTTAAAGGATGTAGTTTGCTAGGGTTACAGATGGACTCAGAAGCCTATTTTAACATAGCCTTGCTGTATTAGATAAACTCCTTTCAGTGGGCTGGTGGGCCCAACTATGTACGTCGGTGCTGCTGGAAGTCTCAGAGATGAGCTCTGGTATTTTGCTATCCCTTTCTGCCTGCTTCTAAGACTACAGTGAGGAACGTAACAAGTTGGTCTTTTCTCCCGTTTCCTGAGACATTACTTAATGGACAATAGTTAAATAGTTAAATTCCTTTATTTGTATTTTTAGTCTCAGGCTTCTCCCTTAGCCAGAAGAGCTCAGAACAACCCTGCAAGTTACTTTTGTTCCTATCTTCCATTTGCAGCATGTGGTCCAGTGCGTGTTTGTCGCCATCCGAACCATTGGAAACATTGTGATTGTCACCACTTTGCTGCAGTTCATGTTTGCCTGCATTGGAGTTCAGTTGTTTAAGGTAAAACCATTTGGCCCATTCATTCATCTGTTATACATACCTGTATTACAGGGTGGGAAGAAAAATAGCATGAAGAAGCTTGAGGAAGGGGAGGTGGACGGCGGGGTCGGGGTGCAGAGCCAGCGACGTGCTGTGCCAGCAGAGGTGTCCCCCCCTGCTCTGTGCCACCCAAGACCCCAGAGAAGACGGGCATCGATGCCCAGGGGAGGTGGCAGCCACCGCGGCATCGCTGCCAGAGATGCTCTCATACCCTACCCCGGTCCCAACCACATCTCTGCCACCCATCGGGATAGTGCTAAGCAACCCCACAGCCCGGCAGGAAGGCGTTTGTGGGGCGCAGGGTGGCACCCCGCAAGCCAGATTGGCACAAAAGGCCATTTGGGACCGACACCCATCCATGGCGGGTTCCCCTGCAGCAGCCGCCCCGCCGCAGAGCTCAGGGAAACCTCTTTTATTATCTCTGCGTCGGAGTCGAGTCTCCCCACCAGCCCCGTCACTGGGGGGTTTTCTTCTTCCCCGCTTTCTCCCTCCGCATGGCCTTCGCCAGCTCCCCGATGAGCCGCCAGTACTCCCCGAATTTCAGCTCCTCATCATTGTTGACGTCCAGCTCGCTCATCTTCTCCTCCAGGGAGGGGACGTCCTGCACGGAGGGGTGGTTCGGCCGCATCCCAGTCCCCAGGGAGTGGGATGGGGATGGGGATGGGA
>NW_009649598.1:304162-307535 GCF_000708025.1 Charadrius vociferus
GGGGTGGGATGGGATGGGATAGGCTGGGATGGGATGGGATGGGATGGGATGGGATGGGATGGGATGGGATGGGATGGGATGGGATGGGATGGGATGCGATGCGATGGGATGGGATGCGATGGGATGCGATAGGATGCGATGGGGATGGGGGCAGCAGGAGCTGGTGCTCGCTCTTGCTTGCAAATCCCAGCTTTGGGGGGGGACACCCACGGGGATCCAACCACCCCACACGCGCTGCCCCTCGCCTCACCTTCATCAGGTTGGGCAGCTGGAGCTGGACCAGCTCCTTGAACTCGCCAGCCGTCAGTGTGCCCTTCTTGCCCTCCTTCCCCGCGTAGGTGAAGAAGACGGTGACAATCTTCTCGATGGCCGTCTCCAGCTCGGTCAGCTCGCCCGTGGCCATGGTGCCGGGGGACAGCAGCAGCCACCCGGGGGCCGCCCAGGGAGGAGATGGTGGGAGAAGAGGACCCTCTCCCCTTCCCCGGCCCATGGTGCAGCAAGTTTGCAAGGTCTCAGCTCAGCTCTGGGGGTCGCTACGGCTCCCTACGGCTGGCGCAGGGAGGGGGGAGCAGAGCCGTTTGGGGACGCCGCGTGTGGCACAAACAGGCAGGATGGGATGCGGGGGGACATCGGGAAAGGGACGGAGGGATGGTGGGGGGTCTCCCAGCGCCGTTCTCATCCTGCGAGCGCTGGAGACGCGGTGGCCGCGGTGGGGACGGTGCTGGGGGGAGCAATTCCCTACTTACCCCCCGCTTCTTGCCTGCTGGCAGAGAGCTGCAGGCAGGTCGCGGTCCCCCCCCTCCCCGGGAGGTTTTATACCCTGCGCCGCAGGAGGGGAGAGCGGAGCGCTTTGTCCCCCACACCACGGTGTTGGGTTTCCTCTTGCGACCGGACGGACGTACAGACACCGCCCGAGCGCCGAGACGTCCGTCCTCCTCTCCTCCCGCCCCGTGCGGGCAACGGACCAAATTCAGCGCTCGGCCCTGCCTGTGTCGAACGTGCCACAGCCACCGCAGCACCGCCTGGGCTCTGCCGCCGTGGGGATGCTGCGGTGGGGAGAGGGATCGGTCCATAGGGCAGAGGAGAGGGATGCGGGAGGATGGAGCAGGTTTGCAGGTTTGGAGCATCCCGCAGGGCTCAAGCATCACCCAGAACCTTTCCAGGGGTGCAGGGCAGGTCTCACCCCCATACACATCCCTGTGGGGACAGGGTTGCACCGAAGATGGGAACGTGGTCCCGCTGAAGACGGGGACGTGGTCCCCAGTGCCCCACTCACATCCCTCCATGCCCCAATGCGGTGGCTCATCCCGGCCCGCGATGCGGTGGTGCTGCGGACCCAGGACCGGGCTTCAACCCGCACCGAGTGAGAGTTGTGACTCAGCCGCCTGCTGACATCATCCCTATTAATAGTGGGCTTTGTAAAAATTAATTAATCCAAATTAATTAGGGGGTTGGAACTGCCCGAGCGTTCCCCTTTAATCATCGCGTATTTATAACATGGCAGCCCTGGCAGGATTCCAGCTGGGGGACGGAGCAGCTCCGCACCGCGGCGCCGCCGTTCCCACGGGGACCCCAAGCCGCATCCCGTGCCCCGGCCCCAAATGAACCCCGTACGGTTCCCACGGCACAGCCCTGGGGACAGGCGGTGGGGATGCCGGCGGCGGTGATGTGGGATGGGGGTGACATCAGGCACTGTCACAGCTCAAAGCATGGCAGGGACGTCCCCGATTGCCAGCCACCCCATCCCTGTGTGCCACGGGGGCTGTGTCCTGGTGTGCCCACGGCAGCGTGACACCGAGCATGACGGGGAGCAAGGTTGGGGCGAGCAGCCCCCTGTGGGACAGCACATGGGAATGGGGTCTAGGGAGCCCGGCACAGCTTGGAAACCCCTCATTAGCGATGTTTCGGGGACCTAGAGCAGGGAGGTCCCCCGGTACGATGCCACCATCACCAGCCCAGTTTCTGCTGAGCCCTGACGCACTCACTCCACCTCTCCACAGGGATGGGGAGGCTCCGGCCGGCACCGGGCAGCCCAGTCCCCACCCGGTACCCGTCACACCAGCTCACGGGGGAGGAATTGGCTTCCTGCAGCCCCATCCGGCCCGTCCCCCTTCCCAGGGTGACGAGGGGGACAAGGACGGGACTTCCGCTGAGCCCCACGTCAGGGGACTGAGATGGTCTTCTTGGGAAACCACTGGGGTTGAGTCAGGCTCTGCAGAGACAGGGACAGGTTTGGGGTGAATCACCGGCCCCAAGAGCCAGGCGGGCCGGTGACTCGTCGCCCCTGGAATTCCGGGTGCCGGGATGGGGCGAGGAGGCAGCAGGCGCTGCAGCGGCCCCGCAACAGGATCCGGCTAAATCATAGGTGACAGGAGAAACGGCACCTCCCGGTTGAGCCTGGCATCCCTGCTCAGGGCTGTCCCCATGGGCAGGGAGCGATGACACGACCTCAAGGACCCCGGTGCTACCGGGAGGTGGCAGAGCATGGCAGGACCCCCGTGTGCCGGGGCAACGGCTCGGAGTTGGGATGCAGGTTCATCCCATGGGGGTGGCATCCTGCCGACGTGTCCTGGTCCTGGTGTCGTCCCCAACCTGTCATGGCTCTGCTATCACTGCAGCCACCACAAGTGCCGGCCCGGCAGTGGTCAACGCCAGCCCACTGCATCCGTCAGTGCTCGTTGGAGGGGAGTGTGATTAATTAAGGCTGTAAAACCGGGTGCCCAGTGCCACTGCGATGTCCCTGTCGCTGGCACGGTGGGTACCCGGCAGGTCCCCCCCTGCCCTGCTCCAAACCCCAGGGATGGAAAAGCCTCTTCCATCCTCCAGTTGATGGGATGGAGAGACAAGATCAGCCCAGCCCCGGCACCAGCAACTGGAGCAACTGGTTTAGCTGGGTCAAAGTGGAGCACGGGGAGTCGCAGCGGCTGAAACCTGTTCCAAGATGTGTGTAAACCTCCTGGCATGTCCCTCTCTGCTCCCAGTTTGGTAAGAGCTTGTCCTGGGGATCTGCCAGCACGGACACGCCGGGTTTCCACTCCCCACGGCCGCCACCGCAGCGGCGGGGACGAAGGTTGTGGCACCCGGCACCGACCCCTCCGGCACCCACGCGATGTCCCCGCGGCGTCAGGGGTTTTACCCTTGGGCACCTGGCTCCGGCCAGTCCCACCGCTCGGGAAACGCCTGGCCAAATCCCAATCTCCGGGGAGGTTTGGGGTTCGATAAGAGAGGGGCAGAGCCCCTCTGAGAGCAGCCGGAGCCCTCGGGGAACGCAGCATGGCTGGGCGGTTGGACACACCGGCTGCGCCGGTGGCCGGAGCATGGCGTTCCCGGCTCTGTGCCCACCGCAGGGACCGGGGTCGAGTTATTTTTAAGC
>NW_009649598.1:307662-308941 GCF_000708025.1 Charadrius vociferus
CGCGGGGGCTCCGCTGCCGCCAGCCCCCGCGTGGACACCACCGAGTGAGTGCCACCGGGGTTCTTCCCTTTCTCCCTGACCCCAGTCTCTGGATGTGGCCTCTCCTGGAGCTCACCAGCCCCAGGCCCCCATCCCTGCCCCACACCAAAAACGGGAGCTGTGTCCTGCTGGGAAGCAGCTCCTGAGCCTCCGTTCGGGACCCCCACCTCTGTCTGGGACCACCACCTCTGTCCATGACCCACACTTCCATCCACAATTGTCATCACCATCCAGGACCCCCACTTCCATCTGGGACCCCCACCTCTCCCTGGGATTCCCCACTTCCATATGGGACCCCCACCTCTCCCTGGGATCCCCCACTTCCATATGGGACCCCCACCTCCATCCAGGACCCACACTTCTGTCTGGGATCCCTACTCCCCTCTGGGATCCCCCACTTCCATTCAGGACCCCCACCTCTCTCTGCAACCCCCACTTCCATCTGCGACCTCCATCTCCATCAAGGAACCCCATTTCCATCCAGGACCCCCACCCTTCTCTGGGACCCCCTTCACAGCCACCTCACCAAGTGCAGGACAGGGGCTGGACCCCCAAGACCCTACACATCACCCCAAATTCTCCGGTTCCCCCCCCCACAAACATGCCACCCGCATCCCCCAGCACAGCACAGTGGTGGTGGGGTGACCGCACGGGGTCAGGGGACGGGGTGGCAGGGTGGTTTTGGGGTCCCTAGGCCAGGGGGGTGAGGATGGGAGATGCCGCGCGTCCATGGCGTTTCCCAACCGCGGGGACAGGAAGTGCGGGAGATGGAAACGGAGGGAGCAGGATATAATTAGTCCCAAATTAGGACTGGAATCCGGGATAAAGAGCCTGGCACCACCCGGCTCTTGCGAAAAGCCACGACGAAGCGCCAGCACCTCTCCAGCAGCCCCCCCTGCCAGGGGGTGTCCCAAAAAGCAGGGGGACGATCATGCCCATCTGGGGGCTCAGCACCACTGCTCTTCCCCCCGGGAGAGGCAGCGGTGGGTTCGGCCCCGCTCCGTACGGGGCCGTAACGAGAGCTGCGGCGAGGCCGGGATTATCAGCATCGGCCATTGCCAGCTTCGGGAATCTGGTTTCTTGGCCGGAGCCGTTGCTGGAGCAACCTCCCAGCCGGGATTGTGGAGCTTTTTTTTAATTTGACAAGAGGCCTTTCTGTGTTCGGGGAGCGGGTGGCCCCAGGGGGCCGGGGCTGAGTCACCCGATAGCCCCCACCGGCTCCCCCCGGCCCCTGGCTGGC
>NW_009649598.1:309026-309397 GCF_000708025.1 Charadrius vociferus
ACCCCGGGCGCCGTGATGCCACAGGTTGCCAGCGGAGCCAGGGCTCGGCGCAGGATCTGGCACAGGGGGTGACCCCATATCCCACCCCATACATCCCCACACCCCCCGGCATCCTGCTGCCCCACAGGGCCATGGCGGTGGCAAGAAGTGACATCTGAGGTTTAGCATGGGGAGGGCCACGGAGCACCCCAAAGTGACTCTCGGCATCACTGCCCACCCCTCTTGTCCCCACTGCTACCCCGTAAGCACCGGTGGGGCTGGAAACACTCCTCTCCATCACGCCGGGGCTGGTGTAGGGTGAGCGAGGTGCCATGGGTTCGGGCTCCCCGTATCCCGGCCCCCGCAAAGGCAGCGCAGGGTGGCCCGGCGGG
>NW_009649598.1:309996-310770 GCF_000708025.1 Charadrius vociferus
AAAAGGTGAGAAAGAAGGAGCTGAAGGAGCTGCTGCAGAGCGAGCTGGGCTGCTTCCTGGAGGTAGGAGTGCAGGGGCCAGGGGTCCCCCCTTTCCCTCCGAGCCCTGGGGCAGCAGCATCCCAGCGGGCTGCCAAACCCTGGGGCTTACCCTGTCACCTCCCCCCCAACACACACAGACCCAGAAGGACACGGGTGCAGTGGAGAAGATCATGCAGGACCTGGATGAGAACGGCGACGGGGAGGTGGACTTCCAGGAGTACGTGGTCCTGGTGGCCGCCCTCACCGTGGCCTGCAACACCTTCTTCTGGGAGAACGCCTGACCCAGGCCAGTCCCCAGCCTGCAGCAGCCAGCCGTGGTGTCCCCAAAATGCGGAGCCCCCCCTGCCACCCCCTCCCCCAGCTCACCCTTCGCTCCCCAGCACACCCGGGGGGATCCCACTGGGATTCAGCTCCACAATAAAGGCACCCACCCAGCCAGAAGCATGTTGTCAGCTCCTTCGTTTCCAGGGTCGGGGTTTCCTCCCTGTCCCCCTGCTAGTTACCCCGTGGGGATACCAGGGAGCCTTCCCTCTCCTGAGCCACGGGGTCACGGGGAAAAGCCACCCTGGGTCACCCCAAGTGCCTGGAGACGTCCCCGTCTCCACCCTGCTCTGGCTCCTCCATCACACCCTGCCCCAGAGACTGGCATCAACCCCGAATCGCCCCTGGGCACAGCACGGTTGGTATGGGTGACCCCAGCCTGTACCAGGGGTGTCGGAGGGGTGGCAGGATA
>NW_009649598.1:311569-319843 GCF_000708025.1 Charadrius vociferus
CCACACCCCGCGTCACCCGTCTGCCAGCCCCACCGGAGACCTGGCGACCGTCTGCTTCGGTGAGAGGGGTTGGCCCTGGCTGGAGGGAGGCGCTGAGGGAGGGAGGCTCCGGGAGGGAGGCTGAGGGGGGGTCTCCTCAGGCGGCCGGCGGGACTGGTGTTTGCCCTTTGAGGGTGAATATGCGGTGTTTGCCCCTACCCAGGCTTCGTCCACTCAGAGCCGGGTTTTATCCCTTCGTTTCGTAGGGCAGCTGTCGGAGGGGACTGGATGGACGGCCCAGGCCAGGCCTCGGCTTCCTCCCCCTCCTCGGCCGGTGGTACCGGGGCTGCCCCCGCGCTGTGTGGCGGACTTAGGGGAGCGGGGCTTCCTCTGCGGTCGTTTTTCAGGAAAAATGTTTTTTTTTTTTTAAAAAAACATCTTTAATTAAATAAAAATGGGCTGCGCTGTCCGCTGGCTCAATTTCTAGCTGATGGACTGCAAAACAGTGTAAAGAAAGCATTTTGTTCAAGTGAGTACTCTTCGGCAGTCATCTAAGCATTAAATTTGATACTGATTGCCTAAAAAAAGAGGAAAAAAAAAAAAAGCTGAATCGATCTGCATAGTTAGTGGGTTTGAGCTTAGCACATTTTGGTAGTACTCATCACTGCCAAAGCACTCGGGCTTGAGCTGTGCTCCAAAGATCATTCCCAGCTGAGTTTAAATCCCTTTGCTGCTTTCCTGAGGCATGTGGCGGGTTCTCATGTTAGAGAACCGCATTAGGGCTGCAGATGAGCCACCTACCAGAGAATTAGACATTGAAAACCCGAAGTGACTGCAGTTTATCTATGTCCAAATCGTGACAATCCTAACGGGAGGATGGAACCTTAATATTTTTTAAGTATATGGGACTTCTGTAGAGCAAGGTTGGAATTTTATTGGTGGGTATATGGTATGTGTCTGTTTAAAGCAAATCGGGGTTTCCATCTTGCTGATACTAAAAGCTTAGGAAGTGTGGCAGTGTCACTAGATGCTGTACTAAAGAACACATTTAGGTGCCATCTTGACTGCTTTTACTTTCTAAAAAGATGACTTCTTAGTAAGGATGAGTTAGCATAACTTGCTGATTTATTAAACTTGCTGTATCACGGTAGTGGACTGGAAAAATTACTAAAAATGCATTAGTGGAATACCCTTACCTGCCCCATTCTTGATTCTCCACCAAAGGAGCCGGAATGCAGGGGTTTTTTTTAACGTTTAGTCAAGTAAGCGCAAGATCTCCGTGCTGTTTGTTAAATCTGCTTCTCGTGTTTTGCAGATTCTCTTGATCTGAAGATGGCTGCACAGTCAGCACCGAAGGTTGTGCTAAAGAGCACCACCAAGATGTCTCTGAATGAGCGGTGAGGAAGCCAACAGCAGCTTCAGCTCATAAGAAATTTTTTTACTTAATTATCACTGTCCGGTGTCCAAAAAC
This sequence comes from Charadrius vociferus, assembly GCF_000708025.1. Taxonomy (NCBI): domain Eukaryota; kingdom Metazoa; phylum Chordata; class Aves; order Charadriiformes; family Charadriidae; genus Charadrius; species Charadrius vociferus. Next base: position 313,020 of record NW_009649598.1, read on the forward strand.
CAACGTGGTTTCTGCCCTCTTTTAACCTCACTAAAACAAGCAGATGGCTATGCACCTCTGTCTTAAACTGCAACAAATGTGGTACGCAAGGTTAAAAGGGCAAGTGTTTTGGAGAAATTTATCCGTAGCAGTTAATATTAAACTATTCAACACGTAAATATGGCGGGATGTGTTATAACAAAAGAGAAAAACCTCACACCCTCCCTTTTTCTTCCACATGTTTTTACATTTATATAGTTGACGCTGCAGCACGGTAGCATGTTACCCAAGCTGCAGCAGGCTTGCTGCTTTGTCCGAGGCAGGCACACGTGCACGTGGTCTGGCCTGTAAGAGGCATGCAGCAGGCCATTAAACGAGCCCAAAGGCCCTTTAACAACGTTTTGGGCCTTGTAAGAGGCAAATGCTTTGCTTCATCTCCATCTCCTCTCTCTTCTCGATTTCTTTATTTCTTCTCTTGAGTATTCTTCTGTTTTTTTCCATGCCATTGAGCTTTTGCAGTTCTACAGTGACAGCTAACAGCGATGCTGCAGTTACATTTCACTTTCTTACTAATTGCTCTTGGATTAATGATGTTAGTGGCATTGAACCAGAGATAAAGGGAGCTATTTGCACGCAGTTCCTGTTCTAGCAAGTGCTGCAGTGAGATGTAGCCTGAACTGGTGCTCAGAGCTTACCCCGGGGAAGCTGAGCGGTGAGGTGCAGCGCAGGGGGAGGCTTGCTGGCCTGTTTCATTTTGGTCAGTCCATATTCCTCATCCGTAAGTGTTTTCTTTTGCAGTCTTGCGTAGCTCCCAGGACACAGTAGAAAGCTGATGGCTTGCTGCTAAGGAGGCTTACTATCGTGCTGTATGTTCAGCTCCTGTATAGCTCTTAAAGACAGAAGAGTCTCTGTGCACCAAAGAAACGGCCAAGTGAACTGTTTTTATAAGCCAGCGCGCTTGGGTGGTGGCGTTTCATACGGCACCAGTTCTGTGGTGCGCCGGAGGCACACAGGTCTGTTCTCAGGGCAATGTCTTTTGTAAAGCTGCTTTCTGGCACTGAGGTTTTTAAAGCATTTTCTCTGATTTTTAGAGGGTTATTTTAGATTCTGCAGTCAGATTTCAGTTTGCTTTTCTGTCTCTGTGATGTCCTCTCCCATCTGTCATGATCATCTCTGCTTACTGCTTGTTGTCATTCCTTCTGCCATTTCTAAAATCAGTAATCTAAAGCTTTATCACTTCTGAATTAATATACGACATCATTTCTGAGTTTCCACTTCTTGCACACTTGTGGAAAACAAGGAACACGTAATCCTATATGACGTGACCTAAGTACCACTCTTTACGTAAGGTTCATGGGATCTGGAGATCCAATCTTGAGAACCATGAAATGCCAATAAATGTATGTAATAAAGCTTTATTTAAACACCCGTTTTATTCGACCTTGAAGCTTTACTAACATGCTGAAGAACAAACAGCCGATGCCAGTGAATATTCGGGCTACCATGCAGCAGCAGCAGCAGCTAGCCAGTGCCAGAAACAGAAGACTGGCCCAGCAGATGGAGAATAGACCTTCTGTCCAGGCTGCTTTGAAGCTTAAACAGGTGAGAGAAAGTGGCGTTTTTCTGGGGCAGCCCCTCGATGCCTGTCACCAGCAGATAGCTTTTTCAGGATGTGGTGGATTTTGGAAAAACGCTCCTGAAAGTTAAAAATGAGAGACCTAGAAGGGACTTGCAACAAATCCCACCTTTTATTTCAGATAAGTAACACTTTGTAACTTACCGGGTTAATATTATTGAGTTGGGTGGGGTTTTTTTTTGTGCTGGCTGTTCATATCTCCTCTCTATTTTTTCAGAGAAATGTTCTCATTCTGGGGTTTCTGGATCTGCTGAGTGCTTCATCTCGCAATCTAGCTACAGTTAACAATTGCTGCAGGCTGTTTCCAGTCCTTGCTATCCAGCTGAGGCTGGTTGCTCCCATCCCAAACTCCACCCTCTCTTGGTGCGCTCCCTTGGTAGCAGCTGCCTGCGAGGAACAGATCAACAAACTCATTTATTTTTTGCTTGCTTGCGAATACTAGAATGCAGGCCTGGATTTAAGGCATAGCATTGCATTCTCCGTGTATAAAGAGGCTTTATAGTTCTGTGTTTCACAGATGAGTACTACAGATAACGGTGTGTTCCTCAAATTTCTTTCTGCTGGTAGAGCAGAAGACTGATCTTGATTGCTGCAGTCGGTGTGCTTCTGGAATTAAAAAAAGGGGCAGGGGACAAAATCTCTCTGCAGCAGAAACCTCAAAAACGTACAGGTTCTAGGGCTTGCTCGTTGTCAGACTGTAGGGGTTGTTGCGAGTTTTAAAGTGTATGTTTAAATGGAAAGGCTGTAAGATGAGCTTAAAATGTATGTGTAGGGCGCAAATTGAAACCTGTGGGGTAGAGCTGCGCAGCGAGTTCAGATAGCGGCACTGCGTGACTTGACTGCAGAAGCGGTTAAAATATAACTGTCTACATTATCTTCCACATGAGGAGAAAGCCCTGGAAATTTATTAGCTGAGCTGCTTCACCAAATAGTTGGAATACTTCAACCTGCCACACATGCTCACGGTCAGGGCTCACTCTCTGATAGAGGAATGCAACTGCTTTTCAAGATCTCTTGAGACTTCGGTTGTAAAAACAGACCGTGGTGCCAGGAGGCTTTACAGAGCTTGTAAACGAAAGCTCTGGAAATGGTAGTCTAAATTATTTTCTGCTTAAAAAAAGTAAAAGACTTTGAAAAATTCGCAAGCGGTGAGGGAAAATGGATTGCAAGCGTGAAGTTTCTGCTTGCTGACTTGAGGTGCCGCAGAGGAACAGGGAAGGACTGGTCTTTCGGCTTAGCTCTTCAACCTGTTTGAGTTTTACGTTGGGCAGAGGTGTACTTTTATGGCCTCCTGGAATTAAATACTGCAAGGGAGGGCCGCGGAAGGGCAGCGTAGGGAAATTTGGAAAACTGGCTTGTGTTGCTCTTCGAAGACTGCAAGTTGCTGTGGTGATTGGATTTTCACAAGTGCAGTACTTGGTATCACCGGGATCCTTTTGGCAGCGCTGCGCCCAGAAGCACTGGGGAGCATTGATCCCAGGGGTTGAGCGCCTGTGCTTCAGGAGGAACTTCTCTAAACCCCTGTGGAGTGCTGCTCATGCTAAATTTGTGATGCGTTTTGTGTCCTCTGCATCTGAGTACACGAGTGTGTCCTCTGCAAGTGTGTCCTCTGCATCTGAGTACACGAGTGTGTCCTCTGCATCTGAGTACACGCGTGTTTACACAAACCTGCTGTGATTTTTTTTTTTTTTTTAACATAAAAACAATGATACTGACTGTGGTTCTAGATGTAGATTTACTTAGTAGCTGGAGCAGACCAAGGTGCTGCCGCTTGGGTAGAGCGGAGGGTGAGCACTCTTGGGCTGTTTCAGTGCAAACTCCGGCAGCTTATCTTAAACTCTCCTGGTAAGTGACGGAAATGAATAATCGGATGTGGAACACGTGCTTTCTCATTCCTCTCTGCCAGCGAGTCTGGGTGAAAGAGAGACGCTAACATTTTCGGCTGCTACGCCTGTTGAAAAAATGAATGACTGTCTAAACTCCAAGGCAGTAAAACTTAAAATCTTACCTCAGCTCCAGAAGGGACTGTTTTTAGAGAACCTGTAGTAAAATACAGTCTTTATGGCTGCTCCCGTCGCTTTTCCTTCTCAGGGCCAAGACCTCTTGTTCTTGAGACAAATGTGAAGGTTCCCACTATTGCTTCTTGGCTCCTCGTAGGCTTTGGCGGCACCTACAGAATCTATAGGTGCTCTGTGGGGACCGAAGTGGTACCAGCGGGTGTTAACAATAGTGGGGTGTAAATTAGCAGTTGAGCTGCTGCTTCAGGAGGGGTTGAGCGGTCTCCGCAGCAGTTCTGGTATAGGCGTGGGAGGACGGGAGCTGCTATGGCTGGCCCAAGGGAAGGCAGCTCTGTCTCTGAAATGGAGTCCAGTGCCAAAAAGAAACCCCAGATACACAAAGACAACTGTTCTGTTGTTGTTCTGTTCTGGATACATTTCTTCACTATGGTTTTCTTCTTGTAATACAGATGGAAGAGTTTGATGCTTTTCCTTGCCGTTGCCGTAGTCTGTGTGGAAGGATGGGGCAGTAGGGCACCGGGGATGATACCCGCGGCGCATGGCTGCAGAAAAGTCGCATGCTCGTGCCGCAGCAGGGAGAGTTCCTTTCTGTCTCGGGGATTTGCTTGGCCCGTCGCCTTCCAGCAGAAAGGATTACTGGGCTGCCTCGTGGATTAAGTGTCTGCTTTGATTCGGACTGAGCAGCACTGCTAAAAACGGAGAAAAATACTTCCTTCCAAATCTGCAAACTTGTCTCTGTACAAACACTAGCTTCCAGGAAAGGCCTTTGTTCTCTATTCGACCTTCACAAACTCTTCCTCCCAGAGCAGATTTGATTGTCTTCCTTTGAAGCTTGATTATGTATTGCAGAGAGCTGATCACCCTCTAGTTTATGTTTTAAAACAAAACAAAAAAAAACCTGACACACCACTCCTATCGATAGGTGGTTGCTGTGCTGTTTGCGCCGTGAGTCGGAGATTGCTGCATGACTTTCTTGTTTCTTCCAAATCTTCTGTTCCAGAAGAGCTTAAAGCAACGCCTGGGTAAGAGTAACATTCAGGCACGATTAGGCCGGCCAGCGGGCGCCCTCGCTCGCGGAGCCATGGGAGGAAGAGGACTGTCGATGGGACAGCGAGGCTTGCCGCGAGGAGCCATGCGTGGTGGCCGGGGAGCGAGAGCTCTGCTGAGAGGAGGAGTCCCACTCCGAGGTCAGTACCGCGGCTGAACCGAAGTGGGTTGTGTCGGTAACGCGGTCTTTTTTTTTTTGACAGCGGGGGACTCCCCGATTGCATTGCTCGGTCTGAAAGCTCATTTCTGATTTGAATCCGCTTTGTGTGCCACAGGTCAGAGCCTGCTTCGTGGAGGACGAGGAATATCCCCCAGGATGGGCCTGAGAAGAGGTGGCATTAGGGGTCGCGGTGGCCCTGGAAGAGGTGGTCTGGGCAGAGGTGCCATGGGCCGCGGGGGACTCGGTGGCAGAGGTTAGTGTGCGTGGTGTGACACGTTGCTGCTGAATAAATAAAAATAAGCTTTAATTCTTCTTTTTCCTCTGCAAGGCTAGCATGTGTGAGTACATGCGGCCCCAAAACCCCTCTGTTCTTAAATCCTAGCGCTTCATTAAGCCTCTTGTTCCCAAAATACTTAGCCTCACCGAGATCCCCAACACCGTCAGTGTAGCGAGAGGGGTTCTAGGGACTTTGGGCGGAGTTGCCCGCTCCTGGTGGGCGACACGTGGGATAGCAGCTGAGGCAGCGTGTTGAGGAAGCTCCAACCGAGGGTTGGAGGCGATGAGCTCCAGAAAGTCCTGCTGACCCCCCACCGGCTCTGTCAAACCCACCCCGGTGCCGCGGTTGGTCCCCGCAGAGGCACCGGTGGGGTTGCGGTGGCATGTGTAACCCTTGCCTTGTCTCCCCGGCAGGTCGTGGCATGGCGGGCCGGGGACGAGGGGGCTTCGGAGGTCGCGGCAGAGGCCGAGGAAGAGGAAGAGGATCGCCGCGTCCCGCCTTGACCAAGGAGCAACTGGACAACCAGTTAGACGCTTACATGTCTAAAACGAAAGGACACCTGGATGCCGAGCTGGATGCGTACATGGCTCAGACAGACCCGGAAACGAACGACTGAAGGTCCGGTTTGAGAGACTGTCGGTGACATTTAGTGTGTGATGTCTGTGTCCATAAGCTAAAAAAAAAAAAAAAAAAAACCCCAACAGAAACCCTGATTGGCGCTGGAAGGACCCACAGGAATAGGGGGTGGCTCTGTCCCACCAAGAGATCGGACTGTAGCGTTCCTTTACCGGTTTGATACTAGCTGTTCTACAAAACCCTTTATTTTTTCTTTTTTTGGTTGTTTTTTCTATCTTTTGATTGTTTTTTTTTCTTTCCCCTGAGTACTCCAAACACTGCTCTGACATACCCACAGTTCATCGGCGGTGCCGGTGAGCGGCAGCACGGCGCAATCCGCTCCTCGCTGTTGGGTTCGCTTGGCTTTTTGTGCCTCGAAATTGAATTTTTTGGGGATCAGCGCTGTCCCCCGAGTGTCACCCATGGGCTGATGGCGTTAAAAACCACCTCCCAGCAGAGCCAAGGTTTAGGTCTTTAAATCTCCTTGGTTTACCCCAAAACTTTTTGGATTTTTTTCTCTTTTGTTGGTAGCCAGTGTTGTGTTGATTCCCAGGTTGAAAACTTTCCTGGGTCAGTTCATTTTTGAGATAAAATGTCAGAATTTGGGGTGTTGAGTGGGTGACACCGGTGGGGTTTTTTCTTTCGCATCTTGCCAGAAAGCGAGGGGATTATTTACAGGACTGGGAAGCGGCAAAGTGACATTTCAGTGTGGTGGAATCCTCTTGGGGGGGCCAAAATTCAGCTCCGGTGTAGCCAAAAGTGCGTTGGGACCACCGCTGTCCCCCACCCCCCCGCCCCGCACCCCATTTTTGGGCAGGGTCCCATGTGTTGTGTGTGTGTATCCCCCTTTTTTTCCCACCCCATTTGAAGCTCAGCCGTTCTGTGACCTCTTCCAGTTTCAGTGGAATCTCCTCTTTCTGGTTTGTTGTAACAAAGGAGAAATAATTATCAAAGCGATGTGGGCTCCGGGTGGTGTTTTTTTGGGGGGGAGAGAGGGGTGAAAGGCGCGGGGATCCCGGTAGCCGCCCGCCCTCCTTCGTGGAAGCGCGGCCGCTATTGGATGGCGGAGCGGCGGCAGGTTGTTACGGCGCT
>NW_009649598.1:321169-327646 GCF_000708025.1 Charadrius vociferus
TGTTTTGGGGAGTGTTAGGGCTGGTTGAAGGGGGCTGTAGGTAAGCAGGTGGGTGGTGTGAGGGTTTGGACCGGGAGGCAGTTTGGGGGGGTAGCTGGGGGCACAGGTTCCATGTTGGAGGGGGAGTAGGGATGGGTTTGGGGCTGGGGCGGGGGGACAGGACAATTTGGGGCAGGACAGGACACTGTGGGGCTGGGGTCGAGGGCTTTGTCCTGGTTACCAAGCTGTCCCCTTCACAGGGAGAGCCAGGTGGAGCTGCGGGAGCATATCGACAGCCTGGCCACAGGTGAGACACGGTGGGGGAGTCACCTCCGCAGCCCGGCTGTGGGGGCACAGCAGGGTTTTACCCCACACGTCCTGGGGGTCTGCGGTGCCCTGGGCTCCCTCCCAGCCTCTGCCCTCTCCCCAGAGCTGTGTCGCATCAACGAGGACCAGAAAGTGGCGCTGGATCTCGATCCCTATGTGAAGAAGCTGCTGAATGCTCGGCGCAGGGTGGTGCTGGTCAACAACATCCTGCAGAACGCCCAGGTCAGTGCGGGGACCCCAGGGGGTTGGGGGCCACAGTGTTTTGGGGGTCTTAGTCCCTGTCCCTGTCCTGACGGCTGCCATTACCCAACGCAGGAACGGCTGCGGAGGCTGAACCACAGTGTGGCCAAGGAGACAGTGCGGAGGAAGGCCATGCTGGAGGCGGCGGGTGGCTACCCCCAGGGCCTGCCTGGCAAGTGAGGCCCCCGCAGTAGCGCTGGGCCGGATCCGCCTCACACCACGGCTACGCCAAAAGCCCTGTGAGCTGGACCGGAGCAGGACGGTGAGGGGTACGAGCCTGTAAGGACAGGGAATGGAACGGGCCACTGGCGAGGGGAGCGGGTATCCCCGTTTGTAGCAGCACTCTGCCAAGTGTCCGCAGCACAGGAGGGGGTAAGAAGCCCTGCAGAGTGAGGCCGCAGCTCTTCAGCTGCAGCTGAAGGAACGGGGGGGGACCCTGAATTGTATTTCCAGGTTTATAAGTGCCGTAATAAAAGCGACCACGTGTTGTTTATGGGTTGGTGAGGCGGCGTGAGTCTGTAACACTCTCATGTCACGGCCACAGCCTTCCCTACGTTGATGTGCCGTGGGGAGAGCGGAGCCAGGCAGATGCTGCCACCAGGGAGAGCAGATTGGGGGTCAACATGAGGAGAGCAGAGCTCAGGGCGGTGTGATCAGTGGCTGGAGTGCTGTGGCCAGTGCTGGGCTCCCCAGTACACGTCTCGCGGCATTGAGTTCCACCAGCGCCACCGGAGGTGCTCGGGGAGAGGTGGGCACGTGCCCGTGTCAGCACATGTCCCCTCTCGTATTATTGATGAGCGTCGATCTCATCAACGCCGAGCGGTAGCGAAAGGGTGGGTGGCGAGAGGACGGGGCCGGGCTCTTTCCAGCGGTGCCCAGCGACAGGATGAGGGGCGACGGGCACAAACTGGGACGCGGGAGGGTCCGTCTGAACACGAGGAGGGACTTCTTTACCATGAGGGTGGTGGAGAACTGGCGCAGGCTGCCCAGAGTGGTGGAGCCTTCTTCTCCGGAGAGATTCAGACCCCGCCTGGACGCCGTCCTGTGCATCCTGCTCTGGGTGACCCCGCTCTGGCCAAGGGTTGCAGATAAGCTCCAGAGGTCCCTACTGACCCCCTGCCGGTCTGGGATTCTGCGATCCCCAGGTGGGAACCTGGTTCTGGAACCCCTTCCCCCAGTTAGACCTTTTTCTGGCCCCCTTCGATAACGAGCATCTTCTACCTAAACAAACGGGACGCACTCGAAAGGGGGGAACACTTTAATGTGCAACTTACAAAAACACGTACAAGGATCAGGTCATGCCGGCGGGCTGCGTTCGCCGAGGACGGGCTCAGTCCTCTGCTGGGTTCTTCAGGTCTTTCAGCCAGCAGCACCTGGCGATGGGAGGTCCTGCTGCAGGGGGAGAGACAGGCTGCCGAAGGGGGAGCGCTGCCCCACGGCGCAGGCAGCCTGCACCGTTCCCTCCCCAGCCCAGAGCTGCCTCCCTGCCGGCAGCCATACCCCCGGGCTTTACCTCGGCAAGTCACTCCTGTGTCTCCATGCTTTCTTCCTCCTCGCCTGTAGCGGGTTCTTCCTGATTCTCTTCTTCCTCTTCTCCTTCTTTCTTTTCCGGAGGCTTCTCGTAAGCCTTCTCAGAAGGCGTCACTATCACTCCATCCCACGTGGACATTTCAGAAGCCAGGTCTGCAAAAATGGGGGCTCGAGGTGACCTTGGGCAGTACGGACAAGCTCCGTCCCCAGGACAGGCAAGGCGAAGCACGACCCGACCCTCTATCTCGCCAGCTTCGCCTCCCACTGCTCCGGGGTTTAACAAGTCGCTTCTCTGAGCCCTTAACTTTCTCTGCCAAGGCAGAGGAGCAGTCCTGTTCCCCCACCGAGACGTTGACAGCCTGCATGGAGGAAGACCCACGCGTTGCATTGACTCCACTTACAGCTGGCGTCGCCCTCTTGGCCGAGGATTTTCCTGTAGCCTCCGTGAGAGAGAATGCGGACGAGCGTCTGCGCTGTGTAACACACCATGTCCTGCGGGGACAGGGGAGAGTCAGAGCGCGGACAGGTCCTAGTCCCTTTTCCCGCGGCAGGCAAGGCAGCTCACCTGCTGTTCGAGGGTCATAACTGTGTGCACTCGGAAGTTTCCACTCTCGCAGGGATCGGTGATCCCAACAGATCCAGGGAGGAAGAGCCCCGCAGCCAGGATCTGAAGGCAGCGCCTACAGGACAAGACGTTTTGGGTTAAAACTAAACCGTTCCAGCACAGAAATGCAGCCAGGAAGTCTGCAGTTAGCACATCTATGTGAGGAGTCTGCTTTTTTTCCACTTTAAGCCCTGAGATTCTTCTGCTTTTCTTTTTATGTTCAGAACTGAGATGGTAACGGGATTTTATACAAGTGAAGCAAACGGCAACAGACCTGTATGCGATGTTGAGAGCCAGGGGCTGCCTGGTGGGATTGTTCATCACAGCATAGTGCCCCTGAAGAAGGAAAAAAAGAGGGAGTTAGGATGAGAGAGAAGTGTAAGAATCTCAACTCCTGCTTGGGAGCTGCAAAGATCTGCTTTATGCTAGAGCCCAGGGACACGCAGGCAGCTACAAGTTAGCTACGGCACATCAGGCACACCAGCATCCCCCCTCGTGCGCTCACCAGCAGGTCCAGAATCCACGGCGTGAGGGGCTCAAAGCCAGGGAATCGAATTCTCAGGTCTTTCAGCAGCCGGATTAAGACCTTCACCCTGGAGAAGATGGCAGGAGGGTTCTTAACGCGTCACGCACCTTCCTGCTGCGGGAGCAGCTCTCCTTGCTTTCCCCCCATTCTCTGTAAAGATGACTTCGACCAAGCCTGAGCTGCAGTCCCCATTTGAGGCCAAACTCACGTGGACTGTGAAGCATTCTCCTCGAACCAGCGAGCATGTCTGATGGCAGCTAGGGCACTCTGCAGCACTTTGATGTCCACTGAAAGGAGCAGAAATGCCCGTATTTTCAACCAAAAGGTGAGTAGGTGTGGGGCAGGAGCTGGCTCCCCACACGCCAGTGAAGGTTCAGGTGTGGGGGCAGAGCAAGCTGAGCTCTTACGGTGTAGTTCGGGGTCCAACTTGCGGAGATTGGGCGGCACCGTGGTGATGAGGATCTTCACCGTCGCGTCAGCCGAGCTGATCTCAAAGCCGGTCTCATTGGTCAGCATGGTCAGGACTGAGGAGAAAAACCCAATAATTCCTCACGGAGGGGCTGAGAGATCTTATCGGCACACGGGAACGCAGGACAGAGCGCGCATCTTGGCTGTGGCACCAGGCTGGGGACCGTCCCCTTCAGAGAAACCCCAAAGCTTAACGGGAAACTGCCTCGCATCAGGTTACATCCTGCTCAACCCCATACGGCACAGGAGAGAGTCCCACCTTCGCTGGGGTCCTGCGCTCTCAGGCTTTCCACCACTTTGTTTCCCAAAGCTGCCACAGCTTCCACTAGGGAGAAGAAGCAGAAGGAAGAGGTGGTTAGAGCGGGGTCAAGCACCGCGGTTCGGTCAGCGGCCGCGCAGCCGATAACTCACGGGTGGGTAAGATTTTCAGAATGACAACCAGATCGGCCACGTTGTGCCCCGTCGTCATCGTGCCCTTCTTGTAGGAACCCACCTGGCGAACCTCCTCGATTTGCTGTTTGAAAGAGCAAAGCAAAAATGAGTGAGTTTAACACGCGTGCTACATTTCCAGGAGGCAGCATGAATCTTCGATCCACTTTGGGCCGGGTTTGGTAGCTAGAACACCCCTCGTGCCGAAGCATCTCCCCGTGTAACTCCTTTTTTCCCCCCCAAGCTCACCACTTTGGAACTCACCACTTCAAATGTTCCTGGTGCTACGATTAAATTGTCAATCACGTTGTTTATTTTGGTCACCAAAGAAAGAATGGAAGCCTGAAAAGGAAAGGGAGAGGAGTGGCGTTGTCTGGTTGTCCAGTATGACTTGAAATAATCTGATCTTGCACAGCAAAATGCAGCAAGATATGTAATAAACAGATAAAAGCAACATTTTAAAAACACTGTTTAAGAAACTCCACCCATATTTCTACTGCAGTGCTTATTTCAGGGAGAAGTCATTACTTTTTAGGCTACTAACGGCTATTCCTGGCTATGCTCTGACAGATAAGCTGTCTGTGCGTTCTCAAATGCTGCAGTAACATCCAACCAAAGAATTTAAGGGAATTTTCAGCACAAAACCTGTTCAGCAGCAGTCGGAGCAAGATCCTGGTTCCTCTTCAGCAAGGCTTCGCTGAACGCGGTCTCGTCGGCGGCAGGTTTTACACGGGGGAAAGCCATTTCGCACTGAAACGGGATCAGATATCAGACTGCAACGTCCAAGAAAAAAAGACTTTGGTTCAACCCACTCATCAGCAAAATTTACTCCATTTTCTTTTTATTCTCCAGTGCTTGTTTCCTTTGTAATTCCCCATCGTGCTTCTCACTTGTTGCTTTTATCATTTAATTTTCACGTTATCCTAAGGGAGGGAGAGTGGGCAGCTGCCTGTCCTGCCTGTACACTCTCACCGTGCTCCGACAGGAACGGCAGGTCTTTAGAAAAGGCAGTGGAGCCACCAATGTGCCCATGTGACTACAGGGTGTGAGAAAAGGCAGATCTAATTAAAAATTACTCTATCATGAGGGTTTTTATTAACTATATTACAGTCCCTTAAGAGTTACGCCCTTTGTTTGTGGACGGCAGGAGCTTTTCAGTTGCTATGATGGGATTCACCACCACAGGGCCTGGAAGGCAAGAGTGCGTGAAATTGTTTGCCTTGGAAGTCACATGTCTGTAAGGTGGAAGATGCTCAGCAGGAAAAAAAAGAGAAAATTATTTCCTCTAAAAAGCTGGGAAACGTGTGTTTCTGTTGGTCCTTGGGAGGACCAACGTGGGAAAAGACCCTGCAGAATATCTGACAGGCATGTGACAGCTATGGGAGCAACCCACGAGGTTTGGGGTAGAGAGCTGGGTGAGTAGGGTGCCTTAAAAAGCCGAAAAAAATCAATCGAGGCATTTATTTGTTGTTACTCAACTGCATCCTAGTCATCCCGTGTGACACAAGTACTCCGAACAACAGAGACAGTAAGATCTATTTCGAGTTAGTTACTGAACTGACAGCGTTTTCAGTGAGCTCCTTTACTCCGGCTACGCTAAAAGAAGTCAAACCATCAAAGTCAGCAAACGAGGGTTTTAAGATGCATCTTTAAACAAGGAAAAGTCCCGCAGCTGTTGCCTGCAAACAGCTCCGTAGGAGAGGGTTACTCACGACATAGAAATCAAAGGGGATGTGCGGCACAAAGGGCCGGAACCTAAAGGGGGGAAAGAAAAGAAAAAAAAAAAACAACTTTATTCTCTGTAGGGCCGTCCACCTGCTCACCGCTGTGTTCTTCATCACCGAATGCTCCCCCCCTTTGTCACCGTTCCGTAGAGACGCGAGAAAGGCCCTACAGAAATAAGAAAGATTTCTTCATAACCCCCACCCCCTAACGATAACTAAACCCCCTCCCCGGTGTCACCGGCAGTGGCCGGACACCAAGGGCTTCCCCACAGCCCTGAGAGACCCGGCCCGGAGAGACCGGCACCCGCCCGCCCCCGGTCCTACGCCTCACCGTTATCCTGCGCTACACTGCCAGCTCCAGCCCCGGTCCCTGCGCCCCGGCAGCTCGCCCCGGGGGGCGGCCGCAGCCCACCCCCTAAGCCTGACAGGCTACAGAACCACCCTCGCTAAAGCAGAAGCCAAGACTCGCCCACTGCCAGGGCCTCCCCTGGAACCAAAGCGTCCGCCACGGCCTCTGCCTCGATCGCCCCTGCGGAAGGGAGAAGGAAAGCGGCGTTAGGAGAAGGGGAAGGCGTCCAGGAGGGGTCTCCGCATCCCTCCGCGCAGGCCCCGGGCCCTCCCTCCGGCGCCCCGGGCCCTCCAGGCGAGCT
>NW_009649598.1:331170-339025 GCF_000708025.1 Charadrius vociferus
GGCCAGCCTGAGGGCAGCCGCTTCCCCGAACCCCAACGGCCCTGGAAAAGGGGGGACCGCCCCGACGCCAGCGCCCGGCAAGCCTTCGAGGTGAGCCCGGCGGGGGTTCTGCGCGGGCACCCACCCATCCCACGCGTGTGCACGGGCACGGGAGCCCACCCACGCGTGTGCACGGGTATGGGTGTCCACTCACAGGTGCGCACCCCGGGATGGGGAGCGGGACGGCGGTGGGGACCGTTGCTGGCGGAGCAGCTCCCGGCTCGGTCCCCGCTGCTGGCAGTCACCCCGGAGGAAGGAAACGAGATTAATTGAAGGGCCCCGGGTCCCAGGTCCGGCGCTGCCGGAGCGGAGGCTATTAATAGGGCGGGGGACAAAGTCAATCAGCCCCCACATGCAGCTTGGGACCACCGTCCCCAAGGGGACCCCGGCAGGGTCCAGCCAGCCCTGCTGGCAGCCACCCTGTCCCCTCGTTGCAGGCTGTCACCATCATCACCTACAAAGAGCCCGAAAACCCCGAGTACCGGCCCTTCCTGGCACGGCTGAAGGAGGAGGCGCTTGCCCACTTCAACTTCTCCATGAAGGACGGCTTGGTGGGACACGGGATGGAGCTGGGGACAAGGGACATGGGATGGAGCCGGGGCTGCTGGGGGACACGGGATGGAGCTGGAACTCTTGGGGCACATGAGATGGAGCTGAGGACATGGGGACTTGGGATGGAGCTGGGGACAAGGGTCAAAGGGACATGGGATGGAGCTGGGGACAAAGTGACATGGGATGAAGCTGGGGACAAGGGGAGATGGGATAGAGCTGGAGCTGCTGGGGGACATGGGATGGAGTTGGAACTGCTGGGGGACATGAGATGGAGCTGGGGACAAAGGCACATGAGATGGAGCTCGGGCTGTTGGAGGACATGGGATGGAGCTGGGGACAAGGGACAAGGGGACAAGAGGTAGAGCTGGGACTGCTGGGGGACATGGGATGGAGCTGAGGCTACTGGGGGACATGGGATGGAGCTGGGGACAAGTGGACATGAGATGGAGCTGGGGCTGCTGGGGGACATGGGACAGAGCTGGGGACAAAGTGACAAGGGGACATGGGATGGAGCCAGGGGCACAGGATGGAGCTGAGGCTGCTGGGGACGAGGAGCTGCGGGATGACCTGGGGCTGCCAGGGACATGGGGACAGGCGCCCCCGGCTGCACCCAATCCCTGAGCCATCTCCGTGCCCCCAGATGAACTTCATCGCGGCCGCCTTCCATGATGGGGTGCTGCTCTACGCCCAGGCCGTCAACGAGACGCTGGAGCGAGGTGGCTCCATCACCAACGCCTCCGCCATCACCCGCCAGATGTGGAACCGCACCTTCTATGGTGAGCCCCGACCTCTCCGGTCGGATATCTCCCAGGATATTTTTTGGGAGCGCACCCCCTAGGGTCCTCCCCAGCCCCTCACCCTCCTTCTCCAGGTGTCACCGGCTTCCTAAAGATCGATGAGAACGGGGACCGGGAGAGTGACTACTCCTTGTGGGACATGGATCCCGTGCGGGGGGACTTCCAGGTGAGCCCCGGGGTGGGGGCAGCTGGTTCTGTGGGGCGGTTGGGGGCCTTCTCCCACCCATATCTTGCCCCCCCCCATCCCCAAGATCGTGGCCAACTACAACGGCACTACCAAGAAGATCCAGATGGTGCCAGGGCGTGAGATCCACTGGCCGGGCAACGTGGTCCCCTCTGATGTCCCCCCTTGTGGCTTCGATAACAGCGACCCGCTGTGCCGCAAAGGTGAGTGGTGTCACGGGGGGGACACACAACATGGGACCCTCACCCTGGGCACCCACCAACCCCTCACCACCCTCCTCTCGCTCTGCAGCCAACCTGTCCACCCTGGAGATCCTGTCCCTCGTGGTCAGCCTGATCCTCTTGGCCATCACCGTCACCTCCTTCTTCATCTACAGGTAGAGGTGCCTCAACGGGGTGGGTTGAACCCGAGGCTGCGCTGGTGCAGGGTGATGGGGCCCAGGGGGGGTGACAGACATGGGGTGGGGTCTCACCATGCCCTCCCGGCGCAGGAAGCTGCAGCTGGAGAAGGAGTTGGCGGCCGAGCTGTGGCGTATCCGCTGGGAGGACGTGCAGATGAGCAGCTTGGAGAAACATCTCCGGAGCGCCGGCAGCAAGCTCACCCTCTCCCTGGTGAGCACCCATCCCGTCTCCAACCCTGTCCTGGGGACGGGGACCGGGGACCGGGCTCACCCTACATCCCTTCCCACAGAGGGGCTCCAACTACGGCTCGTTGATGACCACAGAGGGGCAGTTCCAGGTCT
This sequence comes from Charadrius vociferus, assembly GCF_000708025.1. Classification (NCBI taxonomy): domain Eukaryota; kingdom Metazoa; phylum Chordata; class Aves; order Charadriiformes; family Charadriidae; genus Charadrius; species Charadrius vociferus. Next base: position 333,485 of record NW_009649598.1, read on the forward strand.
ACGCCAAGACGGCATATTACAAGGTATGGGGGTGCAGGAGCGGGGATGGGAACCCACCATCAACCATGGGGCACCCACCAGGCACCCACCACCACCCCGTTGGGCACCCACCACCCCGTGTCTCCCCAGGGCAACCTCGTGGCCGTGAAGCACCTCAACCGCAAACGCATCGAGCTGACGCGCAAGGTCTTGTTCGAGCTGAAGCACGTAGGTGGACCCCAGCTCGGCGTCGCACGGTGGGATGGGGGTCCCCAGCCCAGCGTCCCCTGGGTGGGGAGGGACATGGCGTGAGCCTGGTCCCACACCCTGCTCCACCTTAGATGCGGGATGTCCAAAACGAGCATCTGACCCGCTTCATCGGTGCCTGCACTGACCCCCCGAACATCTGCATCCTGACTGAGTACTGCCCACGCGGGAGCCTCCAGGTACCGGTGGGGTCTCGCCATCGTGTGGGGCTGGAATATCTCCTTCCAGTGCCCGTCACCCAGTGTCGGGGCTGCCCGGGGTGGGCAGGAGCTGACCACAGCGAGCAGATGGATGCTGTCCCCCATCCCTTGGGATTGTCCATGGTGGGGGGACAGCAGTGTGACTCTCCCATCCCCAGGACATCTTGGAGAACGAGAGCATCACGCTGGACTGGATGTTCCGCTATTCCCTCACCCATGACATTGTCAAGGTAAGGGGTCGGTTCCCATCAAGCACCCAGTTCCTACAGGGGTCCCCAGTTCCCATGAAGGGGAGACAGGACAACCAAGTTCCACCGCTCTCCACCCCTCCAGGGGATGCAGTTCTTGCACAATGGGGTGATCGTCTCCCACGGGAACCTCAAGTCCTCCAACTGCGTGGTGGACAGCCGCTTCGTCTTGAAGATCACCGACTACGGGCTGGAGAGCTTCCGCGTGGCCCCCGACGGCGAGGACTCCCACGCGCTCTTCGCCAGTGAGCACACTGCCCGTCCTCAACCCCCAACGCCAGGAGCAGCCCCTGCCTGGTGTCCCTGCCCGGCCTGAACCCCCTCTCTGGTGCCACAGAGAAGCTGTGGACGGCACCTGAGCTGCTGCGGATGGAGTCACCACCGGCTCGCGGCACACAGAAGGGCGACGTTTACAGCTTCGGCATCATCCTGCAAGAGATCGCACTGCGCAATGGCGTCTTCTACGTGGAGGGGCTGGACCTGAGCCCCAAAGGTGAGCAGGAGGGTTGGGGTGATGGTGCCAGGGACCTGGTGATGGCTGCTTGGACCATCTGATGGGTGCTTAGACCTGCTGTGATGGGTGCCTAGCCCCACTGATGGGTGGTTGGACCTGCTGGTGGGTGCTTGGACCTGCTGATGGGTGCTGTGACCTGCTGTGATGGGTGCTTAGCCCCGCTAATGGGTTGTTGGATGTGCTGTGACGGGTTCTTGGACCAGCTGATGGGTGGCTGGCCTTGCTGATGGGTGGTTGGCCCCACTGATTGGTGGCTGGACCTGCTGGCAGGTTATTGGACCTGCTGGCGGGTGCTTGAACCAGCTGATGGGTGCTTGAACATGCTGTGATGGGTGCTTAGACCTGCTGATGCATTATTGGACCAGCTGACGAGTGTTTGGACCAGCTGATGGGTACTTGGACCTGCTGCAATGGGTTCTTGGACCTGCTGATGGGTGCTTGGAAGTGCTGTGACAGGTTCTTGGACCAACTCACAGGTCATTGGCCTCGCTGATGCGTGGTTTGGCCCACCGGTGGGTGCTTGGACCTGCTGATGGGTGCTTGGAGCAGCTGAGGGGTGCTTGAACCAACTGATGGTGATTGGACCAGCTGATGGGTGGTTGGCCTCACTTGATGGGTGCTTGGACATGCTGTGATGGGTGCTTGAGCCTGATGATGGGTTATTGGACCAGCTGATGAGTGCTTGAACCAGATGACACGTTGTTGGCCTCACTGACGGGTGCTTGGACCTTCTGTGATGGGTACTTGGACCTGATGATGTGTTATTGGACCAACTGATGGCTACTTGGACCAGCTGATGGGTCGTTGGCCTCGCTGATGGGTGCTTTGACCTGCTGTGATGAGTGCTTGGACCTGATGATGTGTTATTGGACCAGCTGATGGCGTGTTGGACTGGTTGATGGGTTGTTGGCCTCACTGATGGGTGCTTGGACCTGTGATGGGTGCTTGGAACTGCTCCTGAGTGGTTGGACGCACTGACGGGTTCTTGGCCCTGTAGAGATCATTGAACGGGTGAAGAGTGGGGAGCGCCCCAGCTTCCGCCCCTCAGCCAATGTGGGGTGCCACATGGAGGAGCTGGGCCAGCTGATGCAGCACTGCTGGGCCGAGGACGTCCTGGAGCGCCCCGACTTCAACCAAATCAAGGTCCAGCTCCGCAAGTTCAACAGGTACCTCCACCTCGCCCAGCCCCGTGGGTGATGGGTGACCCCAAAAAGGGTCCCCAGGTGGGTGCTCACCCCCTGCCCGCAGGGAGAGCAGCAGCAACATCCTGGACAACCTGCTGTCACGCATGGAGCAGTACGCCAACAACCTGGAGGAGCTGGTGGAGGAGCGAACCCAAGCCTACCTGGAGGAGAAGCGCAAGGCCGAGGCTCTGCTTTACCAGATCCTGCCCCAGTGAGCGCTGGGGACGGGGGTCCGGCCCTCTGTGTGTCCCCACACACACTGCTGGGTGCCCTGGGGCACCACACTGGCATCCCCTGTGTGCTCCACATTGGGGTCCTCCATGGATGCCCTGGATGGCTGGGGGTGCTTGGAGGGGCTGGGGTCTCCAAGGACCCCCAAGTGGCTTGGGGCTGGGGGTGTTTGGAGGGGCTGGGGACCCCTTGGGGACCCCAAGGACCCCTAAGTTCCTTGGGGCTGGGGATCCTTAGAGGGGCTGGGGTCTCCAAGGACCCCCAAGTGGCTTGGGGCTGGGGGTGTTTGGAGGAATTGGAGACCTCCCCCAAGACTCCTGCCTGATGGGGCCAGGGACCCCCAAGGACCACCCGACATGGTTCAGGGCTGGGCATGCTTGGAGGGCTGGAGACCCCAAGGACCTCCTGCCATGGCTTTTTGGGGCTTGGGGTACCTAAAGGGGACACAAATGACCCCAGACCCTCAGCACGGCTTAGGGGTGGGGGTCCTCAGAGGAACCAGGGACAACCCTGGCCCCATATCATGGCTCAGGGCTGGGGCGGTCCTCAGAGGGCTGGAGACCCTGAGGACCTCCTGCCATGGCTCACTGGGGCTTGGGGTGCCTAAAGGGAACAGGAATGTCCCCAGACCCCCGTCATGGCTCGGGGCTGGGAGGTCCTCAGAGGGCTGGAGACCCTGAAGACTCCCCCCGGCACGGCTGGAGGCTGGGGCCACCATGCCCCTGGGAGGGGTTGGGGGGCTGTGGTCCCACCTCACCCATCTCCTGCCCCCCCCCCAGCTCGGTGGCGGAGCAGCTGAAGCGGGGGGAGACGGTGCAGGCGGAGGCCTTCGACAGCGTCACCATCTACTTCAGCGACATCGTGGGCTTCACGGCGCTGTCGGCCGAGAGCACCCCCATGCAGGTGGTGACGCTGCTCAACGACCTCTACACCTGCTTCGACGCCATTATCGACAACTTCGACGTCTACAAGGTGAGGACCCGCACACACACGTCTCAGGGGTCACGCCGGATGTGCCGGCACCGGTGTTGCATCCACGACGTGTCCCCAACGGTGTGTGTCCCCTCTGCCCCCACCCAGGTGGAGACGATCGGGGACGCCTACATGGTGGTGTCGGGGTTGCCGGTGCGCAACGGGAAGCTGCACGCCCGCGAGGTTGCCCGCATGGCCCTGCCTCTGCTGGACCCCGTCCGCTCCTTCCGTACGGCTTCCCATGGGTGAGTGGGGATGTGGACGGAGATGTGGCACCCCATGGGTCAGTGGGGACAAGGATGGGGACATGGCATCCCATGGGTCAGCAGGGATGGGGACAGGGACGTGGTACCCACATGGGTCAGCGGGGACAGGAATGGGGACACGGCTTCCCATGGGTGAGTGGGGATGTGGACGGAGATGTGGCACCCCATGGGTCAGTGGGGACAAGGATGGGGACATGGCATCCCATGGGTCAGCAGGGATGGGGACAGGGACGTGGTACCCACATGGGTCAGCGGGGACAGGAATGGGGACACGGCTTCCCATGGGTGAGTGGGGATGTGGACGGAGATGTGGCACCCCATGGGTCAGTGGGGACAAGGATGGGGACATGGCATCCCATGGGTCAGCAGGGATGGGGACAGGGACGTGGTACCCACATGGGTCAGCGGGGACAGGAATGGGGACACGGCTTCCCATGGGTGAGTGGGGATGTGGACGGAGATGTGGCACCCCATGGGTCAGTGGGGACAAGGATGGGGACATGGCATCCCATGGGTCAGTGGGGACAGGGACAGGGACATGGCATCCCATGGGTCAGCGGGGACAGGGATGGGGACATGGTACCCACATGGGTCAGCGGGGACAGGGATGGGGACACGGCTTCCCATGGGTGAGTGGGGAAGTGGATGGAGATGTGGCACCCCATGGGTCAGTGGGGACAGGGATGGGGACACGGAACCTACATGGGACAGCAGGGATGGGGACAGGGACATGGTACCCACATGGGTCAGTGGGGACAGGGATGGGGATGGGGACGTGGCATCCCATGGGTCAGTGGGGACAGGGACAGGGACATGGCATCCCATGGGTCAGCGGGGACAGGGATGGGGACATGGTACCCACATGGGTCAGCGGGGACAGGAATGGGGACACGGCTTCCCATGGGTGAGTGGGGATGTGGACGGAGATGTGGCACCCCATGGGGCAGTGGGGACAAGGATGGGGACATGGCATCCCATGGGTCAGCAGGGATGGGGACAGGGACGTGGTACCCACATGGGTCAGCGGGGACAGGGATGGGGACATGGCATCCCATGGGTCAGCAGGGATGGGGACAGGGACATGGTACCCACATGGGTCAGTGGGGACAGGGATGGGGATGGGGACGTGGCATCCCATGGGTCAGTGGGGACAGGGACAGGGACATGGGATCCCATGGATCAGCGGGGATGGGGACAGGGACATGGAACCCACATGGGTCAGAGGGGACAGGGATGGGGACATGGCATCCCAAGGGTGAGTGGGGATGTGGATGGAGATGTGGCACCCCATTGGTCAGTGGGGACAGGGACGGGGATGGGGATGGGGACGGGGACGTGGCATTCATATGGGTCAGTGGGGACAGGAATGGGGACGTGGCTTCCCATGGTCAGTGGGGATGGGGACATGGCACCCCATGGACCAATGGGGATGGGGACATGGCACCCACTGTGGGCTCATGGGTGGGGGGGACACGGCGTCCCCACAGGTCTGTGGGGTGGGGAGACATGGCACTCGCAGGGAATGGGGGGGACAGGGCACCCAGCCCTCCCGTGGACCCCAGGGACAGGGGAGGGTACACCAGCACCCAGGGGGACAGTGGGGCCACCAGGGGTGGGACCCCCCAGCGAGGGGGGCTGGGTCGGGACTGGGGACGGCCGGGGGGGACTCCGTGGGCGTAC
>NW_009649598.1:343140-354292 GCF_000708025.1 Charadrius vociferus
GGGGAACAGCAGGAGGAGGGAAGTTGCTGGTCTCCACTCTTCTGGATGCCAAGGATGAGTTGGAGGAGGTAGGTGCCTGGGGCAGGGGGGCTCCAAGGGGGGGGTTAGGGGCTCAGGGTGCCACACGCTGCTCCCCTTGCCCGTCCCTGTGTGGGGAGGGGGCTCGCTCTGAGCAGAAACCACCTCCCAGCTGCGGTCTCCCTGCCCAACTCGCCCCGGCCGTGCTTGGCCAGCATGGCTGCAGGTTGCGGAGTGGGATTATGAAGCTTCTCCCTGGTGTCTGAGCACCGACAGGACTCATCTTTCCACTCTCCAGGGAACTTTCTGACCTGTGTTCACCAGGGCCCAAATTGCACAGCTCTCTCCTAGTTCCCATTGAGCTTTTCTTCCTGCACGGGGCAAAGAGAGCTGGTTCTTTTACAGGTAGGGAAGGTTTGGGGTCTTCCCAGGACAACTGGGAGCTGTTTCTGGTGTGGAGGAGCTGTGGAAGAGCTGGTAGTGCAGGGCCCCGGGCGAGGCGGCCGCATTGCTCAGGCCCTTCTCTAACGCTGATTTACGGCTGGTTCACAGGGTGAACTCGGCAAGTGTTCAGGGATCTTCCTAAAGCTGGTGTAGGACTGGCTGCCCCGGTGCCACGGGGGCGGCCATGCTCTCGTGAACTGCTAGACTTGTGGGAGAGACTGGTTATTTATTGTGTGATGGAAACAGATGTATTTGGGGCTCGTGAAGTGGTACAGACAAAAAAAAAAAAATCATGTTGGATTTCACTTGCAGGAGAAAAACAGGGTGGTAACTGGAATAACTAGGTCTCAAGGTCTGGAAACTGTCCTTTGCCATTTGGAATGTATTTATATTTCTTCAAAGCACTTGTCGGTCCCCGTGTGTGTTTTGGGTCTTGTCCAGGTCTGGACAGAACGTTCCCAGCTCCGGACCTATGCAAATCTGCGAGCCCAGCATGGCCAGGAGCTTTGGATGGGCTTGAAAATCAGCTCTGGGCTACCAAAACGGGTCTCCTGGGGTCCAGGTCACTCTTACCCACAGCTTTCACTGAGAGCATCGGGTCTGGGAAAGAGCCACCACGGGTCAGTGAGTGTGATGGAACTCGCTTTTGGTGAAGTTGATGCATCTGAGCAAACAAGCACCAGAAGAAGACTTCTCAGAGCCATTTTTATCCGGCAAACCTTCCTCCCATGCCTCTCATAAACCACTGGAAAGCAGCGCTTTTGACTAAAAACGCAGTCGGTTGGGAGAAACTGGTTCAGATAATTAATTATACTCCTGAGCGCTGATGGATTTACTGTCACAAGTTTCGTGTTTCTTGCGTTAAAGACTCCAACAAACAGGAAACGGAGCGTACAGAGGAAAAACCGTGCCTGATCGTTACGCATCGAGTGTTCGCAGTAAACAGGTTGCCATGTTTAGGGAAAAACCTCCTCCGGTCTTTCCCTCTAGCAGTGGTCAGAGCTGCTGGTGGCAGTAAGCTGAACACATCTGGTTTGGGGAGAAAGATGTGATTGGAAGGACCGGAGCACATAAAAATCTATCTCATGCCAGGTGGTAACACGAAGAAATCATCGTCTCGATCCACTGTGGTTTTTGGTAGAGGCGGCAGAGCTTTTTACAGGAATGTGAACTACAAACTTGCTCAAAGGTAGAACTACTGTTTTCAAATAACCTCCGTACCTGGCAGTAGCGAGTTGATGCATCTCCGGTTTATCCCAAGAAGAGAGTACCCAACCCCGATCCTGCAAGTCCATCAGCGGGTCTCGGATCAAAGACATTATTTGACACTGAACTTCCTTGCAAAGCTCTTCTGGTGGTTCATTGGCTGCATTATCTGCCAACAAGTTGTCTTATTTCTCACTGGGATTTTTCAAACTCCGTTTTTCAGCTGCTGGATCTTGTCTTCCCTTTCAAATAATTCATCTGCTTTAGATTTGAGATTTTCATGGGTTTTGCCCCATTGCTCTTTCATAATGCCATCGCTCGGCTTGGAACAAAGCCGGTTTCACAAAGGCATTATCTCTGCATTACTGACCAGTACATCTTCTTTCATATTGCCTTGGAGTGGAGAACTGTTGACCTCTTTCTCAATAGCTTCTTCGCTGCAGCCCCTTTGATATGCAAAGGAGTCGCTAATCAGTTCCATAATCGGTGGGATGTGTTTGCATTTTAATCAAAAAGTGACTTTGTAGAAATAACCTTCTTGTAACCTGCTTATTGCCTGTCTTAGGCTGCGTTTGCCGCTTTTCCCTGGGGCAAACAGGTCACCGCTCCGTTAACTGTAGGCTCCAGGGAAACTCCAGGAAAGCAAGACCTCGTTGTGCTGGCAGCCGGGGACCCTCGAGCCGCTGCCGTGGCCGAAACAGTAGCCGTGGCCGCAGCTCTGGCGTGGAAGTGGTGGCACCAGCGAAGAAGGCAGGGCACACCTCCCTCGCGCAGCAACAGAGCTGTTTGTGGAGAAGTTTAATTTAGAACAAAGTCTCGCCGTGCAAGTCGTAGCGTGAGAGCGAGACCCCGGCGTTAAAGGAGCCCTGCGGTCGAGCCGCTGTTGCTCTGACAGCCGAGAACCCTCCTCTTCACCTGTCTGCGGGCTCTCGGGTGTCATCGCTGCTGCAAGAGCACGTGGTGAGCCTGCGAGTCCATGCAGCCCTTCTGTCACCGTCCCCGAGATGGCACCGCGAGGTGAGGATGTGGTGTGCCCGGAGTCACGCCGCTCTGCTCACGCTTTCCCTGTACCCGAGGCAGGGATCGGCTGACACCAGTTCCCAGTCTGCCGGATAGAAGAAACCATTTCTACGTGGGGCTGCTAACGTCCTACATGAAGAGAGGGCAACTCTGAATTCTCTCAAGTGGAGTGGAAGCCTTTGCCGTTTGCTTCTCTGGTATTTTCATGCCTGCGCTCTTGTAACTCACCAGTCCTGACTTCGTGGTTCTTCCCGTCGCTTCATTCCTTGGGGTGCATGCGTGCAAACATCTGCTCCTGCTGTTGCTCAGATGTTAAGTGATGAGAACAGAAGGTTTTGAGACTGCTGCCCAGCAGCTCGGGGTTCCCGCACGGATGGGAGCAGTGGGTCTCATACTGCAGAGCTGCTGGATGCCGGGCTCCGGCTTCCCTGCGCTGGGGGCCGGGCACAGCTTGTCATCTCGGGGTGCAGCTCCGCTCTCAGAGCGAGGATTGACAACCACGCCTCAAATTCAGCCTTTGCACGGCTGCGTCTTGGCCTCGTGTCGAAGTGACATCAGTATTAGTATCGCTGAATAATCGCGCATTTACTTTTTGGCTCTTCGAGTGGTGTGAGCAGAGTATTTAAAACCCAAACCTGCGAATAAATGAACGTTGATGAAGTGTTGGCTTCTCCAGCTGGCAGGAGGTTCAGAGTCTTGACGTGAGCCAAGAACGGCTGTTGCGTTGCTGGCTGGTTTTCTGTCTGTTCAGGTGCTTGGGTAGGGGTCAAAGCAGCCTCGGCTGTATCTTTTGTCGGGGAGGATGTGCTGGAGTGTACTTGTCCTTCCGAGTTTGTGATGGCTTTTCTCTCTTTCAGAGACTAGAAAGATGCGTGGGCATCGTGACTTCATTAACCAACGGGCTGTCGGAGAGGGAAGCTAACGACGCCCTCAACGCTCATGTAAGTAGCGTCTCCTCGAGAGCTGAGAAATCCTGCCTGGGTGAAAGAATTCGCGGTATATTGTCCCTGCACACACCTCTGTCTGAGGGAGCGGGCCTGCGAGGCTCAAAGAACAGGCAGATCCGCAGAGGCTGGGGAATGGAGCCTGCTGTGCTCCCGCTGCTCTCAGCCTGTCGAGGAATCCCAGAGCTGTTACAGTTAAAAGACAAAACAACACTGCGGCTTTAATCCTTGCCTTAATCACCTATTTGGAAGCCAACCTGCAGTGCAATGGCTTGCTGAAATCTGTCTGTGTCTTTAGCAGCGTATGAGTGCTCCGTACCTGTGCACGTACAGTCTGTCGCTGGGCGTGTGCTGCCGGCGGCGTTTGCGTTTCTCCTGTATTTTTGTACCCCTGCGCTGCTCGCATCAGCTTTTTCCTGACCTCCAAACAGCCGGACTCCAGACCACTGGAAAGGGCAGGTTCAGCCTTTCTGTTGAGGGATGGAGCATTTATTTCTAACTCTGCATAGTCTTAAAATACTTGCCAGCAAGCTGCAGATGTTACCGTATAAGGAGAACTGGTCGTGTGACATGTTAATGGGCTCTCAGACATGTTGGTTGCATTTTTTCCTCCCCAGAACACCTTGGGCTGTTAGAGGCAGTGGTGCAGAGTTGCCTTCCCTTAATGGGAAAAGGTCGGCAACCCAGGCTGGATTTCAGGGTTCTAAAGCTTGTGACATGCTTCCCTGCTTGGTGAACAGGTTGTAGGAAAGCCTGTAAGAAGAGCCCGGGCAGGTCCCCGGCCGCAGGACAAGTCTCGGGGATCTGCTGCTCTTCTTGTCTGGGGGTTTGTTGCCCCTCGGTAATGACGTACCGTGAGGTGGTCCAGTTAAAACCACTGGAAAGCTCTCGCTACTGAAATGTTTGCACCGGTATTAACTTTGCAACGGGGTACAAATGTCAGAGAGACTCTGGATGTTTTCTGTATTCCCTTGTGATCCTGCTTTGAATTCCTGGCAGGCTGCTGGGTGCTCTATTGACCACCCATTTGGTGGGCTTCAGAGGGGTTTTCCTTCTTCTGTTGCTTTACTGACCTTTCCCTAACGTCCCATCTCACCTGCTCACTGACGGCGCTTGCGTTTTTCTCCCTCAGATATGTAAAGGAACCCCCCAGCACGAAGAGATCTGCCTGGGTCTTTTCACTCTGGTCTTGACCGAACCTGCTCAGGCACAGAAGGTAAGGCACGACCGTGCCCGTCGGTTGAGTGCGGAAAGTTTGTCCACGAGAGATTTTTCTTTTGCTTTCCAGGCAGCCGGGGATTCGGAGCTGTGGATGTTTTGGGTCTGGTGCAGGCGTCGGAAGGCGCCTGGTTGGATCCCTCGGCGCTGAGCAGTGTTTATTGTAGCAGGGCAATGACTTTGCTTGGACCGTTCCTGGGTTTGTTGTGTCCACGTGGCACGGGGGCTGCAGCAGCTGCTGCTCAGGGGAATGCAGATACTGCCACCGGGGAAGGGAGCTCGGCTGGATTCTTTCACAGCCCTAAAATTAATTGTTTTTCGCCGTGGGAGGCGAATACTGATTCTTCAAGAAACTGTAAGGCCTTTCCCAGTTTCTGCCTTGTCTTCAGAGGCCCAGAACGGATTTGCGTGCTGGAAGCCAGATGTAGATAGCAACAGAAATAATCACCTAGACTCTAGAGGAGGAACGTGTTCAATCGCTGGAGAAAATTGCTTTTTAGCAGTCCGCCTCTATTAATTTCACAGGCCGGATTTAATTTTTAAACAACTCTCTTTAACGACGCTGTAAACCATGATTTTAAAATTGTTGTTACTCACCTACAGGAAGATGAATGTTTTGTAGTCTAAAGATCTTGGATGTGGATTTGGCACCGTTGCTACAAACTGGGGGTGCTTGGGAAGGAGATGAAAATGATGTTTTGTTATAGAAACCAGACCTATTTGTAGCAGCTATGGGGGAAAACAAAAGCCCTGTTGGAAGGGCCGTGCGTGGCGAGCGGTACCCGGGGGTCCTTGTTTGGATGCATTTCAGTTAACAGGTGTCGCGTGGAATTTTGAAGGGTTGAAGTGGACTCTTGAAGTCGGGAAGGGTCTGCCGCGAGCACGCCTGAGTGGCGTGCCGTTAGGGATGCTTTGTAAATCCTGGTGCTGTGCTGGACCCAAGGTGACTCATGCAGTCTTCTCTCTTGATTTAATTACTGCTGTGAGCTATGGGCTCTCTCCACCAAAGCAACAGATCCGCATTAGCTCCTGCAACTCATAGCTGCCTCGACGTTGCTAGATGGGACGGTCCTTGTCAATGAAGGTACAGCTCCGTTCCCCAGAAATCACCTCTTGAAAGCAAAGCACGTTTCTCCTGGGAGTCTTTAGGTGCTGGAGCGAGTCAGATTTCTGCTGGGTTAGACGGCTGTGTTTTCCTCTGTCTCCTTGTTGGCTTAAGGCCTTCCTAAACCCTGACCCCAGAGTCCCCAGCCCTGCTGTCCTGGCCCGATGCTGCCTCCTGCGCTGAGCGCAAGACTTGTAAACCTGGAGAAGCTGAACCCAGCCGAAGCTCGGACCACTGCTGAACACATCCTTGTTTCCCAGACACTGTGGGAGCCAAAGAGTGTTTCTAGTTGCTGACTAGCAGCGCTCTCAGGATGGTCTTCCAAAGGGTCAACCTCCTCCACATCAAATGAAGTCCTCTTCTCCCCTCTAGGATGTGGTGGACTGCAGCTGGGATGCGGCGGGGAGTATCCAGACGTGGTTAACTGAGCGTAAGACTCGTGGGGCGCAGGTGCTTCCATATGCTGGAAGCAAAGGTTGAGTGAGTCCGGCATGCTCGAGCGTTCCATCCGCACGGCACTCGCTGACCGTCCCACTGAGACGAGCTGGGATAAACCTGCCTGGCACGTTCCCCTCCGGCGGTCTCCTCCGGCAAAGAGGAGTGGCTCCTTTGTGACCGAGCTGCTGGCAGGCACTGACGCCGTCTCTCCGAGCTGGCAGGCTGGGGGCATGTTTTGCCGCTCATGGCCGCATTAATTAGAGGTGGCTGGTCCTCCTGCTCTTGTCAGATCTGCTCTTTGGAGCACGTTACTTTTCTTAGGGAGTAATTGGATCTGCCAGTCTGCTGGACTCTGATGTCATCTCTTGCTGCCACCTGCCCCGCATCTAGACAGCAAGGACAGGAAACCAGGCAGTGATTTTCTACCAGGCTCTTGGGGGGAGTAGTTACTCCTTCTCTTTGTTCCCGGCCTGTGAAGAAGTGTTACCATTTGCCTGACTGATAAGGCATCTTGTGAGAGATCTTGAGAGAGCTCTGATATCGTCACACAGAGGACAGGGCTCTCGTCAGCCTCCAGCGAGAAGCCCACGGGTCTGGGGATGCTCCGCACAGCCCTGCTCGTCTGCAATAGCTATTTCCGTCACGGGTGAAGATTCACAATCTCGCGTGTCAGCAAGTGAGCATCGAACGCCGCGAGATTGGTGTGGAAGTGGTACTGAATCAAGCAAACCCCACGAGGCTTCACCATCCCCATGGGACCTGTTGTTTTGCCCCCCCGAAAAAAGGGATATTGGAGCTGGCGATGTTTGCATTCAAGGGTATTTTAGTGCTTGTTGCCCTAGAAGCCCAGCAGGCTCCAGTCCCAGCACGCTAGCAGAGGCATCTCACGCCATCTGTTTGGTCATCTTGTATTTCTTCAGTGGATGTCTGTCCCCCGCATGCGGATCCGGCTCGTCTCGTGCCGTGGCCTCGCCGTCCCCCGCCTGCGTCTGCTGCCGCACGGAGGGGAGGCGGCAGTTCCCCTCTTCCCCCCTGGAGAGGCTGTTTAAAACACATCTCTCCCTTTTTCAGGGGGGAAGGGGCTTCAGCTGCCCTGTCCCCTCGCTGATGGATTAAAGGAATGGTGGCGCAGCCCTCCCCTCGCCGCGGCGGAGGATCGGCTGAAGCACACAGGTCTCCTCCTCCCCTTTTGTTGCCTTGACACTCCAGCCGGGCGAGATTAGCTGTGCTAAACTTGTCCAGCTGTGAGGAGGGACACTTGACCGCCATCAAATATCAAAGTGACAGCAACTGATCCGTCACATCTCCCTCCTCCGCCTGGCACCTCTCACTTTAATTAACACTCCTCTCCGGGATCAGAGTGCACGGAGCCCTCCCCACGGATGAACACGGCGCTTCCCTGACATCTCCTCCTGCGTCTGTCCGCCCTGTGCCTCTTCTGCCCCGGTGCTGGGCGGGAGAGGGTCTGTCTCCTCCGCTCGATGGCTGTTGTCTTTTATTTTTCTTCTCCCCTCATTTAAAGGGAACATTTATCATTTGTTCCTTCCTGTTAATCCCCCCTGGAGAGGCTGTTTAAAACACATCTCTCCCTTTTTCAGGGGGGAAGGGGCTTCAGCTGCCCTGTCCCCTCGCTGATGGATTAAAGGAATGGTGCCACAGCCCTCCCCTCGCCGCGGCGGAGGATCGGCTGAAGCACACAGGTCTCCTCCTCCCCTTTTGTTGCCTTGACACTCCAGCCGGGCGAGATTAGCTGTGCTAAACTTGTCCAGCTGTGAGGAGGGACACTTGACCGCCATCAAATATCAAAGTGACAGCAACTGATCCGTCACATCTCCCTCCTCCGCCTGGCACCTCTCACTTTAATTAACACTCCTCTCCGGGATCAGAGTGCACGGAGCCCTCCCCACGGATGAACACGGCGCTTCCCTGACATCTCCTCCTGCGTCTGTCCGCCCTGTGCCTCTTCTGCCCCGGTGCTGGGCGGGAGAGGGTCTGTCTCCTCCGCTCGATGGCTGTTGTCTTTTATTTTTCTTCTCCCCTCATTTAAAGGGAACATTTATCATTTGTTCCTTCCTGTTAATTAAACGGCCGGTGCGAGTGGCGCCTCCAATCTGGCGAGAGCGGGGAGGAGACGATGGATTGTTTGCAACCTTGGCAATAATCAAGAAATTCAGGTTCTCTCCCCACCCCCTGGCTGCTGGAACCCTGGAGATTTTCTCCAAGCACCTTCCTTTGGATTATTGTGCCGCAGGCTGTTAGGCAGGGGTCCAGTCTGACCCGTCTAAGCACCCGGTCGGTGATGTGCCATATTGCCGTGACCGTGGTAAAATGGGACTTGTTCTCCTCTGGCCGGTTGTACCTTGGGCCAAGGATCAGCAACATCGGAGGTGCGGTTTGAGTTCTGGTTTTCTGCGGTGTTGGCTTATGAGATTTGAGGAAGTATGCAGTAAGCAAGGGGAAGAGCTGCCAAACTTCCCCAGGTCGTAGGATTATGGTGTCCTTCCTCCTGGGACTTAAATACTGAACCAGAAGTAAATCCCTTAGAGTCTCTTCTAGCTCTTTGTTCCAGCCCTTCTCCTGAGGATGCTGCCAGAATCAGCCCAGCCTGTCAGGGACTAATCCGCACGCTCAGCACCGTATCACAGCACCTCTCGGTGGCTTTAAATGCAGATGTGGACACTGCACCTCACACACATCCGGCAGAAAACCAAAGCCTAGACGTTTCACCCAGAAAAGCCTGAATTCTTTGACTGCAGAAGCTACTGACCACCAGGAGAAGCTACTAAGATGAAAAATATTCATCTCATCGCTGCTCCTAAGGGTGCAGAAGTACACTCGCCTGCGAGAGGGAAGTGCTGGGGGCGATGGGGGGTCGTAATCCCGTCGCCAAGCAGAGGAGGTAGGATCCAGGCAGGGTAGGGACCTGACAACACCGGTGTTTTCCAAACAAAGTCGAAGCTGAATCTGAGTTTGGGCAGACCACAGGGGAACTGGCATCCTGCGTGATTCCCGGCCAGCTGTGGCCTGGACCGGTTCTATCCCCTGCAGTTTTTCCAGTTGGTGTGATGTATGCGTTTTCTTTTTCAAGGCTGATGCAGCGGAGGGAGATGTTGTGCATTCCTGGGCAGGTAGTCGTTTGTCTGTGTGGAGACTTTGAGTCTGGCTCTGCTTTGTGGGTATTCATTTAGCATTTCAAAAGCAATTAAAGGCCCCGAACAGTCTATCCCTTTTGGATGCTGTTGTTTATTTATTTAGTTAGTTAGTTGTGATTTTTTAAATATATATATATATATACATTTTACACAGTGCTATATGAAAAAGGGAGGGAGAAAGCACAGGGAGTCTAATCAAAGAGATCTTCTGAGGCCTCATTAACTCTCTAAAGGAGGATGCAGAGACCAGACCCCTGCTCTCTGGAATATCATGACATTTACTGGCACAAATTAACATTCATGCAGAACCACTTAGCAAATTACTTCCTAATCATCCTCCACCCCCTGCTGTCCTGCCCAGAGGGGAAGGGAGAGTCGGCACCTTTGCTCTCTGGCCAGCTTTTTGTCTGGCGGCTGGTGACCGACAAGAGTGGAGCAAGTCCTTCCTCTCCCTACGATCCATAGCGTGGCCCCACCAAATCTGCCAGTTTGGACCACGGGCAGGATGTCTGGATTTCTAACCCGAAAAAAAGCCAGCGTGGTAGCATGGTTTTGAGCCAGACTGTCTCCAAATTCAGCTCTGTCTGACCTCGGAAGTCTTGCGCGAGCAGGAGCTGGTGGCATGGGGACGATCTGCCTCCGCTCCTGCATCTCCGTGGTGCTCCCATGCAGCCGTATTGAACCAGCATCACCCCTGCGGGCATCTCCAGTGCAGTTCCAGTTGTCACCAGTGCCAGGAAGTCTGGAGCAGTGGGGGCTTAAGCGATCTGGATGTGACTGTTTATTAACTGATCCTTCCTGAAGGACCGTTGTCTGTCTTTTCTCTCTAGTGTTGGTGTCTCCAGAGCTGTGGCAGGGTGCAGGGAAGGCTGGGACGAGGGGACAGGGACACCCGGCAACCTCTGTTGTGGAGTGAGACACCTTTGGCTCCCGGGGCTAAATCCAGTGAATCCCGCTGTCGGTTTATAACACCCCAGTGGATTAATGGCTCTCCCTGCCTGGCCCTGGGATGTCAATTCAGGTCACCCCGCGGGAGTCTGCCTGTCTTGGTGTTCTTTCCCTGGGACGCGTTTATTTGCTGTTATCTGGTCAGGTTTGATAAAACCATCGTATGTTTTCCGTGACGGTCCTTCATCTGTAACCATCTCCCACTCTTCTTCTCTGCTGCAGTGCTACCGGGACTTGGCACTGGTGAGCCGAGATGGCATGAACATCGTTCTTAACAAGATCAACCATATTCTCATGGAGAAGTACTTGAAGCTTCAGGACACCTGTCGGACCCAGGTGAGGAGGAGGTTCTTCCCCCCCGAATGGCTCCTTTCACACCGACGAGGCAGAGGATGAGCAGAGGGCATTTGAGTGTGGAGGGCATGAGGGGCCGTCGGCACCGGTGGAGCTCCTTTGCTCCGTGTCAAGGACTCGCCTTTGGAAGGGAAACGTGGCGGTGTTTGCCGGCGGAGGCAGCCACGGTGCGGGGGGAGAGGTGTCGCGGGGGAGGCTGTGGCGAGAGCTGCGCTGATCTCTCCCTTTTCTGCCCAGCTGGTGTGGTTGCTGCGGGAGCTGGTGAAGAGCGGGGGGCTCGGTGCGGACGGGGGCTGCATGGACTT
>NW_009649598.1:354368-357929 GCF_000708025.1 Charadrius vociferus
GGTGGGACCAGGGCTGACTCGTGGCGTGCGGCCCTTGGCGTCAGAGCCAGAGACTGCGCTGCCGTGCAGCCACGTCCGGATACGCTTCCCGAATGTCTCTGTACCCAGCTGAGGGGCAGGAGCAGGGCTCGCTGGCAGGGACCGAGCCTGTCCCAACCTGTCTGGTGAGGATATCTCTCCAGGGAGGATGAAACAGAGGATAATTCTGTTGCTCCCAACAGCTTCTACGAGGGGGTGAATCACAGAGGGAGCCAGGAGGCTTCTGGCAAATGCCGGAACAGCCAGGAAGCGTATTGGTTCCTGTTGCTGCCAGCTTTCACCCCGTAGTACTGCGCAAGAGCACCAGGATCGTCCTTAGTCCCTGCTCCGACCTCTGGGATGGCAAGAGCCGTGCGCATGGCTCCTCTGTAACTCATCAGGGACGCAGGAGGCTGCTTCACCCCACGTAAAGTCAGTAGCTCCTCCAGGGAGCTGGCACTGGCCGTGCGGTAGCCTGTAACGTGTTCCCCCCCAGCCCTGGGTGTAAGCACCCCACAACCGTACACACATACACCCGCACACGCCTTTCCGGATTCACAGGAACGGTGCCTCTTCCGTGTTCTCTGCTCAGCTCTAGTGCCGGCCACTGACGTCCACGAAGGAGGAATTAATGTCCCACCGTAAAACCTGACATTGTGTTTTGATTGTACGCGCCCATGACACGGGGCCCGGCAGCCTGGCTTGGAAATTGCCGTGTCTGCTCTTCAGGGGAGGAAGAATGGGGAGGGAGGGGACAGAGTCCTGAGCGCGAGCCAAGCTGCCCTGGCCCTTGTTGTCACAGTGTAAACAGAACATTTTAAAAACCCGTGGTGAAGGCATCCCTTGTTTCCCCTCGGTTGCACCTCCCTCTTCAGGGCCCCTTCTGTTCTGGAAGGACGCCGCTGTCTCACTTCTCACCGCTTTTACGATGCCTTAATTGTTATGATCCCATTGTTTTGGCTTGCCTGCTTTAGGCGTTTTCTGCACCCCTGCGAGCAGGAGTCCCGCTCCGCTCCCAGCGACGTCGGCCAAAGACTCCAGCTTCGTGCTGAAGGCCCACGCTGAGGGCGTGAGACGCCGCTTTGACACCTGACCTTTATTTGAGAGTTTGGGCATTCTTTGCAGACACCACTTCCCTTTCGTAGGCTCAGCAAATGTTTTCTCTTTCCCAGCTCCCGAATCCCATCCCTTTCTGGCATCTCCTTTGCTTTCCAGAGGGATAATTACTGACTCAGTTCTTTTGCAAGAATACTGTTGCAGCAAAGACCCCCTCGATCCCCTAACAGAAAGGCGCTTGTACCTCGAAATGTGCTATATCTAGGAACAGCCAAGCACGTGCGACCGGCAGAGTGGGACCAGGCAGGAGTGTGTTCTCCAGACACGGAGCAAACTCCTTAATTAGCTTTGCCTTCCTGGGGCTGCAGGGATCGAAGCGGTCGGTGGTTCAGTTGAGTCTGGTAACAGAACCGCACTTGGTTCATTTGGCTTTTCCCTGTTGCTCTTTGCTTTCAGGCGGGGATGTGACGGCGAAGAACATCTGGCTGGCCGAAAACGTTCTGGAGATACTGACCGAGCAAAGGTACGGCTGGTCGGGAGGGTCTTGGCGAAGGCTGGTACAGTCTGAGGAGAGCAGCGGCCAGGCACGTAGCGAGGGAGAGCGCTCTTCGTCTGCCTGCCGAGAGGGCGGTTGTCCTGCTGGCTTCGAGAGAGGCAGATTTCGGGGCGGTCTGTTCGCGGCGACAGCCTGCGTGGGAGCGTGTTGATGGGGTTTCCTGCGCAAAAGTCCTCTGCGTCCTCTTTACCGTGTTACCAAGCGTATTTTTCAAGCCGTGGCGTAAATTTCTAGCTCTCGGTTGCTGCAGGCTGTGTGTGGGAGGGTGTCCTGCAGTCCCTCTGGTAGCAAACCTCCGCAGCGGGGTTCGGAGAGGGACTGTGCGTCACCTCAAATAAGACGGTGTGCCCAGGCTGATGCTTGTCCCTCCGCCGTGTGCGAGGACACGGTTATTCCCGAATGTGCAGCACCCGGTAGGTGGTCACTTCCCCTCTCTGACCTTGCCTCGTGCGGCTGAGGAGCACGCGCGTGGCTCGAGAGCAGCATCCCAGGAATATTTTCTTCCCGAGTTTCCCGAGCTGCGGGGGGGAGGGAGGTGTTCCTTTCGGAGGAGTAGGAACAGAGTTAATTCCAAAAAGCTTCCTGTGTTTAAACAGCTCCTGCTTCATCCAGGGCTGCAACTTTAATTTGTTGCGGACAAGGCCATCTGGGAAGTATTGTCCTGTGGGCTCAGCATTGTCCTTTGTTGGCAAAGCAGCCGCTAATTGATGATAAGCAGAATTCCTAACTGCAGCCTTTGGCTGGGCAGAGTCATTATTTTTAAATAGCCTATAGCTTTTCACCGGTGCGCTGTCCATAATGGCAGCGATTCTCCTCAAATCGCTTATTACTGCGGTGAACAATCAAGTTGTTAAAGCGTTTATTTGGCCACAGCTAACAGTCCTAGTGATTTTTATTCCGGGAATAACCGGTGCGGGTGTGTGCTGCTGCGAGTGCCATCTAGTGCCCCACCGTGCGTGGGAAGGAGAGAGACCCTCTGAGATCTTCTGGGCTTGGCTGACCTTCGGTTCTTCGCAGTATCGCCTCGGCTGCCTTTGTGCTAAGTTCAACTCTTCTTTTCCCGACCGTATTTAAGCCCCTACCAGCTCTTGACGTGGTCTTCCCATGTGCTTGTGCTACTGGCTGCTGCCACCCCGCGCCTTGGAGCATCTCGGAAGCGCTCCTCGTCTTGCCAAAGTACAACAGCTCTTGTCTCGCAAGCAAATAACTGCAAACAGCTGGACTGTGGGAGAAATAGCAGCTTCTCGGGGGTGATCCAAAGCCACATCTGGCTGGGGGTCTGCAGCAGAAAGCTCCACGCACTCAATAACAGCTGAACTTTGTCACTTGAGGAGAGGAGTGTGTCAGAGGAGCAGATGTGAGAGGAAAAGGCTCGGCCGCGGTTGAAGGTATTGCTGGAGCGTCAGCGATAACGTACCGTAGCAGCCGAGAATCTGCCTGAGTGCGAGGAGAGCTGAGGATTGGAAGTGAGCCCAAGGGAGAACCTGCAGCTCTTTGCTGGGATTTATGTGCTTTGATTAGGGGAAAGCCGGAGCTTTAATTAAAGCCACGCATGTGAAGATCTGATGCCGCATTCAGAGCGTCGAGTGCTTGGTTTAATTAAAAACAGTCACAGCAAAGCTGCTTCTCAAGCGCTGCCCGCCTCGGAGAGGAGGCAGGTCCTTTACCTCTCGAAAGCCGTGTGTTAATTTAGCTGCTCGCTGCTAATGGCAGCACGAGTGCGATGCTTCCTCCGAGTGTTTTCATTTTCTCTGCCTGTCGGATCGATGAATCCTTGGTGGCTCCGGGTGGCTTTTGCCCTCCTTTTTGACAGCCTTTTTATTTTCTGCGCAGCCCTCGCTGGGAAAAGGGGGAGATGCTGACCTGCCAGCCCCCCCCCCCCCCCCCCGGGGACCCCACCCTAATTTACCCCCCCACCCCCCCAACTAACC
>NW_009649598.1:358006-360216 GCF_000708025.1 Charadrius vociferus
CCATCCAACTGGATGCAGGGAGGAGAGCCTGGGAAAGCCACCACTTGTCACATCTTCCCAGGCTCCCCCTCATCTCCTCCCCGAGATGATTTAGGGCAACTGAGTCATTTGCCAGCTGGGCTGGTGTCCCTTCAGGTGGCCGCGGCGTTTACAGCTGCTGCACGCAGCGGTGGTGCTTCCACGGGACTTCTGATTTACAGCCAGGGGATGCTGTGGGTGATCAATCACGCTGGAGGCACCGAGTCGCCCGTTCTTGGCATCCGGCGCAAATAACCGAGCCGACGAGGTCCTTTTTATGAACCGAGACTATTTCTTGTTGCGCTTAGATAAGGGAGGTTGAGAACGCGGCGCGCCCAGCAGACGGGGCGCTGCCGCACGGAGCAGGCAGGGCAGCGCGGGCAGGAGACGGCGGCGGAGCAGCCCGTGGAAAGGCTTTGCCGCTGGGCTCTGCCGCTCGCAGGGAGCAGAGCTGAAGCACGCTGGGGATGCGAAGCCGGTTGGCTGAGAAATAAATCTGCTTCTAGAAAGCCAGGCCTGGGTACAGAGCCCTGTGCAGACCAGAGCACCGCTTCCCCCTGTCCTTCCCCGAGGAAGGACGGATTCCTGCCGTGTCCACGACGGCGCTGCGATGTCTCTCCCACCGCAGACCCTCTACGCAGCTCTCGCAAATCTCCCTAATAATTTGATCTTGAGCGCATCTGTTTTTTCCCAGTTCTTGCCATTGGGTGCTTCTAGCTCCCCAGGAGTTGTGACTGCTCTTTTCCTTCTGCCCCACGCTCCGTTGCCTGGTCAAGCTGGAGGTAGAGGCAGCTCTTCCGCCCCCAGCGCTGCGGGAGCTGCTTCCCGGCCCAGCGCGGGGCCCGAGAGCCTCCCTATCTCGTTAACAGCTGCCATATCTCGTTAACAGCTGCCTGGCGCGACCTGCTGCTCAGGATGCCGCTAGTTTTGCTGGATTAATCCACTTGGCGCTGGCAGGCTGGTGGCAGGGGAGCACAAAACCAGCTCTGCACGGGTATGCATGAGAGCGTTTGGGGTCTGATCACACGGGAAGGTCCTTGGTGGCATGTCCTGGTGCGTTGTCTCTTGCTCGGTGCCGTTCTGGCTATGGAGACCAATTAAGAGGGTCCTGTGGCGGTCAGTGTTAGGTCAAGCTGCTCCCTCTGCTCGCTGCCGAGCACTTTGTTGCTTGCAGTTGTGAATATCTCAGATTATTGTGGCAGCGAACGTCTCCGTGGCCCTGGAAATCCACCCGGCGCTTCGCCTGAGCTCGTCTGCCACCCTGCCGGAGAGCTCGGGGTGCGAGCACCCCGACGGTAGACTGTGATGGGACTGTCTTGGGGGAGAAAGAGGTGGACCAAGCGTAGGAGGCATCCAGTACGGAGCAGGGAATGGTCCGTGGATAACACTGTCCAGGCTGGCACAACAGGCTGGACTCCCTGCCCTTGCTGTTTCCTTGGTGCCTCAGTTTCCCCTGTCCTGAGTCTCCCCTGGAGTCTCCACTCCATCATTTCTGGCTGTGGTTTCCCTCACACAGGTGACTGAAGGTGTTTTTCTTTTTATTTCTCCCTTTCCAGAGAGTGGGTACTGAAAAGCAGCCTCTTGATAGCCATGGCGGTGTACACGTACCTACGGCTCATCGTGGACCATCACAGCACGCCTCAGCTCCAGGTGCTTCGTCAAAAGGAGGTGGATTTCTGCATCTCCCTCCTCCGTGAACGGGTGAGCAAATCGGGGGTCTCAAAAGCTGACTGGGAAGAGTCCTGCCTCCCTGGGGAGTCCGTGTGTGGTGGCGTTGCCCGTGTTCCTCGTGCAGCTGGAAGCGTGGGACGTGCGGGTTCCTCAGAGTCACCCCCCAGCTTGCGCTCTACGGGCAGCGCTGTGTGGCTCATTCTCTGCACAGACCGTGAATGGCTTTTGAACCCATTTACGCCATCAATCCTCTCGGCGTCCAGGCTGGGAGGGAGAGAGCTGCTGTTTTGATGGGACTGCCTCATTTCAGTCTCCTTTTTAATCAGGCCACAAGGGTTGAAACCATTCTGCTGCTGCTGTGGCACCTCAGTGCTTGTGGCTTGCCGTAGCTGCAGGGACATCGGTCCTCCCTTACGGAGGCGGCCAGTGGCTTCGCAGGCTTAGAGGGAACACGGTAGCCAGCTCCAGGCCACTCTTTTCACAGACTGGTGAGGGCTGGAAGGGCCCTCTGGAGCTCCCCC
>NW_009649598.1:360574-376492 GCF_000708025.1 Charadrius vociferus
GAACTGGACACAGTACCCCAGATGTGGCCTCCCCAGGGCAGAGCAGAGGGGGAGGATGATCTCCCTTGACCTGCTGGCCACACTCTTCTTGATGCCCCGCAGGATGCCATTGGCCTTCTCGGCAACCGGGGCACATTGCTGGCTTGTGGGCATCCTGTTGGCCACCAGGACTCCCAGGTCCCTCTCCACAGAGCTGCTCTCCAGGAGGTCAGCCCCCATAGCTGCAAGGACATCCGTTCTCCCTTAAGGAGGTGGCCAGTGTCTTCACAGGCTTAGTGAGAACTCAGTAGCCAGCTCCAGGCTACTCTTTCATCCGTATCATGCAGGAGAAGCCACCAAAGCTCGGTGTGTGCAGAAATCCTTGTCTTTGGTGTTCTAGCCCCGGGGGACGTGGTGGCTCTGCAGCTCTCTGCCCACTGCTCCGAGCGCTGCCCGCTCTCCCCTTCCTCCTTGCTGGGCGGGAAGGACCAAGTGTCAAGTCCTAACTTCAGAGACTGGCTGCAGTCCTGCAGAGAAAATGTCAGATTTATGGGCCGATTGTTTGCATTACAAGAGAAAAGAACATTTTAAAATAGCTGCTGACCTTCCCGCCTGTCACCCTGCCTCTCAGAACCTGCTCGCTTCAAAAGAGGGGCAGGCTGCCAGGGGCAGGAGTGTAGATATTGTGCAAAGAGTGAATCATCTGGAGCCGGCGGTAAGGTTGAAGGACTGACTGTTCCTCCCTTTCCCCTCCTCCTGCCCCCCAGTGCCTTCTCCCCCCTTGCTCAGGAGCAGGTAAACAGTCAATGAGATATTTTTTTTTTCCCTCTCCTTTCCCCAGTTCATGGACTGTTTCATGATCGGCCGGGACCTCGTGCGATTGCTGCAAAACGTTGCAAGGATACCCGAGTTCGAGCAGCTCTGGAAGGACATCATCCACAACCCGCAGGTCCTCAGCGCCCAGTTCACAGGTAGGCAGGGACGGGGGCCGAAGGGATGGCCACCTCCATCCCGCCCTGCCCACACGCAGGGGACAACCTCTACTGGGGCCCCGCTAGCCACAGGCAACCCCCTCCTGCCTTCGCACGCCCTTGCAGCAAGGCTTCCGTGACTGTCAGCCCATCCCAGGGGGAGTTGGAGCAAAAAATCCCACACAGCGGCTGTTTTTCACTCTGCACACCCCGTCTGGTCCAGGTCTCAGGACTGTGCTGGAGCGGACAGGCTCTGTTACAGAGCAAAACACATCGGGTGTGTGAATTCCTTCCGGATGCTCTCTTAGAGGAGAGTACACAGAGAGCGCTGTAATTATACCGTGTCATCCCATCTCCATCAGCTGTGGCTGTTTCCAGAGCCCCTCTCATCACTAATTAGAAGAAGATGCCTCCAAAAGCAGCTTTTTGCCGACTGAGGGGAGCTTAGGAATAGGGGCAGGGCCTGGACCGGTCTCCCGTGGTCAGCTTTTTGCTCCATTGGTGGCTTTTGCCATTTTTTAAAACGCTGCGGAGACCTTGTAGGCATCTGGGCTTTAAACCATCCTGAAAAACAGCTACGTGAAGGAGCTGTAATGACAGATCACGAGAAGGCGGCTGGGCCACGACGAGGGTCGTGAAATTGTATTGCTTGTTCTGGACTTAACACTTCCATAATTGTAGTTGTTGCTTTTTTTTTTTAAGCAAGCTGAGATGAAGTTGGAGCCCAAAGGTAGGAAGTGTCTGAGTCCTTCAGACTCTCCCGAAAAGAGCCCGCTGAAGCTCCATAGCTCTAAAGCAAGAAGTCCAGAAAATGCAGCAACTGACACTTTTTAAATGGGATTTTATTTCTCCCAGTAGCTTTGCACGCGTGGTGTGCCGAACACTCAGCCGTGGAGCTCTCTGCGCAGTCTGGGTCAAAATAGACATGATGGAGAGAGTGTTATATTTATAATTTTTATTGGTATAAATTATTCACTTCTCTAGGGGCTGTCACATCATTATCTGTCTGCAGCAATTCTAATGAGTCTTTGGAAATGGGGCTTTAAAGTGTTCTTCCCCCCGCCCCCAGTGCCTGTTCTCGTCTCAGGGGCCGTGTTAATGTCACTTTAAAGATCTCAGATTATGCTCAGGGAAGCTGGCGGCACGTCATTTGATTAAATGCTCCTTAAGCTCTGTGATCTCTGGCTTTTTCGTCAGCTCCAGAACCTGTCTCCTGTCACTGCTGGTCTCTGCTGAGACTTGCCAGCTGAAGGGTTGCAGGGATGCGGTTCCCCTCCCCTGCGGGGCTTGCGGAGGCAGAGGAGTCTTAGCCCTACACCCAAGGAAGGCTCACGTTTCACATTTCCAGGGCTCAGCCCTGCCTCTTCCTGCAGCTGTACGTTCGCTAGAAGCATTTCTTAGCTCCGTCTGGATCTTCCCAGCGGAGCGCTGAGCTTTCGCCTCCTCTCTTGGAGTGGTCCTGGGGCACCTAACAAACATCGCTTCGTCTTCACTGGCTTCTCACGCCAGTAGAGGCAGTTGGTCATGGTTTGCTGTCAGTTTTAGCCAAATGACCCATCAAAACGATACCTAAATTCAGGCTAACATCAGCGCTCCTGACTCATTCTCTTCTGACAACTAGCAAACTCGCCTTTGGTTTCTTTTTAATTCTGTTTGACACCGCAACCAGTGGCCCGATGGTTTTTTTTTGGTTTTTTTTTTTAGAGGTGAGATGACGCCTGGGTCAGTGCAGGCACACACACGAGCGTGTTTCTCTTTGCCCTTTCGGCTGCAAAGCGCTGGAGCAGGCAGAGTTCACGCGCATCCCCAGGGCAGCCCTCGGGGCGGCAGGGAGAGGTGGGCTGTGTCTGGAGCCCGTCTGGGCTTGTCACTCCTCCCTGTCCCCCGCAGTTGGCTCTGGGGGCAGGATGGGAGGACTCTGAGCAGAAGGTCTATCAAATTTAGATTAGATATTAGGAAGAAATTGTTTACTCTGGTGGCGGTGAGCCCCTGGGGCAGGTTGCCCCGAGAAGCTGTGGCTGCCCCATCCCTGGAGGTGGTCAAGGCCAGGTTGGACGGGGCTTGGGGCAACCTGGGCTGGGGGGAGGTGGTCCAGCTCTTGGCAGGGGGTTGGAACTAGATCTTTAAGGTCCCTTCCAACTCTAACCATCCTGTGATTCTATAATAAGCTGATCTGTCCCGGGGTGCCCTCATTCATACTTGCTTATGTGGAGCCTGGAAGGTCCCCTCCCCAAAATAATTGCCCCTGCAGTTGGTCATAAGACTACTTCTTTGCCCTCTTTCCTGCTGTTGAGAGCCTGTAATAATTGCTCTGCAAGGTGGCTATTATCTCTAGCAGCTTCCGGGCCGCGTGCTCTCGGGTTTGTATCGCTCTCTACCCTCCCATCCGAGTCAGTCTTGCTGAACTCCCGCAACCGGGGCCAGAGCTCAGCAGCACCGAAAATGAGAGAAAACTGCAGCGGGGAGCGGTGGCTCCGGGTGCAGGACCCGTCCCTCCCTCTGAGCAGCTGGGAGCTCTTAACAAGCGAGGTGCTTTTGTGGCTCTCTTCCCCTGATGCTCGCTCCGCGCTTTCTCTGAGCTCGGCGGGGAGCTGGCATCTGTTCTTTCTGCTTTGAAGCTTCCCTCCTCCGGCCCTCCCCCAGGTGTGACCCTCCGGCTGCGCGGCAGAAGGACGGCTTCCAAACGGGCGAGAGAGAGCGAAAGCGCACCTCGTGCACGCCACGTCCCTGGCGCCTGCCCGTCTGCGTCAGAGCTGGCTGCCCTGTAAATCCTTCAGGTCTTGTCGAGCAGCAGCAAAGCCTCTCCGCTCCGGTCGTAAATTCCTCCTCTTTGCAGCGGTCTGGGAAGAAGAGCGGCTTTTCCAACCTCCTGTTCTCCGTTCTCTACACGCGTGTGCACAAAGTCTTCTGTTATATCTGATTTTTGTTGTTACATCGAAGTACCTTTACTCCAGGGGAGGAATCGGACGTACATGCTGGCACAGCCCCAGATGAGCGCTCTTTATGCCAGCCCCGCTTTTGGTGCCCAGGCCGAGTGGTCTGTCCGAAACCATCAGCTGTGGTGGGACAAGTGGTTTCACTGGTGCAGGGACAAGTCTAAGATCGTCTTTGTGCTCCCTCACAAGGGGGTGGGAGATGGGGAACGTGCTCTGTTGGTTATGGCTTCAGATTTGGTGTCTGGACACTCGTTTCTCCTCCAGCTCTTGTCCCTGCCCTGCTGTGCATCCTCTCTCCCGTTTTCCAGACTCTTCTTCCTGGCATCCTCGTTAATGGTCTCTGACAAAAGCTTGCTCCAGACAGGAGATGTTTTAGGAGACCTTTTCCAGCCAAAAATCTTGATCCCTTTCCACTGCCTGTAGCCTTGGGGAAATGGAGCTTAACACTCCGAACTCGGCTCGCTGCGGATCTTGGTAGATCCCTGCCCGAATCCTGATCGTGCCACGCCGTCCGTGGGGCCGTGCGAGCGCAGACCGACCTCTCTGTCTCTCCCCAGGTGTCCTGCAGCTCCTCCAGTCGAGGACTTCTCGCAAATTCCTGGCGTGTCGCCTCACTCCCGACATGGAAACCAAACTGCTCTTCATGACCTCACGGGTAAATTCTCTCATGTTCGCTGGGGATCCTGTGCCAGCGCCGGGGGGAGGAGGGCACACGTCCCTGCCCGCTCCACCGTGCACCGGTCCCGTTCCCACGCTGGCACTGGGCACGGGGAGGGGAGGGCAGAGCATTACTGGTGCGAGTATTTGTTGCTTCTGGCATCTAATGGCGACAGGAGGGGGAGAGGCTGCCCAGCAGGAGCTGATGTAGATGGGCCTGAGACATCCTCGGTATTTATTAAAAGGCACAAAACAGCTTTGCAAGGGAACATCGCTCCTGGCTGGCCGCTTTCCAAGGCAAGCGCTTTCTCTGAACGGCCGCGATGCGGTGGGTTATCGGACCTCCGACGCAACAGCAGCTGTATTCGAGAGAGGCCGGGAGCTGCGCCGCGACGGCACCGGGGGTTAACTGTTATCTGTATTCGCACACCAGGCAAAGCTGGCTTCCCCCTCGCTCTGCCTCCGGCCCGGCCGCTGCGCTCGCTGGCTGGGGCTGCTCGCAGGGGGCTGTGCTGCGCCGCGCACGCGGGGCGTGTGGTCCCCGTCCGCTCCGCTGGAGACAGGCCCTGCGTGAGAACGCCGCAACAATGGCCTTTTTGATTCTTCGGTCTCTCTGAAGATGCCGCCAGCAACAGGGCTGAGCGGGGAGCAGGGCGTGAAGCAGAGTTTGCCGAAAGAGGCAGCTTAGAGGATGGCAGCCTGTGTTTTTTAGCAGCCTTTCCCCGAGCCTTGAGCAAAACCTGTGTCTTTCCCTTTCCCTTCAGGTCCGGTTCGGCCAGCAGAAGCGGTACCAGGACTGGTTTCAGCGGCAGTACCTGTCCACCCCGGACAGCCAGTCCCTGCGCTGCGACCTCATACGCTACATCTGTGGTGTGGTCCACCCTTCCAACGAGGTGCTCAGCTCCGACATCCTCCCGCGTTGGGCCATCATCGGGTGGCTGCTCACCACCTGCACGGTGAGTTGCGAGGGCCGGACCCGAAACCGAGTCACGTAATCGCTTGGGATCCCTTCCCGTGCAGGGAAGGGGGTAACCTGCTGATGCTGGAAGCCACTGGAGAGGTTGGGAATGGGTATTTGCTGGCTGGGCTGAAGGAGAGAGTTGCGGAGCAGCAGTTAGGACGTTGGCCTTTGTTCTGTGCTCTGCATTTTAGTCCTGGCTCTGCTGTACGTTGGATCCTTTGGGAATCTGCTTTCCCTGCATAAACCTCACCTTCTCACGTTCAGCTTGTCAAGCCCTTTGGTTTTGATTTATGTTTACGGCCCGTCTGCAAGGCGTAGGGCCTCCGGTGGGGTGCGAGAGCGCATGCAACAAGATGCCTCGTTACAGCCTCGTTGGCTTCCACTCCCTCCGCCCGGACTGTCGTCCCTTGTCCCACCCAGGACCGCGATCCCCAGCGCTTGTCAAAGAGAGCAGAAGGAAACGGCTGTTGCTGTGCCCACGAATGTATAACAGATAACGCCAAGGGATACGCAGGGCCCAATTATACACGGTTCGGGGTTGTAGCCACGTGGCTTGTATCTCCCAGCCTTGGCCTCTGCCCCTCTGCGTGCTGCCCTGGCTGGATCTGCTTTCAAAGCAGGCAGGTTTGCTCAAGAAATTCCCACCCTCTCTCTCTGAAAACTCACTCTTGTGCGGCAGCAGGAGGTACCTGGGGGGGGAATTTCACCAGCTCTGCCCTGTCCTGCTGGTGGGAAGAGCATCGCAGTCTCACGGTGGCAGAGCCCGGCACGTCGGGCGTGCAGAGGGGATGGGGGCTCAGCACTGTATTCATCAGACAATTTATTTGGGGTTTTTTTGTCTTCTCTAGTCCAACGTTGCTGCTTCAAATGCCAAACTGGCCCTGTTCTATGACTGGCTCTTCTTCAACCCCGAGAAGGACAGCATCATGAATATAGGTACTCCACGGGGAGGCTCTGTCTGAGTGGGCAATGGTCGAAGATGGAGTTAATGCCTTCCAGAGCTGGTACAGGTTAGGGGGATCTGGCTGGGAAAGCCCAGCTCTGGAGCCCCAACACAGGAGAGACATGGAGCTGGTGGAGCGGGGCCAGAGGAGGCCCCGGAGATGCTGGGAGGGCTGGAGCCCCTCTGCTGGGAGGACAGGCTGGGAGAGTTGGGGGGGTTCAGCCTGGAGAAGAGAAGGCCAAAAAGGGGAGAGCTCAGAGCCCCTTCCAGTGCCTAAAGGGGCTCCAGGAGAGCTGGGGGGGGACTCTGGATCAGGGAGGGGAGCGATGGGATGAGGGGGAACGCTTTGACACTGACAGAGGGGAGATTGAGGTGAGATCTGGGGAAGAAATTGTTGGCTGTGCGGGTGGTGATCCCCTGGGGCAGGTTGCCCCGAGAAGCTGTGGCTGCCCCATCCCTGGAGGTGTTCAAGGCCAGGTTGGACGGGGCTTGGGGCAACCTGGGCTGGGGGGAGGTGGCCCTGCCCAGGGCAGGGGGGTGGAATGAGGTGATCTTCAAGGTCCCTTCCCACCCAAACCATTCTGTGATTATCTCCAAAGGCCATCAGTTCCCTCCCCTGCCCTGAACTCTTGAGATTTGCTGGCTTGCAGGAGAGCTGCTTTGATGGAACCACTTTTAATTGTGGTTTTTCTATCTGTGGTAAGCAGCAAGCGTCTTCCTTGAGGTCAGTGGCTGTCCCCAAAGCGTCCTTCCCTGCGGGCAGGCGGGTTTCCCAACTGTGGGGCTGTCCCAGGGCTCAGGACACGTGAGCGAGGACTGATACAGCCAGGGACATTGCTGGGACCTCCTGCCCGCAGGGACGTTGATTCTTGCCGTCGTTTGAAGCCTAAGTGTTATTTAGGAGCTGGATGAGGGCAACAGTGTGTACAAGCCAAAAGAAGGGGGGTTCCCCTCTGCGCCCCAAGGCTGGGTCTGCAGGAACAGGGGGGGCACAGGGGGTACGGACATCTCTGGGGCTCTCAGCACAGGACTCTCTTCTCTCTCCTTCCAGAGCCTGCCATTCTGGTGATGCATCACTCCATGAAGCCTCACCCTGCCATCACTGCCACGCTGCTGGATTTCATGTGCCGGGTGAGCTGCCCCTCTCCCTCCGGGGAATTACCTCTGGCTTGCCGAAAAATGAGTTGCGTGACGGGGGCTGAGTGATTGAGGGCTGTGAAAGCAACCGCTGGGGTCCGTGCCATCCCTCTGCCACCAACAGGATGGAGAAACTCCTCAGGAGTGTCAACAGAGGACAGCGTAGAGGGAAACAGCCGCGCTCTCATCTGCGTACACCGGCCAGCTGTGCGGAGGTCACGCTCTGAAGAGAGCCGGTCGCTGTGTCAGCCTCGGGGGCTTGTTTTAGCCCTGTACGCTTGTCCGTAGTGCAGAGGAGTGGAAGCGCGCTGGCTGGGACGTGCCCCCTTAGGAATTTGGAGATTGCAGCCGGGTCCTTCGGCCATGCTCTCCTCCGAGCGCTCCCCACCGCATGTTGGTGTAGGTCAGGGCTTTTCCTCCTCTGCCAAGACAGAAGCTGGGAGCGGTCAAGTGGTGAGCTGCGCAGCCTGCTCCCTGCCGACTGCGCCGAGCCGTCGTGGAGGGCGGGAATGGTAATGCGGGACTCGGGCAAGGCAGATGTCTTCACTCCCCAGGGAATTTCGCAGCAAAGGCCTGTTGCTGTTCCATCCTGCAGGAAGGGAATTTCATGAATCTCTAGAGACGGTGATACCGGAGCAGCAAAATAAGTGTCATCTCGCTGCCCATTCTTCAGAGCCAAAAAAAAAAAACAAAAACCCAAACCAAAACTAAAACAAGCTGTTTCCCCTTCTTGTTTTTTTTTTTTGCCCTCGCATTCCTCAGTGCATCGTCTGGTCTGGTCTGCCCTGAGCCTCGTGATTGCGAAATGGCTCGCAGGGTAGCTCCGTATCTGCTGGCAGCCCTTTTAACCTCCCCTCACCTATGCTAAATTAAGGAGGGATTTTCCCCTTGCTGATCTGCCAAGAGCACAGTCAGGCACGCTGCTGCAGATGCTCAGCCAAATTATTCACCTCTTAAAACCAACCACCAGAGGCTTTGGTGAGTCCTCGCGGTCTCTTGATGAATCCAGGGCCGGTTAGGTCAGAGCATTGGGCTCGTGTGTCATTCATTAATTGGGAATGCCACTTCTTCCCAACTCTGGAAAGAAATCTTTCCAGAATGATGAGCGTTAGTAGGAAAAAGGCTTCTGAATTGTTCCCTGAATTGTTCCCTAATGAAATACTTGGCCCGGTGTCATTCCCTGAGGGCAAACAGGATCTCACTGTAGCGGGGAACAAGGAGGAACAAGTCAGTCCCATCGTCTCCCTTTCAAAGGACAGCCCTCCTCAGCAGGGAGCAGAGCTGGTCCTGCCCCTGCATCCTGGGAGAAGCGATGCCAAGAGTTGTCTGTTCCAGTAATTTGGTCCTCGGGAGGGGCCGATGGTGTTTCTTGGAAGCGGGGTCTTTCCGTGGCATGAGCGCTGGAAGAGCTGCAAGTCACATCACTTTCCTCCCTCGCGCCTGGCGCTCTCTGTGTGCTCCCGACCGTACGCTGCCCCAGTCCAAAAGCAGCTGCCGGCTTCTGGCAGAGGAACTGGGTGGAAGGTTCCCCGGGATGACCCAGATTTCAGGGAGGAGACCTCTTACTCCCTCCAGAAGCAGAGGATTGTGTGTGGGTAGAGCTGAATGTCGTTTAGGGCGCCCTTCTCGTATTCTCCCAGCTCCTGCAGCGGTCACTCCGGCTCGGAGAGCGGCCCTGGCAAATCCTGGGGCTTCTCACGGCTCACGAGGCAGCATCTTGTGTGGTTTTCCCATCCCTGGGAGACGCACCGGCTGGCTCTCCAGGGTAGAAAACCCAGAGGCATGGACAGGTTCCCCTTCTGTCCACCATCCCCAAGATGCTCCACTCGCAGAGCTCTCCTGCTGTCCCTCTTGGTCAAGAGCAGCTGGGCTGGGGTGCTTGAGTCAAAGGTGATCCAAAAAGCTGACCAATGGCCTTAGCTAGTCCTGGCCGACGCAGACCTGATGGTAGGCAGAAGGTTTCATGGCACTAACGCGGTCGTTTCCTCCTGTTTTCAGATCATTCCCAACTTCTACCCCCCGCTGGAGGCTCACGTCCGGCAAGGCGTGTTCAACTCTCTCACCCACATTGTGGAGAAGCGAGTCCTTGCGTAAGACAGCCCTGAATTTTACTACTTTTATACAGCTGCTGCGCACCGGTTTTCCTGGGTCCCACCAGCCTGGTCGAAACCACCTCCAAGCTCTCTAAGGGCTGCGGAGGGCATTTGGGTTGTGTATGAACCATGGAAGAAGCCGTAGTTGTGTCTTTACGGCGCTGAGGTTTGAGCTGAGAGCTGTTCCTTGAAGCGAGGGAATGGGTGGGTTAAGAAAGCGATAGCCGCTCCGCTTCGGATGAATAGAAACGTCCCCGAGCTGAACGGAGCGACCTCGCTCGTGGTGCTCCAGCCTACAGACAGCTCCTGCGTCAGCCGAGTTCCCCTTCCAGGAGGTAAAACCCCTTCTCCCCTTCCCACGTGCCTTCTGTGGGGACAAAGTGAGGGAACCCCAGCTGGGCTGCAGGAATGAAGGTGACATCTCGTAGCTTGTGGTCCGTAACACCAAACAAAGCCCTGACGGGAGGGAGGAGATCCCCTTGCACATCCGCCGAGGTGAAGCACCGCAGCAGGGCGCCGCATCCCGGCTCTTTCTCATCCCTTTCCCTTCCTACCCTCCCCAACGCAGACATCTGGCCCCTCTCTTCGACAACCCCAAGTTGGACAAAGAGCTCCGCGCCATGCTGAGGGAGAAATTCCCAGAGTTTTGCAGTTCGCCCTCGCCCCCCATCGAAGGTAGGGAGCGGGACGGGTGGCGGAGGGAGGCTGCTGCAGGTGCTGCCTTCCCCAGGGACAAGGACGGGGCTTTTCCCGGCTCTTCTGCAGGAATAGGAGCCGTTCGGAGGGTCGGAGCGGGACTCTGGGGAGAGGAGGGCTCTGAGTGCTGGTATTTATGGATGGTTGTGGTCTTCCTTCATCTCAGCCCTGCTCTACGCTAAAGATGCACAGTTCCCTTTTCTCTGCTCCGTAGGGGCTACTTAACCTTTCTTCTAATTGATTAACGTAATTAGGTTAAACAAAGAGCAAGCGTTTCAAACCTGTATTTAACCGGAGAGCGCTGCTGCTCTGCCAGAGCTGCCGAAAGAACTGTTCCCGTCAGCCTGTCTGGTTTTCCTGTTGCATCAACCGTTTGGGCTGAAGGGACCCACGTGCCCCAAACTTCTCAGCCCGGTGGGGCTGGCGAAGCTGTCGCTCCGCTCAGAGAGTCGGGCTCTGCTTTCGGCCTCGGGAGGGGACGAAGCACAAAGCTGCCTTAGGTGGAGATTGACCCGGTTCTGCCACACTTGGCACCGAGTAGGAATAGTTCAATGGAGTCACTGGAAGTGCCCTTCCCTAGCGTGAGTTTTCCAGGGTCCATCACTTGCACAGACTTTTTTTTCCACCTTTTCAAAGCACTTTTATCTCCTTGCCGGAGCGTGTTTATGGGTGGAGGTGACTTGTGGGCAGAGCCTGCCCTGCCACTCGGCCACGCGAGGCACTGTCCTCACCTCGCTTTCTGCTCTGACCCCTTTTGCCTCCGCTCTTGCAGTCAAGATTGAAGAACCCGTTTCCATGGAGATGGACAATCACATGGCAGAGAAGGATGACAGTTGCTATGACAACGCCGAGGCAGCGTTCAGTGATGATGAAGACGACTTGAACAACAAAGGTGAGGAGGGCGGTCAGCTGAGCGCCAGTGCTCTCCAGTACTCCTGCGTCGCAGCAGTGCCAATAGCCATCCTTCACCTCTGCGCCGGCCGGTGTCATGTGGGCACCTTCCCTTTGTCATGGAGGATTCCCAGACAACCACCTGTAAGCACAGTTCCCTCAAAGTCCCCTTCCCACCGGCAATGGGAATTGCTGCCAGCAATGTGTCCCGGTGGCCGAGAAGGCCAATGGCATCCTGTGGGGCATCAAGAAAAATGTGGCCAGCAGGTCAAGGGAGATCATCCTCCCCCTCTGCTCTGCCCTGGGGAGGCCACATCTGGGGTACTGTGTCCAGTTCGGGGCTCCCCAGTTCAAAAAGGACAGGGAACTGCTGAAGAGGGCACAGCAAAGGGTCAGGAAGGTGATGAGGGGACGGGAGCATCTTTCTTACGAGGAGAGGCTGAGGGACGTGGGGCTGTTCAGTCTGGAGGAGAGAAGACTGAGGGGGATCTCATCAATGCTGATAAATCCTTCAAGGGAGGTGCCGGGGGGATGGGAACAGTCTGTTTCCAGCGGTGCCCAGTGACAGGACAAGAGGCAACGGGCACAAACGTGACCATGGGCAGTTCCATCTCCACCTGAGGAGGGCCTTCTCTGCTGTGAGGGCGGCAGAGCAGTGGCACAGGCTGCCCAGAGAGGTGGGGGAGCCTCCCCCTCTGGAGCCATCCCAAACCCGCCTGGACGCCGTCCTGTGCCACTGCTGGAGGTGCCCCTGCTCTGGCGGGGGGTTGGGATGGGGGAGCTCCAGAGGGCCCTTCCCACCCCCACCAAAGGGACCTCTAGAGGCAGACCCCCTTCTCGAGATCCAGATTTCCTTCTGCAAAGAGAGGGTGTTGAGGCCGATGCTCTGCTGCTTCCCAGTCCCTGATGGACTCGGTAGACCTCATACAGACCTGTGCTCAAAGGAAAAGGCCGTTGGGCTTCGTGTCCGTGCCTGCTTGTTCCCCAGAGCTTAGACCCTTCGAACGGAGCGCTTTCTCCACCCGCGTGTCCTCTCTAGACGTCTGACTGGTCTCGAGCCCCGCTGCACTGCGCGGTTGGGAATCCCTCTGTGGCAGATGCTGTGCCGGATGGTTTGTTTGGGAACAGGGTGTCTCTGTTCTCAAGCAGCTGTTAATGAGGCTCAGGCCTCTAATTGCTCAGCCGCACGGTTTTCATTACACTCGCTCCCTCTCAAAGCCGTGGGGCTGACAAGCCCTGCGCGAGGCCAGAATCCCCTCCGCTCGTTCACTGGAGCTGGAAGGCATCTCAAGCTGTTCCTGGCCTTGGTGGCAGGACTCTTGTGGGCTTTCTGCCATGCTGGAGGACTACCCCTGCGCTGGGGAGGGACCGCAGGCCCAGGATGGGGGAGAGAGGATGTGACACTGTGCCGTAGCGCTGTCTTCAATCCTCCCCTCGAACCCCGCCAGCTGCTTGGGGCCCCGGAGAGGGACACAGGCTCGAAAGCCATGTGCAAAGAGGATTTTTGCAGCCACCTTGTCCCGTCCCTTAGTGGCTGCTTCTTTGTGAGCACTTCTGCCTTGGCCGTGGCGCTTCTGGACTGGGCTGCGGTTCATTTTTGTGGCCTGGAATGAGCCTGGAGGATGAGGGTGTGGAAAAGCCATTGGGGTATCTCAGTCCCAGAGTCCCGAACACAAGCGTTCGCGTCTCGGGTGGAGAGAGACTTGCGAGCTAGCTACGTTTGTTGAGCGTGTTGAAGGACGGGCAAAGCGTCAGGTTTGGAAACCGGACTGAATCACAGAATTTTCAGAGTTGGAAGGGACCTCTAGAGATCATCTAGTCCCACTCCCCTGCTAAAGCAGGATTGCCCAGAGCACATCACTCAGGACTGCATCCAGGCGGGTTTTGAAAATCTCCGGAGAAGGGGACTCCACCCCCTCCCTGGGCAGCCTGTGCCACTGCTCAAGGGGAACCACAATTCTGGACACCCCCTGCGTTTGGATCCCGTCCCACCTTCCCGCTCGCTGTGACCTGGACACGTCTCTAAAGGCCGAAGACAAGATCTGAGGCTGGACCGCACTCTGGGGACAGCGCTGCTTGTCCTGGGTTGGCCACCACCCCCGCAGCCCCACACAACTCCCACTGCCAGGACAGAGATTGCCTCCAGTACTTCTTAGACGTAGCTGCTGGGGAAAATAGATTATTCCACTGTTGCGTTCTTTGTTGCAGGGAAGAAGAGGGAGTTCAGGTTTCATCCGATCAAAGAAACCATTGTGGAGGAGCCTGTTGATATCACGCCGTTCCTGGACCAGCTGGATGAGTCACTGAAGGATAAAGTCCTGCAGCTGCAGAAGGGAAGGTTGGTATCCGTTGGTCGTGGTACGTTTTGTGTTGATCTCGTCAGGGCAACGACACAGGAGACCTTTTAGCCCTGTTGTGCAATGCTGCTTGCTCCAGAGCCCTTCTCTCAGAGCTAATGCAATCCTGTGGCTTGTCTGCCTTTAACACGGAGCGGTCCTCCTTGCCCACTTTCTGCAGGAAATGTCCAGGTGGTTTTGAAAGGTGCTGGGTTAAAAGCCTTGTAATTTGTCCTTGGAGCAGGCTCAGAGCGGGTAACAGCAGCAATTTGCTGGGAGCTACAGCGTTTCTCCGAAACGGTGACGGGAAGGCAAAAGGCTCTGAGTTTCACCTTTCTCCGCTGTTGGATTGATGAGAGGGGGCTGCGTAGGCCTTTGGGGGTTTCAGTACATCTTGCCCCTGAACGGAGATGTACCTGTGTCTGCGTGTTCTCTGGACTTCCCCACCTCCACTCTTGATTTTCAGTGACCTTGGAATTAATTCCATCTAAAGGCAGCTAAAAAAAAAAAAAAAAAAAAGCTCTTGCTTCTCAGACCTTGGCGTAGTCGACTGATTTAACGTAATTTATGTCTGTACGGCTTTAAGTGCATTTAATCTCATGCTTTTAGTCATTTAATTTGTTTGTCTCGCTGCAGACAACCTCGGGCGCTTTTGTAAGTAGGTGCTGCAGCCCTGCAGCGCGTTCTTCTGGGGTTGGGTCTCTGCGGCGTGCGCTTTTGAGCCCTGCCTTCCTCTAAGCCTGGCACCAGCGCTAAGCAGAGCCTCCCCCTGCCCCGGGGTCCTGGGGGGATGCTCCCGAGCGTAGCCAGCTCAGCACAAAAAAAACCCAAAACCTTGTCCCTGCTTTCGGTATCTTCCTATGTAACTTGGATTTCCTCTTGTTTTTGTGCTCCAGTGATACGGAAGCTCAGTGTGAGGTCATGCAGGAAATCGTGGATCAAGTCCTGGAGGTAACGGCACAGCCGCGGGGAGCAGCGCCGCTGCCTAACTGTAAAACCAGAGCAGCTGGAGTGGCGTGGGCTGGGCAGCTCTGCCCCAAAACCTGCGCTTGAAGGAGGGACACACAAACCTGCGGACTCGCGAATCCTAAACGAGTTCAAAATGGCACTACGCAGCTCTGTCCGGGGTTAAACACAGCCACGATCTTCTAGCAGGAGAGAATGGCTCCGTCCGGGCTCTGTTTTCTTATGCACCGTGCCTAAATGTCCCCAGTAGTTGCTGTCAGACAGGACGCTGGGTGAGGCGCGTTCCTATTTTGACCCCGCGCCGCTGCTATAGCGTCCGCAGAGTTCCCGGGGGGCTTCTGCGTGTGCCGTGCGTGTGGGATGCTGCCTCGCTTTTGGCCCTGGGCTGTGTGCTGAGGGGAGGCTGCAGCAAACCCTGCCCGGCAGAAGAGCTGCGGATGTTTTCCAGGCGCTGAGCGTTGGAGGGAGGCTGCATCCCCCTGCCTCTAATCAGCTCCCTTTAGAGTCAAGTGGCCTTTTAGCATATGAGAGCTGCTTCTCCTCTCGGTGGGAACGCCGGGAAAGGGCTTGTGAGG
Source organism: Charadrius vociferus (assembly GCF_000708025.1). Lineage (NCBI taxonomy): Eukaryota > Metazoa > Chordata > Aves > Charadriiformes > Charadriidae > Charadrius > Charadrius vociferus. The sequence continues at coordinate 375,716 of NW_009649598.1, forward strand.
GTGTAAATCCTCGTTGCCGAGTGCCTTCGGTCCCTGTTAGCCCTTTGCAGAGGGAGAGCAGAGCTCAGTGAATTACTGGCCATTAGAGGATAAGTGGACCACAGTGATTGTGAAGTGCTTCAGAGCCGGACATCAATTAGGGGCTTGTCTTGCTTCTGACCGGTTCCTGATGCTGCGATATAGCAGCAAAATGGCTCCTGAGCAGCTCGAGGGGGGGTCCGTTCCCCGCAGCAGTGACTCTGCTGCGTCCTTTCCAGCTGTACGCGTGCCGGGCAGGCAGGGTGTGAGCTTGCGCTTTCCCCTCTCATTCTTTCCTTTCTCACTACCAGGAGGACTTCGACTCGGAGCAGTTATCAGTGCTCGCATCCTGCCTCCAGGAGCTATTTAAGGCTCACTTCCGTGGTGAGGTTTTGCCAGAAGAAATCACGGAGGAGTAAGAATCTATTTTTTTTGTTTTTTCTTTTTTTTTTTTTTTCCGTCTCATCCTTTGACACTGGGACTTGGGCTTTTCCCAGTAAAATATTCGACGTTTTTTGGAAGGCTGTGCTGAAGCCAACAGCTTCCCCTGTGAAGCAATCCAGGGTTCACCAGCGGTCAGCGCGGAGCTGGTCAACGCTTATATCCAGGGTTCGAAAGAGACCGTCTTCCTCCTCCCCACAAGTGTGGAGAGAACCTGCTGCCGCAGATCTTTGTGTCAGAGCTCAGTTTAGGTGATTCTCTGGTGGCTTCTGACTCTCTGACCAGGACACACAGGTCCTAAATACTCCGTGCGTCCCT
>NW_009649598.1:376518-379816 GCF_000708025.1 Charadrius vociferus
AAACCAGCACCGTACCCTCTTCCTCCAGGATTTGGTGGGAACAGGGCTCCGAGTCAGAGCTGCTGGGTTCTATTAGCAGGACCGTTCCTGTCTCCTCGTTAGCTGGGGCTAACCCTTGATGGCCCAAGGCCCACAGCGAGCGAGGCCCAGGGCTTTTTTCCCCTGTCGTTACTGGGAAAACACAGAGGGTGGGTGGACACAGAGCTCTGACTACTGCGTTTGTCCCGCAGGTCTCTGGAGGAGTCAGTGGGGAAGCCTCTCTACCTAATATTTAGGTATGTCTGTTCTGAAATTTTCAAATAGTCTAATTAGGGCTTTCTCGTTCACTTCCTGACCACCGCCGCGGGGGAACCCTGTGGGTCTAATTCTGCCACGCTCCCGCTTACCCCAGGGCTGATCCCAGAAGGGTTTATTGCTTCGTTCTGGCTATGTTGTGTTTTGTTTAGTAGAAAGATTTAAAATACAGGAAAATCGGGGCTCATTTCCTCATTTATGGAAGTTTGGGATCCCTGGGTAACCGAGGTTTGCTCGGTCCTGAGCCCTTCATCGCTGCACGTCCCCCCGTCCTCTGCCAGAGGGATGAGAGAGGTGGCTCCTGTCTCCAGCCCGGAGAGCGGGTGGCCAGGACCTCCTGGTGCTGGGAGCCGGGTTTCCCTGCGAGCTGCCGCTCCTCGTCGTTAGCAGAGAAGCTCCCGCGCGGCATCCCGCGTAACGCAGCCGTCTCCCCGTCCTGTGCTCCCCAAGGAACCTCTGCCAGATGCAGGAGGATAACAGCGGTTTCTCGCTGCTGCTGGATCTCCTGTCAGAGCTCTATCAGAAGCAACCCAAGATCGGCTACCACCTCCTCTACTATTTAAAAGCCAGGTAGGGGGATTGCAGGGAAGCGTCCCAAGCTTCGACGTGGCTCGCGCTGCCTCCCGAGAGACAGCTCGGTGTCGTACCGCCGCCCCAGCCCTCGCCGCGGCAGGGGGGCTGGCGGGCTCCGCTCTCACCTGCCCATCTCTCCCTTCTAGCAAAGCTGCGGCGGGGAAGATGAACCTGTACGAGTCCTTCGCCCAGGCCACGCAGCTGGGGGACCTGCACACGTGTCTGATGATGGACATGAAGGCCTGCCAGGAAGACGACGTACGGCTGCTCTGCTACCTCACCCCTTCCATTTACACGGAGGTAAGACGCCCGTCAGGCGCCAGGAACCCCCAGTTGAGACGCGCGGGGCATCTCCTCACCTTCCTGCGGGCAGTCTCGGGGCTGAGCTGGTTTGCTTCTGAGCCTCAGGTCTGTTGGACTGCAGCAGAGAAGCCACAAAGCCCAGAAAAAGCTCTGTCAGGCTGAGCACAACCCAGTCTCCATCCACCCCCAGCCCAGCTTAATGGGGGATCGGCGTTGCGCCGTGGAGATCGATGTTCAGCTGTCGTCCCGCCTGCTTACGGCCCCCGTTAAAGCCTGATGCGCTCTGGGGATGGCGAAGTACTAACCTCACTGTCCCGGCTTCATCTCATGCACGTGCTTGGCTCCCGGCAACGGCGTTATCAGCGCTTTCTGGTTAACGAGGTTTTGCCCTCTGCTGCTTTTCTTCTGGAGAGCAGCAGGTGAAGGCTCCGAGGAGACGTGTCAAAGTCTGGGAGAAGCAGCGCTCGGAACAAGTTCTGCTGGCTGCCCCGAAGCCTTGGGTTTAACGAAAGGTTTTATTGCTTTCGGCACTCGGTGCTGAGATGGAGCCAGCTGGACTTTAGCAGAGAGCACATTTGGAACGGGGAGCCAGGCATCCGCACCAGATAGGTCACGGCTCGGTCCCAGTTCGCGCAGCCCGCCTGGGTTTTGGACGGAGCTGCTGTTACCTCCCCGCAGCCGCGATGCCGTCGAGCGCTCTCGCAGCCCAGTGCGTGCTGCAGCCTTTTTATTTCAAATAGTTGCAGGGTGGAGACTGCTTCTTCCAACAAGCATCCCGCGATCGGACGGCTTCGGGGAGCGGAGAGAGGGAGGGTAACAGCGCGCGCTCTGAATAGACGGAGGGGTCACAGTTCTGCCTGTGCTTTCTCATTCCCTGGGAGGAATGAGCTGGCCCCGCTCCTCCCTCAAAAAAAAATCAGCAGGAGCATCTGCCGAGCGTTGAGGCCGTCCAGCCCCGTTCCTCACCAGCGCTTCCCGGGGGTTTCTGTGGGGAAAAGGGGGAACAGCATCAGCCTGGGGAGGGGAGGAAAACCTGCACGCTGTACCACCCGGCAGCGCGGTGCGTGCTGCAGGGGCGATTCTGGCGTAGAGCAGCGGCTGGATCACCTCCCTGGTCCTCTGACCCCAAAAGAGAGGGGAAGGGGGGGTCAGGCTGATGCCGCCCCCGTGGGCGTAGCGAGCAGCTCGAGTCAGGCAGAATGTCCCGAGAGCAGCTTGTCTGGACAGCCAGATCCAAACCCTGCAGCCATCGCTTGCTGCCGCCAGTTTTCCTGGCCTTTTGCCCCATGTGTTGATTTTTATGGTTTTTTTTCTTTAGTTCTTTGCAGTGCTGCGTAACGCGTGAGGCCCTGGAACGTCGAGCAAAGCTAGCCAGGCTAGGGAAAAATGGGGAATTTTAACTAACCGCCCTGGTCTGGCTGATTTCTGCCACCCGCAATCGAAGCGGCTTCGCTCCTCGCGCAGCTCCGCTCGCTCCGGATGGTTGGTGTCAGCCGCATCCGGCAGATGCGCCGGGCACCCGCTCGCAGCAGCTTGCCCGTGCGCTGCCTCGCGACTCTTGTCCCGCTTGAGCGGTGGAATGAACCTGCCCGCTGCAGGCTGCGCACGGAAAGCAGCCTGTCAACCCTCCGGCGTGCTTGCCTGGCTCCTTTTCCCGCTCGGCCGCTTCCCCCGTTCCGTTTAGGAAGCGGTGCTGGTTCTGGTCCAGCCCTCGCTGAGCCGCCGGGTCAGGCAGGGCAGCGCTGCCCCATTGCGAGGAGGAACGTGTGCGCGCGTGTGTGTGTGTCTGAGCTTGAACCGAGGAGGAGTTTTAGCTATGGGGATAGGAGCTTTTGACCGGCCTCTCCCTCCTGTCCTTCCCTGAGCCCTGCCTTGCTTTTTGTACTCTTCCAGTTCCCAGACGAGACCCTACGAAGCGGCGAGCTGCTGAACATGATTGTAGCTGTCATAGACTCATTCCAGGTAAGGAGGGGGGAGCGGGTGTCTGGGGTGGGAGGCAACACGTTCCTGAAGCCGCAGCGCTTGTCTCCTCCGCTCCCAGGAGCTTTCAACCTGAAATGACCCGTCGGCGGGGGACGCGGGGCAGCGCTTCGCTTGTTTAATCCTCCTCACCCCCATTCTTGAGTTG
>NW_009649598.1:379841-380457 GCF_000708025.1 Charadrius vociferus
ATCTCTTCCCCTTGAGGAGCCGCAGTGTGCGGTGTCAGGAGGCTGAATCCAAGCTGCTGCTCCCGAGGGATCTCCGCGGCCAGTGCTGCTGCGGGCAATCGATAATAATCATTATCAGTAATAAGCCCCTGGGTACGGAGGTGCTTAGCGCTGCTGGGGAGATGCAAAGCGATGGGCAGCGTCCCGAGGGACGGGCAGGGCTGAGATCGCGCCTGGCTCTTCTCGTCCCGGTGGGAGATGCGCTGCAGGCTAACGAGCGGAAGGCCGAGCCCTCGTTTAGACCCTCCTGGAAGGAACCTTTCCCTGTGGTCACGCTAAGTTGCCACGAGCAACCCAAAAATAGTCCCGGCGAAAGCTGGCGGAGGAGGGGGGGAGGTGGGCACCGGCAAGAATGCTGTACTGCATGTTTCTGCTGTCTAGGCTTGTCTGGAGCGTGATCTACTGATAACCCTTTAACTCGCCCTATTTATACACCATTCCCGACCGGTTGCGCTTTTCCCAGCTGCGCGGGGGCCAGAACGCCTCGCCAGCAAGTTTTGCTTGGCAGACTGGAGCCGAAATTGGGTACAGGAAAGGTTTGAGTCATGGTGCCCTGACCCTCCCCCCCACCCCCCCC
>NW_009649598.1:380598-383535 GCF_000708025.1 Charadrius vociferus
CAGGTCGGCGTGCCGTGGGGCTCCCCGTGCCTCCAGCACCCCGAGCAGGCTCTACCCAGAGGCCGAGGAGAAGGTAGACGAGACCCAAAATGCGCTCTGTAGCTGAGCCCGTCAGCGCAGGAGCGAGGAACGGTGTTCCCCAACTCCGGTGCAGCCCAGGCGGGCTCTCCCCGTGCTTCCCATCCCTCTGCCTCCGCTTCCACCTCACCCGGGGATGAAGGGGGTGAGTCAGTGCAGGAAACGCTACGCGTCTGGGTAGTGTCAGCTCCTCTCCTGCAGACCGGGGATGCTCCAGGGCCCCCGAGCAGAGAGGTCTGGGGTTGGCGGAGCTTTCCCAGCAGGCTGCCCAGCCCTCCCCGCTGCTCGTCCCTGGGTGGGCTTTGCGCATCCATCGGGCAAAAAAACCTACGTCTGAGAGCTCCTGGAGCCCGAGGAGCGGGTCCCCGGCGCTTACGTGGCTGCTGAGCTCTCCGAACAGGGCGACAGCGTCCCACCCGCCCTGGCCGCAGCCTGCGGGGATCTGCTCTCTGTCCCGCGTGACACTTGCTCCCCGGTCTGGGTGTTGATGTGTGAAACCATTAACCTCTCATTACTACTTCGCCTCTTCTGGGCCGTCGCAACAGCTGCCTCTCCCCGGAGCTGCTTAACCCGGCGCTGATTTATGAGCCACCTGCAGCCCACGGGGGTTCCGGGACTCCCCGCTGGATCCCTGCGGAGATGGCTGATGTCGGCAGAGCAGCGGCTTCCCTGCTTGCTCTCCGGACCTGCCTGGTGGTCCCCAGCGTAAAGAGAGCTTCCGCAGAACCCGAGCGTGCCGCTAACCCCATTTTCTTTACCACCCAGTTGCAGGAGCTGGTGTGCCACGTGATGATGGGGAACCTCGTCATGTTTCGGAAAGACTCGGTGCTGAACATCCTGAGTGAGTAGCGCTGCTGCAGGCGCGAGCGCATCTCAGGGGAGGGCGGGAGTGAAAGCAGAGCGCTGGATCAAGTTGGACAGGAATTCATCCAGGCAGGTTTTGAATATCTCCAGAGAGGCAACTCCACAACCTCTTTGGGCAGCCTGTTCCAGTGCTCTGTCACCCTCAAAGTAAAGAAGCTTTTCCTCCTGTTGAGATGGAACTTCCTGTCGTAGGAAGAGCCCCGCAGGAGCTGGCGGCTTACCCGGCATCCGAGAGAGGCTTTTGGGCCGGCCGTGTTACGCCGAGGTCTGGATTTCCTTCTGGTGTTATTGCCGCTGCTTAAAGGATCACTGCCCTAAACCGGATTGTTAAGATTTGAGCTGTGTGATCCAAGCTGTGCGCTCGGATGGATTTTACCAGGCTGGTTTTGGAGCGCTGGCCCTCCGCGGTGCCAGGCAAAGAGTAATCCGGTGCTCCGCACATCCGCAGCGTGGCCGGGCAGAGGAAAAAAAAAACTAAGCGAGAAAGAGAAAAGTCCTGAAATCTCCCGCAGCTCTGCAACTTCTCCACGTGGTCCCAGCTGCTGCGTCTTTTGGGGATGTGAACTTGTCCCGGCGCAAACCCGTGGCCAGTGCTGCGCAGTCGTGATGCGGCCACCTTTCTGGGGACGGCCGTAACCTCTTCTCCCGGCACGGCAGGGGTGAGGGCAGCTGGGAGGGGATGGCAAAAAGGCAGTCAGAAAGGTTGGAATTGGGAATTCCCTTCGTTTTCTGTGGACTGTGACATCCCGAGAGCAAAAAGGGCCTCGCTGCTGTTTAGTCTGACCCTTGGACCACCCTGAATTACCGCAGTAAGCTCCCGGCCCTTTGCCAGGACCGCGGTTCCTGTAGCCGCTGCGTGGGTGCCCGTCACCTCTCCCTCGTGGCATTCCTCCCAGCATCACCCGTGGCTCACCCAGTTCCCCTTGTCGCTTTTTAACTGGACTTCGGCTTGCATCTGTGCGCGCCGCTGACTCTGGGGCGGCGGGAGAGCCCTTCCGGTCTCCAGCCGACGCTGCGGTTTGCCCACGTGTGCCCTGTGGCTCCTGCCCGGCGGCGGGAGCCGGAGGGAGCCGTTTTGGGCAGAGCCACCGCGGTGAGCTCGGTGCACCGGGGGCGCAGCAAGTGCTTCCGGAGAGAAACCCCGTCGCCCTCATCCCATGGCTGCTTAGATCCAGCTTTGGCGTTACACAAGCCGCAAGCAGCGGGCTAAGCCCATTAATTAAAGAGCCTCGTTAATTCTCTTCCTCTGAGCCCCGAGCAGCTGCTTTAGTGACTTTGCAGCTCTGCCACCCGTACCTCCGCTGGCAGAGCCTTCCCCGGCTCCCGGAGCCCCTTCTCGGCCTCGGCACGCACGCGACTGCCTGTGCTGCTCATGGTGTGGTGCGAACCCCGACACGCAGCGGGTTTTGGGGCTCTGTGCCCTTCTCCAGTGCCCTACTCCGGGCTGGAGGGGTGGGTGTAACACCGGGCAGGAGCAACGCTGTCCCTGGGTGCAGCCGGACTTGGCAGAGGAGCTGCGGCCGAGCTGTCTGCGGTGGCGCTGGCACGTCCCTGCCCTTCCTCCAGGCTGCCGTGCCGGCTCCCCTCACCATCCTGTGCTTTCCCCTTTAGTTCAAAGCCTGGACTGGGAGACCTTTGAGCAATACTGCACCTGGCAGCTCTTCCTGGCGCACAGCATTCCTCTGGAGACCATCATCCCCATCCTGCAGCACCTCAAATACAAAGGTGAGCTGTCCCCGTCCCCACCGCAACCACCACGGGAGAAGGGCGGCGCTGGGCCGCGGCGCCCACGAGCTCCTGCGCTGAGGATATCCTTTCCTTTGCAGAGCACCCTGAGGCGTTATCCTGCCTGCTGCTGCAGCTGAGGCGAGAGAAGTAAGTGCCGCCGAGCGCAGGGCTTGCGCGACCCTCTGCAGAGGGTCCTTGTGGCCGCCGGCTTGTGGGGCTGCCCCTGGCACGCTGCGGCTGGTGGCTTTCTCGAGCATCGTCGCCGTG
>NW_009649598.1:384336-384573 GCF_000708025.1 Charadrius vociferus
GTCCCCAACTGAGCCGGGTACCAACCGCTCGTCCTTCCTCCTCACCCCGTTTGCCGTAGGCCCAGCGAGGAGATGGTGAAGATGGTGCTGAGCCGACCCTGCCACCCCGACGACCAGTTCACCACCAGCATCCTGCGCCACTGGTGCATCAAACACGACGACCTCTTGGCCGAGCACATCAAGTCGCTGCTGATCAAGAACAACAGCCTACCACGCAAACGCCAAAGGTGAGGGGCC
>NW_009649598.1:385228-386914 GCF_000708025.1 Charadrius vociferus
GTGCGGGACCGGGCCGAGCCGAGCTGCGGCCTGCGGAGGTTAAATCGTGGCTCCCCGGGACGAGGTTCCTCCGGAGGGAAGGGGCGGAGGGCATGTTCCCCGCCACCCTGCGTGGGCAGAGCTCCGGGTGCCGGAGGAGGCGGTGGGACCTCCCCACCGCGGGCTGTGGGAGAGCCGCTCTCGCACTGCTGTGCCATCTCCTGGCCGTGGTGGCACCTCACCCCAACCCCAAAATGTCCCTTAGTGGGGAGAGAGGAGCTCTTTCCGCTGCCGTTTGGCTCCCCGGGTGATTTTATCCAACCCCAAAAACCAACATCAGGCTGCGAGGCGGCCTCAGCCCTCGGCTCGGCCATCCCCTGCCGGGGCGAGAGCCACCCGGTGCCACTGCATACCGCTGGTACGACCGGTCCCTCGGTGTCGGGGTCTGGATAAGGGGCACAGGAGGGTGGGCTGCTCCGGCAGCCCCCAAACCCGTTGCGGTGGGCTGACGGTGTCCTCTGCCGCCCCTTCCCGCTTGGGCACTGCTTTTGCTGGAGTAGGAAGGACATCTAGTGTCCTGGGAAAGCAGAGCAGCACCGCGCTCCCACCGCAGCGAGGGCTGCGTGTCCCCAAGGACCCCCAACCCCGCACCCAGGGCGCTGGTACCGCCACGGCACGGCGCTGGGCGATGGCCAGCGGGTCGGACGGGCCCTTGCCGGGAGGTTTGCCGTCACCGGGATGTCACAACGGCACCGGGAGAGCGGTCGGTCCCACCGGCGTCTCGACCACCTCTGAGTCCCCCATCAACTCTCCGAAGAGGCTTCCGGGGAAATCTGCGCCGTCATTTGTTCCTCCGCGTTAATTAACAGCCTTTCACAGCTGAACAACGCAACTTGTTTTCACTGTACGTCTGTTCCGGGATCCGACTTGGATCCAGCTCTAATCCCCACTAATTAACGAGGGCGGCCAGCTGAGGCCCCGGCTGTTGGCGGCATCCCCGCCGCTGGCACCGCGCCCCATCCTGCGGCCCGCGCTCCCCAGAACCGCCGGGGACGGAGGCGACCATCACCCTGAGCAGGATTTATCCCTTTAATCCCCCCCGGGGTTGGAGCGGCGCACGTGCCGCAGCCGGAAAACGCATCCTACGCTGCTCCCTGTCCCCGGTCCCTCTGCTCCAGGCTCGGGGGACAGCGCGGATGGTGGGGGGTCATCTGCGCCCCACATCTTCTTGGGGGCTCTGTCTTTTTGGGGACGGCCGGGGGTGGGCACTGCCGGGCTTCTCTGCCCTCAGCCTGCGCAGCTCCAGTAGCAAACTGGCCCAGCTCACCCTGGAGCAGATCCTGGAGCATCTGGACAACCTCCGCCTCAACCTGACCAACACCAAACAGAACTGTACGTACACCCCCCGCTCACCCGCCGCGGACCATCCGTCGCCGTGAGGTTCCCCTCCCGGTCCCGCCGGGGCAACTGGGATGCTCTCTGGGATACTGGGAGCTCCTCGCCAAGCCCTCCACACGGTCTGGGGTGGTGGTGGTGGGGTTCCCCTGATGTGGGGGGGAGGTCTCTAACTCCCGTTTTTGCCGTTTCCTCGACAGTTTTCAGCCAAACCCCGATCCTACAGGCGCTGCAGCACGTCCAGGCCAGCTGCGACGAAGCCCACAAGATGAAGTGAGTGGGTCCGGAGGTGACCCGGGGACCGCGGTGGGA
>NW_009649599.1:0-3830 GCF_000708025.1 Charadrius vociferus
CCCCAGGGGTGTGCTGGAGGTCCTCCAGGAGCTCAAGGGTGAGCAGGAGATAGGCATGAAAAGCAGCGAAGGTCCCCAAGGCCCTTGGAGTCCCCAAAGGTTTGTTAGATATCTTCAAAGACAGTGATGGATGTCCCCAGGGAGAATAAAGTCCCCATGTGTGGGCTGGAGGTCCTCAAGGAGGGCGATGGAGCACCCCAAGGAGCATGAAGTCCCCAAGGGTGGGCTGGAAGTCACCATGGAGGGTAACAGAGGTCCCCAAGGAGCTCGGGGTCCTCAGGGTTGGGATGGACATTACCAAGGAGGCTTATGGAGGTCTCCAAGGGGCTCAAGGGTGAGCTGGAGATAGGCAAGAAGAGCAACGAAGGTCCCCAGGGGTCAGCTAGATGTCATCAGAGACAGTGATGGATGTCCCCAGGGCGCATAAAGTCCCCACATGTAGGTTGGAGGGTCCCCAAGGGCAGACTGGAAGTCACTGTGGAGGTTACGGAGGTCCCCAAGGAGCTCAGGGTCCCCAGGGTTGGGATGCACATCCCCAAGGAGGATGATGGATGTCCCCAAGGGCGGGATCGAGGTCCCCACGGTGATCAGGGTTGGTTTGAAGGTCCCCAGGGATGGGATGAAGGTCCCCAACGTACTCCAGTTGGCCTGAAAGCCCCCCAAAGTGCACAACCAAAGCCCCCAAAGACCTCAGTTTCCTCTAGGGAACCCCTTCATGATGTCTCCACTGTGTCCCCACCCCAGGCCAGAGCGGCGCAGGCAACAACTGGGCCAAGGGCCACTACACGGAGGGGGCCGAACTGGTGGACTCGGTCCTGGATGTGGTGAGGAAGGAGGCGGAGAGCTGCGACTGCCTCCAGGGCTTCCAGCTGACCCACTCGCTGGGCGGTGGCACCGGCTCCGGCATGGGGACCCTCCTCATCTCCAAAATCCGTGAGGAATACCCCGACCGCATCATGAACACCTTCAGCGTCGTCCCGTCCCCCAAGGTGTCCGACACGGTGGTGGAACCCTACAACGCCACCCTGTCTGTCCACCAGCTGGTGGAAAACACGGATGAGACCCCCCGCATCGACAACGAAGCCCTCTACGACATCTGCTTCCGCACCCTGAAGCTGACCACCCCCACCTACGGTGACCTCAACCACCTCGTCTCGGCCACCATGAGCGGCGTCACCACCTGCTTGCGTTTCCCCGGTCAACTCAACGCCGATCTCCGCAAGTTGGCCGTCAACATGGTGCCCTTCCCTCGCCTCCACTTCTTCATGCCCGGCTTCGCCCCCTTGACGTCGCGCGGCAGCCAGCAGTACCGCGCCCTCACCGTCCCCGAGCTCACCCAGCAGGTCTTCGACGCCAAAAACATGATGGCCGCCTGCGACCCTCGTCACGGCCGTTACCTCACGGTGGCTGCCGCCTTCCGAGGCCGCATGTCCATGAAGGAGGTGGACGAGCAGATGCTCAACGTCCAGAACAAGAACAGCTCTTACTTCGTGGAGTGGATCCCCAACAACGTGAAGACGGCCGTGTGTGACATCCCACCGCGGGGCCTCAAGATGGCCGTCACCTTCATCGGCAACAGCACGGCCATCCAGGAGCTCTTCAAGAGGATCTCGGAGCAGTTCACGGCCATGTTCCGGCGCAAGGCCTTCCTCCACTGGTACACGGGCGAGGGCATGGACGAGATGGAGTTCACCGAGGCCGAGAGCAACATGAACGACCTCGTCTCCGAGTACCAGCAGTACCAGGACGCCACCGCCGAGGAGGAGGAGGACTTCGGTGAAGAGGCCGAAGAGGAAGCTTGAGGGATGGTCGTCCTCGCAGAGCCCTCGTCCCTTCACTGCCATTGTCATTGTCCTCGGAGAGCCCTCGTCCTTCAGCGTTGTCCTCGGAGAGCCCTCGTCCTTCGCTGTCATCGTCTTTGGAGAGCCCTCGTCCTTCGCCGTTGTCCTTGGAAAGCCCTTGGCCTTCAGCAGCATCGTCCTCGGAGAATCCTTGTCCTTCATAATCATCCTCAGCCTTCATCAGTGTCCTCGGAGAGTCCTTGGTCTTGTCACTGGAAAGCACTTGGCCATCGTCGTCATCATTGGAGAGCTCTTGGCCTTCGTCACCGTCTTCAGTGAGTGAGTGCTTGTCCTTCACTGTGGTCTTTAGGGAGCTCTTGGCCTTCATCATCGTCACCGGAGAGCTCTTGGCCTTCATCGTGATTGTCCTCAGAGCCCTTGGGCTTCACTGTTGTCACCGGAAAGCACTTGGCCATTGTCATCATCGTTGGAGAGCCTTCAGCCTTTGTCACCGTCTTCAGAGAGTCCTTGTCCTTCACTGTGGTCCTTGGAGAGCTCTTGGCCTTTGTCATTGTCACCAGGAGAGCTGCTGGCCTTCACTACTGTCACCGGAAAGCCCTTGGCCTTTGTCATTGTCACCGGAGAGCTCTTGGCCTTCATCGTGGTTGTCCTCAGAGCCCTCGGCCTTCACCGTTGTCATTGGAGAGCTCTTGGCCTTCGTCATTGTCATCTTCAAGAGAGCCCAAAGCCTTCATCATCATTGTCGGAGAGTCCTCGGTCTTCACCGGCGTCATTGGCACCAGAGAGTCCTCGTCCTTCATCATGGTCACTGGAGTCCTTCCTCATCGGCACCAGAGAGTCCCACCCACTCCTTCATCATGTCACCGAAGAGCCCTCGTCCTTCACCATCATCATCGTCACCAGAGCCCTCATCCTTCACCATCGTCACCAGAGCATCCTTGGAGTGTCCCCGTTCTTCGCCATCATGTTCAGCGCCACAGTCCCCATCCCATCCATCTCCGTTGTCACCAGATGGCCTCTGTCACTGCAGAGCCACCGTCCCCTCTGTGTCACCCCCCTTCATCCCCGCGTCCCCCACTGCTGGGGGTGACATCACCACTAAATTATTGCAGCCCCCGGGCACCAATTCGCCCCCATTTCCACCCAAAACCACCACTCCAGCTGCAGGGGGCCTCCCGGGTGGCCCTGTCCCCCATGTCCCCAGCTGGGGCTCTCCTGTCCCCTCCATGTCCCCCAAATCCATCCTGTTTTGGTTCGTTTTTCCCCTTTTTAAGCTTTTTTTTTTCCCCCCTTTTTTTTTTTTTTTTTTTTTCATATTGAAAAGCCGCCCCCGGGCTAGGAATAAACCCGGGATGTAAAGCCACCGCTGTGTCCCTTGTCACCTTCCTGTCCCCATGTCACGTTGGGAGGGTGTCCTCATGTCCCTCCTGGGTTCCTCTAGGTCCATTTTGGGGTCCCACCTGTGTCCCTTGTGGGTTCCTGTGTCCCTTCTGGGGTCCCCCCTCTCCCCTCCAGGTCCCCATGGGGTGTCCCCACCTGTGTCCCCTCACCTCCAGATGTCCCCGTGGGGGTCCCAGTGTCCCCATTAGGATCCCCCTGTCCCCACTGGGGTCTCCTCTGTGACCTGCTGTAGTCTCTGTATCACCTCTGGTGCCCCCCAAGTCCTCTACCTGGTGTCACACTGTCCCATGAGGGTCCCCATGTCCTTGCCAGGGGGACACACACCCTCTGGTGTCCCCATCCCCAGTGGGTCTCCTCTAAGGCTTGAGGTCCCCCTGCCCTGAAGTCCCTCCACTGTCCCTTTTGGGGCCACCATGTCCCTTCTGGGGTCCCCAAACCCTCCACCCCACCGACCTGAGGGACCCGGCTCTGCCCCGTGCAGACGCAACCGCTTTAATGATTTGGGGACAGACAGAGGGACATGTCCCCAACTCCGGGGACACACCAGTCCCTGAGGAGTGGGTGGGGACGGTGGCACATGGCGGGGGGAGGTGGTGGCACTGGGGGTTGGTAGCACTTTGGGGACAG
>NW_009649599.1:4500-6562 GCF_000708025.1 Charadrius vociferus
CCTCCAGGGGACCCAAATGTGACACCGCTGTCCCCCAAAGGACCTCAAGTGTCCAGACGGGGGGTGACAGGGGACCTCAGGTGTCCGGGTGGGGGGTGACAGGGGACCCCGGCCGGACCTGGGTGACGCTGACGCCGGTGAGAGCCTCCACGGCGGTGGGCAGGCGGGTGACGACGTCCAAGATCTCCCCCGGGAGCCGCGACACCCCGATGTCACCGGAACCGCCGGCCACCAACGTCACTCGTCGCGTCCCCAACAGCGGCTGCGCCACCGCCTCTGCCACCTGGTTCCCCAAAACCAACGTCTTTCACCCCAAAAATCTGCCCCTTGGCAGCCCCGAATTCCCCCACCCTGCTGTCGCCTGTTCCAAAAGCACCGTGTTTCACCCCAAAATATTCCCTCAGCGCCTCTAAATCTTCACGGCACGCCCTAAATTCCCCAGATCTCACCCCAAAATCTACCCACAGCACCCTCAAATCATTCCTTCCTTCACCGCCCGTTCCAAAATTGCTGTGTTTCACCCCAAAATCCGTCCATGGCACCCCTGACTCACCCTGTGCTTCCTGCCCAAACCCACAGCGTTTCACCCCAAAAATCGACCCCGCGGCACCCCCAAATCCTCCCTGTCACTGCTGGTCTCCAAATCGCTGCATTTCACCCCAAAATCTGCTGATGGCACCCCCAAATCCCCCCCCGGTTCCACCAGTAGCCTGAAATCCCCACGTTTCATCCCAAAAATTCACCCCAAATCCACCCACCCGCTCGCTGCCACCTGCCCCCAAAATCCCCTCGTTTCACCCCAAAACCTGCCTGTGCCCCCCCCCCAAATCCTCTCCATACTCAGCTGTCCCGAAATGTCCCTTTTTCACCCCAAATCCCCCCTGCTCCTTCCTCTGACCCTCCCCGCCCCCCGACTGTCCCCGCTCCATTGGTGTACCCCAAAATACCCCATGGGGACCCCAAATCCCCCCAGGGACCCCCAAACTGCCTCCACCGCAGAGGGGGCTACCCCGAATCTGTGGGTGGGACCCCAAAATCCCCCCAGAGAGCCCTCCCAACTGCCCCACCCCATAGGGAGGACCCCAAATCCAGGGGGGGATCCCAAACTACCCCATGAGGACCCCTGAAACACCTCCTTGAGAGCCCCAAATACCCCATGGGGACCCCAAAATCCCCCCAGAGAGCCCTCCCAACTGCCCCACCCCATAGGGAGGACCCCAAATCCAGGGGGGGATCCCAAACTACCCCATGAGGACCCCTGAAACACCTCCTTGAGAGCCCCAAATACCCCATGGGGACCCCAAAATCCCCCCAGAGAGCCCTCCCAACTGCCCCACCCCATAGGGAGGACCCCAAATCCAGGGGGGGATCCCAAACTACCCCATGAGGACCCCTGAAACACCTCCTTGAGAGCCCCAAATACCCCATGGGGACCCCAAAATCCCCCCAGAGAGCCCTCCCAACTGCCCCACCCCATAGGGAGGACCCCAAATCCAGGGGGGGATCCCAAACTACCCCATGAGGACCCCTGAAACACCTCCTTGAGAGCCCCAAATACCCCATGGGGACCCCAAAATCCCCCCAGAGAGCCCTCCAAACTGCCCCACCCCATAGGGAGGACCCCAAATCCAGGGGGGGACCCCCAAAATACCCTGTGGGACCCTCAAAATACCCCATGAGGATCCCTGAAACACCTCCTTGAGAGCCCCAAATACCCCATGGAGACCCCAAAATCCCCCGAGAGCCCTCCAAACTGCCCCACGCCATGGGAAGGACCTCAAATCCAGGGGGGGATCCCAAACTACCCCATGAGGACCCCTGAAACACCTCCTTGAGAGCCCCAAATACCCCATGGGTACCCCAAAATCCCCCTAGTGATGCCCCCAAACTGCCCCCACCCCATAGGAAGGACCCCAAATCCAGGGGGGGACCCCAAAATACCTTGTGGGACCCCAAAGTACCCCATGGGGATCCCTGAAACACCTCCTTGAGAGCCCCAAATACCCCATAGGTACCCCAAAATCCCCCTAGTGATGCCCCCAAACTGCCCCCACCCCATAGG
>NW_009649599.1:17432-19177 GCF_000708025.1 Charadrius vociferus
GGTTTTAGGGGCGTTTCTGGGGGGGTTGGGGGCGGGGTGGTGACGCGGTGTTGTCACCATCACCGCCCCCTGGTGACACGGCGATGTCCCCAGGGGGTAAGTATGTGCCAAGGGCCATCTTGGTGGACCTGGAGCCGGGCACCATGGACTCGGTGCGCTCAGGACCCTTCGGGCAGATCTTCCGGCCGGACAACTTCGTTTTTGGTGAGTCCCTGTGTCCCCCTGCTTTCCCATGGGGTCCCCTGTGTCCCCCCCCTCATGTCCTCGTAGGTGACCCAGGGGTGCCCATCATGGAAAGGTGGCATTTCTCTTCATTTGATGGCTGTGAGGCTCCTGCTGGTGGCCCTTCGGTGACCATCATTATGGGGTCGGGTGGTTGATCTCCACTGTCCCCACCGTGGTGGCCCATGGGGTCCTGGTGGTGGCTCATGGCTGCCCTTCCTATTGGAGGGACATGTCCCTACTTGATGGCCCTCAGGTGCTTGTCACAGTGGGGTGGCAGGTCTTTATTGTCCCCTTCTTGGTGGGCAGGGTCTTTCCCTGTGTCCCCAGAGCTGCCCCCACTTTGGTTCTCGGAGGGTTATTGGGGTCCCCGAAGGGGTTGGGGGTCCCCAAATCAGGGGGATGAGTGTCCCTTAGGAGATGGGTGTCTCTGAGGAGCTCAGGGTGCCCATGGGTGCACGGTGAAGGTCCATGAAGAGCTTAAGCTACCCAAGGGTGGAATGGAGGTCCCCAAAAAGGGTAACAAAAGGTCCCCAAGGTGCTTGGGGTTCCCCACGGAAAGGTAATGGAGGTCCTCAAGGAGTTTAAGGTTTCCAAGGACCAGCTGGAAGTCCCCAAGAAGAGGTATGGTGGTCTCTAAGAAGCTCAAGTGTGGACTGGAGGTCCCCAGGGGTTGGACAAAGGTCCCTGAGGTGTTCAGGGTGCCCAAGGGTGGCATAGAGATGGAGAAAGGAGAGAGATGGAGGTCCCCAAGGTCCTCAAGAGCGGCCTGGGGATCTCGAAGGAGGATGATGGGAGGTCCCCGAGGTGCTCAGGGTCCCCAAGGGTCAGGTAGAGATACCCAACAAGGGCGATGGAGGTGCTCAAGGTTCTTGAGGGTGGGATGGAGGTCCCCAAAGAGCTCAGGGTCCCCAGGGGTGTGCTGGAGGTCCTCCACAAGCTCAAGGGTGAGCAGGAGATAGGCAAGAAGCGCAATTAAAGTCCCCAAGGTGCTTGGTGTCCCCAGGGCTTTGCTAGATGTCTTCAAAGACAGTGATGGATGTCCCCAAGGCGCATAAAATCCCCACGTGGGCTGGAGGTCCCCAAGGAACCTAAGGTCCCCAAGGGCAGACTGGAAGTCACCATGGAGGTTACGGAGGTCCCCAAGGAGCATTAAGTCCCCAAGGGTGGGCTGGAAGTCACCGTGGAGGGTAACAGAGGTCCCCAGGGTTGGGATGGACGTCCCCAAGGAGGCTGATGGATGTCCTCAAGGGTGGGATTGAGGTCCCCATGGTGATCAAGATTGCTTTGAAGGTCCCCAGGGATGGGCTGAAGGTCCCCAATGTACTCCAGTTGGCCTGAAAGCCCCCAAAGACCTCAGTTTCCCCCCAGGGACCCCCTTCATGATGTCCCCACCGTGTCCCCACCCCAGGCCAGAGCGGCGCAGGCAACAACTGGGCCAAGGGCCACTACACGGAGGGGGCCGAACTGGTGGACTCGGTCCTGGACGTGGTGAGGAAGGAGGCGGAGAGCTGCGACTGCCT
>NW_009649599.1:19676-22464 GCF_000708025.1 Charadrius vociferus
GCCGCCTGCGACCCTGGTCACGGCCGTTACCTCACGGTGGCTGCCGTCTTCCGAGGCCGCATGTCCATGAAGGAGGTGGACGAGCAGATGCTCAACGTCCAGAACAAGAACAGCTCTTACTTCGTGGAGTGGATCCCCAACAACGTGAAGACGGCCGTGTGTGACATCCCACCGCGGGGCCTCAAGATGGCCGTCACCTTCATCGGCAACAGCACGGCCATCCAGGAGCTCTTCAAGAGGATCTCGGAGCAGTTCACGGCCATGTTCCGGCGCAAGGCCTTCCTCCACTGGTACACGGGCGAGGGCATGGACGAGATGGAGTTCACCGAGGCCGAGAGCAACATGAACGACCTCGTCTCCGAGTACCAGCAGTACCAGGACGCCACCGCCGAGGAGGAGGAGGACTTCGGTGAAGAGGCCGAAGAAGAGGCTTGAGGGATGGTCGTCCTCACAGGAGCCCTCGTCCTTTCACTGCCATCGTCATTGTCCTCGCAGAGCCCTCGTCCTTCAGTGTTGTCCTCAGAGAGCCCTCGTCCTTTGCCGTCATCGTCTTTGGAGAGCCCTCGTCCTTCACCGTTGTCCTTGGAGAGCCCTTGGCCTTCAGCAGCATCATCCTCAGAGAATCCTTGTCCTTCGTCATCACCCTCAGCCTTCATCAGTGTCCTCGGAGAGTCCTTGGTCTTCATCATTGTCTTCGTCAGTGTCCTTGGAGAGTCCTTGGTATTGTCACTGGAAAGCACTTGGCCATCGTCATCATAGTTGGAGAGCTCTTGGCCTTCGTCATCGTCACTGGAGAGCTCTTGGCCTTCATTGTGGTTGTCCTCAGAGCCCTTGGCCTTCACCGTTGTCACTGGAGATCCCACGGCTTTCATCATTGTCCTCAGCCTTCATCAGTGTCCTCAGAGAGCCCTTGGGCTTCACTGTTGTCACCAGAAAGCACTTGGCCATCATCATCGTTGGAGAGCTCTTGGCCTTCGTCATCATCACCGGAAAGCTCTTGGCCTTCGTCACCATCACTGGAGAACTCTTGGCCATTGTCATCGTTACCAGAAAGCTCTTGGCCTTCATCATCAAGCTCGTGGCCTTCATCATGGTTGTCCTCAGAGCCTTCAGCCTTCACCGTTGTCACTGGAGAGCTCTTGGCCTTCGTCATCCTCATCCTCAGAGAGCCCAAAGCCATTGTCATCGTTCTCCGGGAGTCCTTGGTCCTCACCGGCATCATCGGCACCAGAGAGTCCTCGTCCTTCATCATGGTCACTGGAGTCCTTCGTCATCGGCACCAGAGAGTTCCACCCACTCCTTCATCATGTCACTGAAGAGCCCTCGTCCTTCACCATCGTCATCGTCACCAGAGCCCTCATCCTTCACCATCGTCATCGGCACCAGAGCCCTCCTCGTCCTTCATCATTGTCATCGGAATGTCCCCACCCTTTGCCATCATGTTCAGCGCCACTGTCCCCACAGTCCCCGTCCCATCTCCGTTGTCACCAGATGGCCTCTGTCACGGCAGAGCCACCGTCCCCTCTGTGTCACCTCCCCGCGTCCCCCACCGCTGGGGGTGACATCACCACTAAATTATTGCAGCCCCCGGGGCACCAATTCACCCCCGTTTCCACCCAAAACCACCACTCCAGCTGCAGGGGGCCTCCCCGGGTGGCCCTGTCCCCCGTGTCCCCAGCTGGGGGCTCTCCTGTCCCCTCCATGTCCCCTCCCCCCCCAAATCCATCCTGTTTTGGTTCGTTTTTCCCCTTTTTAAGCTTTTGTTCGTTTTTTTTTTTCCTTATTTCTCTTTTTTTTTTTTTTTTTTTTTTTCTTTTTCAATACTACAAACAGAGGAAATTTACCCTAAAATCTGAAAGTAAACTTGGGGGGTTTGTCCTATATTATCACTTTTTAAGCTGATTTTTCTATCCTTGTAGAAAGTGACAGATTCTAAATTCATCTCATTGCCATTTTACACCACTTGGTAGCCTAAAAGTGCTGTAGTACCTTTGCAAACATAGAACGAGATTACCCCAATGTTATAAACTCCTGCCTGGTAGAAGTATAATAGTACCAGCTCCCACATGGGTAACTGGGTATCTGACATTTTGATCTGTGATCTGGACTCACTGTCACTACTACTGCCTGAAGCTGTGCCCTGGAGCCAGGGGCTGCACTGACTCCTCATCCTTCGCTACTGCATCAGAAGATCTGCTACAGGAAGGAATTGTGATAGTGCATTAGATAACAACAGAATTAGCATAGCTACACATTGTACTTCAAATTTCCGTTTCTGGCAGCTTTGATGTTAGCTCGTACTATTACTGCCTATTTGCTAAGGTGAAAGTCATTAATAATTATGATAATTATTTTATCCTCTGCTTGCTGTGAGCATGGCTGGGGTGTGTGGCAGTGCCAAATTCAGGAGTTGTGTGACCCGTGCTTGGGAGGCCTTTTGTAGTCTTGTGAGAAGGGACCTGCCAGGGATGGAAATCTTGCATGGGGGTGGTAGAAACCTGTGCCCAGCTTCCATTTATTATTTAACTGACCCCTAGAGATTACAGCGACCTGGAACACTGCAATGAAGGGCTGTAGACAGGGGCTGAGACAGGTCACATGGAGGGTCCACAGGCTGCTGTTCATGGCTGGTGCTTGCAGTCTCTGCAGCAGTTCTCATTTCTGCTTCTCAGTCTTCTGGGAACTTCTCCTGAGATGTTCAGAGCCAGGCTTCTGCTGGGAAAGTCTGACTACTAGTCAGGGAATGACAAGAGTCCTTTAAGCTAACGCCAAAGCGAGAGAGGGGGAG
>NW_009649599.1:22789-23016 GCF_000708025.1 Charadrius vociferus
CCCAGCCCCCCCCGGGGCCACCGGGGACCCCCCCCCCCCCCCGCCAACGGACCCAGACGTCACGGTGTCCCCACACCCAGGGGACCAAGGTGTCCCCACCCACCCAAATGACCTCGGTGTCCAGGTGTCCCCCCCGTAACACCTCCAGGGGACCCAAATGTGACACCGCTGTCCCCCAAAGGACCTCAAGTGTCCAGACGGGGGGTGACAGGGGACCTCAGGTGTCC
>NW_009649600.1:0-2423 GCF_000708025.1 Charadrius vociferus
TTTTTTTTTTTTTCCTCTTCATTTGCACAGAAAACTTTTAAAGATGAAGAACTCATTCCCCTTCAGTTAGTTCTGAAAAAACTAGACTTGATCAGTGAACTTACAGAACGGTAAGCAGTGGCCCATAATATATAGAAGGCAGCATGGTATCACTGGGGGAGCTGGATCTTCACTGAGCCAATTGCAAAATCTGGTAGCTGCATGCTGGATGTGATTTTTGCTTGTATTGTAGAACAGGGATGGATAGAAAGAATTCCAGAGCTAAGCCTGAAGCTTGCTGGTCTTTGGGCAAGTCATATTTTACCTAGCTGTTGCCAATTAGGTAATCCACTTCTCTGATTGTTTAGAAATTCTGTCACTTTCTTGGATGACTGGGCTTTATGTTATGCTATAGTCTTCCTCTTAACCCAAATATTAGGAGTTAATACCAGTTTGTTTGGGAGATCAGGCTGTCAGTTCACATGTGGCACCATGTTTTGCTGCTGCTGAATTTTCAGTGGACACTCAAGTTACATAATGTTGTCCATCTGAAAGCCAGGTGACTATCTAGGTTCCATGCATACTTTATGGAGAGACAAACACCTTCAGTGGATGACTCATGGGATAAATTCCTGGAATAAGTATACACAGGTTATATGAGGAGAGGCCTGTTTCTCCTTTTTTTTTTTTTTTTACTTACAGGGGAAACTTATAATGTGTGTTTGATCTCTAGGCTACTAATTACATGCCGTAACAAAATAGTTATTGTGGATTTTGCTGTAATGTAAGGCCTAATTCTTTCAGAGACTGAGTAAACCTTTTTTCTAAAGCAGGTACTTTTTTTTTTTTTATAAATAGCCTAGTGGAAAGCAAGAAATAAAAAGTTCTTTTTTAAAGAACTTTCTTTTGAAGGACAATGCATCTGGATTGTTAAAGTAACCATGTAAAACTTAAGTTTGAAAAGCAGTTATCTTTAGTTTAAACGCACTAAAATAAATATTGTGTTAGAAGAATGGCTTCTTCCAATTCTATGTCTAATAAGTAATCTTATATTCTAGAGTTCGAGCACAATGTGACTGTTGTTTCTTATACTGGCATCGAGCAGTCTTTCCAATCTATTTAGATGATGTGTATGAAAATGCAGTTGATTCTGCTAGACTGCATGTAAGTAATAATGTTAGCAACTTAGTTTAACAGGCCACTGTAGTGGGAGGGATTCAGAGGAGAGGATAAAGCTTACACTAAAACTCAAGGAAAAAACTAAAAAAAAAAGTGAAACCCGGGCAAGGGTTACTACTAAGGCAGAAATTCCTGGTCCATCTGGAGGATATAAAAGCAATCTTTGTTCTAAATCTAATTCAAGTATATCTATTAGATTGCTCTAAAAGTCTCAGGTTCCTGTTGTTAACTCTGGGTCTCTGTGTGTCTGTCTGTCTTTGTTCCTCTCTTCATGCTAATTTGAAGTGAACACTTTTTTGCTAGACTTGAACATCAAAAACCTTTGTTCCACGTTGTGGTTAAAAATTTCTAAAGCACGTATCACTATGTTCAGTGATGCCGTGTGGGTTAGTTGTCCTGTAGCTTTTTAGGCCCCCCCAATCTCTCCTCCCTTCTTTGAAGTATCAAGCATTTGCTGCAGATGTCAATCATGCTTTTTCATGCTAATCCTGATAAAAATCAATCATCTCTTCCAGTATTGTGCATGCTATGGTCAATTACAGTACTAAAATGAACAAAGTGCAAATAATTTGAGATTAAATAGCTAATAATTATGACCTTCCCGTAAACAGATCAGTAACAACTAAATGCTTCAGATGAACACATTAAGGACTGGAAACTTCAGTAGGGTTTACAAGGCCAATTTTTAATAAAAATTGGAAGACTAGCAATTTTGGTTTGTTTGTTAGCTTTGAACGCTATTAGAGATGATGTTGACATGTCTGTCAATCTGTTGGTTAAGCATAATAGTTTCTTTTTTCAGTATATGTTTAGTGCACTACGGGACTGTGTACCTGCTATGATGCATGCAAGACACTTGGAATCTTACGAGGTGCTTCTGGAATGCTATGACAAAGAAATCATGGAAGTGCTCAATGAGGTAATTTGTTGTGAATGTCACTGATGATTTAGGTTATTTAAGACCTGTTGCTAATGGTATCTGCGTTGGCTGGCAACATGAAAATACTGCACTCTAAATTACATAAGTTGGCAGAACCTCAGTTACAGGTTTGACTATGCAGACAAAGGAGTGCTTTTTGTCAGATTAGCTTCTGCTTGTATGAATGCTTAAAATAAGTACTACTGTTCTTAGTAGGTATGCATGGCTTTTAGTAATGAAGGATCTGTAAATGTAGGTGGCCTCTTTAGTGAATTATTATCTAGAATTACATAGGATGTTTGACAGAAAATGTGCATTCAGATTTCCCAAGTACTAGTTTTTAAAC
>NW_009649600.1:2459-24189 GCF_000708025.1 Charadrius vociferus
AAAATCAGGCTGAGTTACTTATTGCAAGACTCTTCCTCACTGAGTTAGGTCTTGCTACTATCTAGATAGATAACCCTAAGCCCGGTCCCTCTTAAAGATAAGAAGTGAGAATACTGAAATTGGGTTAAACTCCTACATGGAAGTTTTAATCATGTACAGAATGGCATTAGGTGGCTAAACCTTTACCTTTTCTAAACTGTGTAGCTTTTTCTTGCTATTGTGTACTAGAACAAGAACACAGGAATGAGATATCCTTGTGGTTCACAAGTATTGATTCTCTTAGACTTGTGTGGCCCTGCCGAAGCAAACCTGTCTTCTCTGGTTTCACGAGTCTTTTATGTATCTCTGGAGAGAGAATGGGGGTTCTGCTAACAGAGCATTGTAACCAGACACTGAACATGACTTTTTTAAACTTCCTTGAATAGCACTTGCTGGACAAATTATGTAAAGAGATAGAAAAGGACCTGCGCTTATCAGTTCATACACACCTAAAGCTGGATGACAGAAACCCCTTCAGAGTTGGTATGAAGGATTTGGCTCACTTCTTCTTTCTGAACCCAATACGTTTTTTCAATCGATTCATTGACATAAGAGGTGAGGAGTTACGCGTTTTCTTGATTCCATTGCTTTTGTCTCTGTTACACTTTGGCTTAGTATATCTTCACTTTTTTCCACACTTGCCTAACTAAATAGGTAGTATTATTTTAGTTCATCCTTGTATATGTTTACAGCTTATGTAACTCACTATTTGGACAAGACCTTCTACAACTTAACAACTGTCGCTCTTCATGACTGGGCCACCTACAGTGAAATGAGAAACCTAGCAACTCAGCGCTATGGTTTAAGTATGACTGAAGCACATCTTCCCAGCCAGACTCTGGAACAGGTACAGTGCCCGCAGGATATGAGTATCACTTGCTCACTGTCACACTAGCTAGCTATTCCAAGGGCCGAGTTGTTGAAATGAAAGTATCTGAGTAGAGAACTGTTTGGCCTTTGATTTCTCATTGAGTTCTCAGACAGGATCTTTGTCTACCTTTGGAAATAACACTGAGATCGGTTAATTTCATATTGGACTTGTGGGGTATCATTCATTTTTTAACATAAGATTTAATAAAATGAAGTTGGGGAATACAAAATCAGAGAGCGTTTTCTTGAAAATTCAGTATTAGCAATTTGGCAAGCAATATATCTGGAATGTAAGTCTGGAATGATCTTTGAATGATGGGTCTTTTCCCTGGTTTATTACTTGCTTCTCAGGAGGTTCTGCTTAGTGATCATCAAGAGAAACTTTCACAGACTGGACATCGAGGACTTTGGGACATCCGTGCTTAGCTTAATAGCTAAGATAATAGATTCAGAGCATCCTGGAAAGTGCTAAACACGGTTACATTTAGATTAAAGTTTTAGTTTCATCAAGTTAATGGTGAAGGCATTCACTTGTTGTAGGGTTGGTGAAAAAGAAATACAACTTGTGTATTTCTGAAGACTTTCCTTCAGTAGTTTTGGTATCTTGGATATTTTGGCAGTTAGCTTCATTCCCTCATTTGGGTTAGCACATTGGTGAAAGCACTAAAATACAGCCTCTGTTTTCTAATGTTCATGATGGCTGTGTCTTCCTAAGTTAAAAGAGGGCATAGAACTAAGAACTGTAGCTGCTTCTTGGTACAAAAATACTGTGGATTTGTTTCTATTTCTGCCTTTGGCTTTACGTTGGCAATATTTGGCCATCACATTATTATAAAGAATTAAATCATTTCACAACATAGGTTTCATAACATTCATTCTGGTATGAGCTTTACTTCGAACCAACGACACCCCACACTACATTTTCCCCCAGCTCCAGCAAAATCCTGGTAAAATCCTTGGCACAACTGGAAATAGAGTGTACAGATTAAATAGCATCCTTTCTATGCACATGGATGCTAGAGGGACTCCTTCAAGCAAAACGATTGTAAAATTTATATTGTAAATAAAAAACTTCAGTCTTCTAGACAGGTTGGACAAAAGATATCAAAAAGTAGCTAGTTGCTTATGTCTCGGTAGAAATCTACATATCTATAGAAATTTCTAAGGCAAGATTCCATTTTCTGGAGTCTGAGAACAGCCAAATTTTTTTTTTTTTTTTTTTTTTTGTGCAGGGGGAGGGCTTGTGGAATAGACTGGGGGATTCCTTTCAGGGGAAGTGTAAATGTTAAAACGTGAGCTGAGCTTTTTTCTCCTCTAAGAATTATCTTACAGACAATAAACAAAAATTGTTAAGCGATTCTTCATTTTGTAAAGTGAAAACATTGCTTTCTAAAATGCTTTCAAGTAACTACAGAGATAATATTCGCATACCTTAGTGGTTAGGCATGTTGGTAGTTCTTGAGAATTTTTATCTTAATAGTTCTCAATAGATAATATTGTTTCAGGGCTTGGATGTTTTGGAAATCATGAGAAATATTCATGTTTTTGTATCCCGCTACCTCTACAACCTGAATAATCAGGTAAGGTATATCCCGTAGTTTTTCCTGGATTTGACTCTGATTTGAAGGGATTGAGAAGTGCAGAGTAGTAGAAGTGTAAGAAAAACCCAAGATGAACATGCATAATAACAAGCTGTAAAATAGCTATTGCTGCTCTAGAAAAACATCTTTGGGGATGCTGTAGATATGCTTAGAGAACGTCCTCTGAGACCTGTTTTGAGTGTGACGTTGCCAGTAGGATCATTCCATGTCAAATATTCCACTGAAGCTGGGAGAAGGCAGCAAA
Source organism: Charadrius vociferus (assembly GCF_000708025.1). Taxonomy (NCBI): domain Eukaryota; kingdom Metazoa; phylum Chordata; class Aves; order Charadriiformes; family Charadriidae; genus Charadrius; species Charadrius vociferus. The sequence continues at coordinate 5,214 of NW_009649600.1, forward strand.
GATAGTTGGCTGCTATATAAGGACATACTAAGTATGTGATTTTTCCACTTGAAAAAGGGTATCTGAAAATGGGTTATTAGAGAGATGAAGCAGTGAATGGCATGGAGAACATGTACAGGGAACAACACTTTGTGGTTTCTCACAATGTGGGAATGAGGGGCCCACTACAAAAAATGAGCAGCTTCCTTAAAGAGAAGGAAGTGCTCTTTCTCATAGCATTTAATTCAGTGGTGGAATTTGTTGCCATGTTATATAGTGGGGCTGAAAGAGTTTAGACCCATTAATGTAGGATATAGTCTCAATAAATACAAGAGTTTGGGTGCAACATCCACCTTGGAATTGTTTAATCTCTGCTTTGCAGAAAGTATAAGAACCTACTACATAAAGTTCACTGTATGCGTACTCTATTTTCTTGATTCTTTCAAACCCTAACCACCAGATATTAGCTGCTCTCAGAAACGGGATATGGACTACCTGGACTGATAATTTATCATTGAGTCCGTTTTGGATAAATAACTTTTTTCTCCCCTCTCCCCGTCCCTTGCTTCCCAGATCTTCATTGAAAGAACAAGTAATAACAAACACTTGAACACTATCAATATCCGTCACATTGCTAATTCGATTCGAACTCATGGAACAGGAATCATGAACACAACAGTGAGTATTTTTTGCACTGTTGTTGGTTGTTTTTTTAATAGTGCACAAAAGCCTCCAAACTCTTGTGTCTCCTAATGGTTTATTTGGTTTTGCAGTTTTAATAATGTAATAATAACGTTCTCTGTGTATTAATAAAACAAATTAGTTCTTGGACACAACACGGATCCATATCAGAAGAACTCTCGGGAGTTATGCCACTTCCAGTTCTTACAAAAAAGTTAACGAAGAGATCTAAAACCATATGAAATACTGAAATTAAGAGTCCCACCAGAACATCTGTGTCTTAAAGAAATAATACTTATCAAACTAGCACAGTAGAATAATTTAATTTCTAAGCTGCCTGCATAAATTAGCATGCTGTAAGATTCCGCTTATTGACACTTAACTGCAGCAAAAGTATCTGTCTACTGGAGCAAATCTTGGAAAAAATGCAATGTTAACTTTTTAATTTCATCGTGTAATTGTTAAGCTTAAACATCAGCTTTTCAGTTTGGGAAATAAAAGTTACAAATCTCTGATAATTTATTGGAAGACTGATTTCTTACTGCAAAACTCTTAATGATGTCTGTAGTGTAGATGGTCATTTTAACCAGTGGAAGGCACTTACTTCTTTGCAAGGTAAATAAGGGTGCTTGCAGTTGCTTACTTACTGCAACAATTTATGTTACTTAACATTATGGATCTACTACATGGAACTATTTTCAAATTGGTGCTTTCCGGTCTGCCGCTCAACTTTCTACCTCTGCTGCTTTCTTTTTCCCTATCTGGCCTTATAAAAAAAACCCAAAACTTGCTGAAATATTGAACCCACTCTCAAGTTGCTACTTTAAAAGTGGAAAGTATTAGAAAAGGTTTTCATGACTTCTGGCGTTACTGGAAATAACTTCCCTTGCGCTATTATTCTGAGAGTGGGGATTTCGGTTACTCAAAAAATGCTGTTATATTATTTACTGGTGATGTAGGTTTATTCACTTCTGATTGTGGGTAAAGCTGTTTATACAGACATGAGAAGTAATTGAGATATGTAGGGTGGAAGTGTGTTTCTGTCCTGTGGGAGGGTGTTTTAGCAAACTTTGAGGAAGTGAAAAGGTGTGTCAGGAGGGTTATGTGGATCCCACAATGTGACTGGGGAAGTTAAGCTTGTGTGCCCTTTTCAACTTGAAATTATTGTATTACTTCAAAAGGACAGTTACAGGATATTCCGGACATAAACTAATGGCTGCATAGGGCAAGTCATTGAACTGAAATAGCTAACTTGTCCCTTGGTCCCTCTGCCGTTACTGGAAGAGTAGGACTTCCAGGAGTAGAGTTTTATTTATTCTTTTAAATCAGTGAAATTAAAATGGTAGGTTGAGAATAACAAATTGAAGTAAACTGAATAGAAGGTTCCATATAAAGTTACTCGGGAATCTATTGAAAATGGGTTGCTAGATACAGTTGTTACTTTGCTAGCTTTCTTGATTTGACTATTTTTTTTTCTTCTAGGTAAACTTCACTTACCAGTTTTTGAGGAAAAAGTTTTATATTTTTAGCCAGTTCATGTATGATGAACATATCAAATCCAGGCTTATCAAAGACATCAGATTCTTCAGGGAAGTCAAGGATCAAAATGATCACAAGGTATAGTAATTTCTGAAGGATTAAGAGGAACTTGGCTAAAAGAACTGCCACTTTCATGTGACTGAAGGTGCACCAAACCATAACATACTGTTTAAACGTGTATCTCCAGACAAAGTGACACCTTTTGTCCTAACAAAATGCAGTATAACAAATGCTGCAGTATTACAAATTCAGGATGCCCTTGTTTCATTTTGGCTGCTCTGTAAATATGGGGTTGACTAAAATCATTCTCAGTGACTTGAAGGCAATAATTTAATGGAGTCGTAGTCTATTGGAGGTTCTAAACTTCTGTTCCAAATCATGCCCAACAGTTTTCAGTTTTGAGTAATAAGATTATTCAAATTGAATCCATAATGATATGAAGATGTAGCACTTATTCGAGTATCTCAAGAGTTGGGGACTAGGATCTGATTTTTCCATGCTGGAAAACTGTTTTCTCAAAAATGCGAGACAATGTATTTAGTAAAACAGGCTGCCAGCTTCTTTGTATGTCAAGTGCTTGCTTCTTTTTAGGAATACTTTCTCATTCACAGTAATGCTTCTATTATATTCTCAGCTTGCAGAAGTGACTTAGCCAAATGGCTTTTGTGATCTAATATATATAATTTATAAAAAAAAAAAAGTAAACCAACCAAACTGTAGATGTGAGGCAGGAATACATTGCAAATAGAATTGTATTGAAATGATGACGAAATACTTTTTTTTAAGGATAGGAAATTATTCTTACAAATTATTCTAAAATATTTTTCTAGTATCCATTTGAAAGAGCAGATAAATTCAACCGTGGCATCAGAAAACTTGGAATAACCCCAGATGGCCAGAGCTATCTTGACCAGTTCAGACAACTCATAAGTCAAATTGGTAAGAAATGCCATCTAAGACAATGTTATAAATTATATGAAATGGAAGAGGTCTTCATAGTCTAGTTACTGAACTTTTAGCTCAGACTAAAACTAGGTTTAACTCCAGTCAGATAGAAAGTACCCCACGTGAAATAAATACTCTTGTCTAATCTAAAATACGTCTTAATCTAAAATACAGCTACAGCTTGCATTGGTGCTTGTTTTCTTTTAAGGTCTCCTTTTCTTTATGTTATGGAACTGACTTTTATCCAGATTAAGTGTATTTCCCAGTAAAAAAAAAATAGTACATTTAAGTTCATATATTTCAGAAAATGGCTGTACATGCAGCTGAAGTAACTTTGAGTGATGCATGACATTAAATGGTATTTTCAGCCATTGATGCTGTAGATGGGGAGGACTGATTTGAACTTGCAAGTGTTTAATGTGCCCAGTGGAAAGAGTCTGTGCTACTTGGCCCTTATGCTATCATGAAATTGAACAAGACCTTGCTAGATGATGCATTTGTATTTTATTTCTCTGTATAGACTTTTGCTACCAGGGTTCAATGTAACTTTTGTAACTTGGCTTTTAGAATGGTTTCTTTGCCAAAACTATATGGTAACTTTAACATACATTTCAGAGCTTACTGGAGTTATAAAGAGTGTGTGTGCAAATTTAAATAATTATAAATTACTTCCTTGTGTTTTGTTTTTTTTGCTCCTTCTCGTTCCTCTGCTCCCTATTCATGCTGATATTCCCTAGGTTCTTACCCATCCCCCATAAATTTTGATTATAAAGGTCCATTTTTATGCCTTCGTTGAAGTGGAGTTATCAAAACTAGTGCTGAAATTCAGAATTCATTGCCATAAACCACCAAAAATTGAACAAATTCTGTGGAAAAACACTGCAAAAGAGTTAATAGAATGTACATCTAAGTCATTAGTCCTTAATCAAATCAGTAATTCCTGAAGTTAATCACTTTGAGAGAATGCATTAAGGAAAAACAGTACAAGCCTTAAGGAACTTGGAAAGAACGTTTATTTGATACTTCTTTGTGTATGGGTGGTTGTCTGTGTTTATATTAGGTCATTAAAAAATAGTAAATTAGTTATCAAGTGCAGCAAGTGCTAGAGGCAGGGGATGGTATGATATAAGTAGGTCAAGCCCAGAAGACTAAATGAACTAAATTATAAAATATGGTAGATACTTCAGTGAACACAGACAGTTGAACATAATACTAACAAACTGTAAGTTTTCAGGTTTGTTCCTGATCTGGAAGATATTGTTAACTTTGAAGAGCTGGTGAAAGAAGAAGGACTCTCGGAAGAAACACAAAAAGCAGCAAGGTACCCTAACATCATCCTTTTGAGGTTTGGGGCAATTGTAATTTTAAAGTTGTAAATGCAGCTGTTAGTTGCATTTTTGCGTGTGTGTGTGTGTATGGTAAAAGTTCAACAGAATTCATGCCAAAATATTTGCTCTTCTTAAAAACAGAGAAAATAGAAGCAGTTGTTTTAAAAATGGTGAATGTGAAGTGGCATTTTGGGAAGCTCAGATTGGACATTAGGAAAAGGTTTCTCACTGAGAGAGTGGTTGGTTGCTGGAACAGGCTTCACAGGGAAATGGTCCCAGCACCAAGTCTGTCAGAGTTCAAGGACCATCTGGATGATGCTCTTAGTCATAAGGTTTAGTTTTAGGTAGTCCTGCAAGGAGTAGGGGGTTGGACTTGATGATCCTCATGGGCCCCTTCCAACTTGAGATATTCTATGATTTGTACTAATACACTGTTAGACCCTGATTTCTTGATAAAATCCTCGTAGTTTAAAAGCTAAGCTTCCTCACCACGTGTCTGACATCTGCTTTTAGAATGTTCAGGGCCTCAGGAAAGTATTCGTAAACCTTTTTTGAGGAAATTAAATCAAGAAACATGATTCAAGGTGGCTGTAGAGGTAGGGTTTAATCTTGGACACTCTGGTCTGAATACTGACCAGTAGCCAAAGGTTGGAGCGAGGGTTATTACCCTGAAGGGTGAGTAAGCAAGGAAACTTCTATCAGAAGCCAGGTAACATTGCTTATCCTTTGCAGGCAGTTGGACTCTGTCCTCGGTGACCTCACGCGTAACTTTGCAGAAGGAACAGAATACTTCAAGATGCTTGTGGATGTATTTGCTCCTGAATTCCGCAGTCCAAAGAATATGCATTTGCGGAACTTCTATATAATTGTTCCCCCACTGGTTAGTATTTGCACTGTGTGTACCAATACTTATTTTAAAAGTAGCGCATCAGGTTTGCGTTTAAATATTTTGTACTAGGCTGTTGATTATCATGTTCTACTTTCTTCCCTGATTATGAGTGGGATAGCTTTGAGCGTAGCTTTGTTGATAACTGTCCAAAGCCACTTTTTCCTCTGTCTACATCAATTTGTGTACTAGCACTCAAAAGGTAACTTAAAAAACTTCTTTTCCTCCCGTTTGAATCAAATTTGGAGAAGCCAAGATGAAAAAAGAGGAATTGTAACAGCAAGGATGAAGGGAATTTAAAACTATGTTCTTCAGCTCTCTCATGCGTGTGCTCTTTCTGCATCACATGAAGTATCTTTAGGCTCCTTTAATGTCATGATCTAATGCAGTATGACTGGGGCATTCCCTGTTGCAATTGGACCTGCTTCTGCTAATGAGCTTTGTTTAGAACGAGTCCAACTGAATTGAGGTGATGCACACTTGAGTGCAGCATTCTAGGCATTTGGAAGCAGTTGGGTTTGAAGGCCCAAGTCATCTAAACAGATGCACGTGTAACATCCCATTTTAGAAACTAATTTTGGAATGTTGATAAGCCATAAACTTAAGACTGAGAAGACAGGTATGTGATGGTGATAGAAGTGAGAGAATGTAAAGGCTCAAGACAAATGCTTTTGTTCTTTTTCCTTCCCATTTGTGAAGTTTTTTCTGATAAATATAGTTTCAGGAATGTGCGATCCATTTTAGTTTTAAAAAGGCATTTCAGTGCAGTTAAATTTGAAACTGTCATAGGTTTTCGAGAAACACATTTCCATGTCTCAAGAGCAGTTATTGCATACAGACACATATGTATTGCTTGGTATTACTACCTGGATCTATTGTTCGTTATCATCGTAAATGTAAGACTATTGCAATATTTTTTACTGTATTCTAAATAGAGTGAAATAACACACTGTAGCTTTAAAACACTAATATCTTAAGGCTTCCAGGAGCCTGGGCTAGTTTAAGATTCCTTTACTTGTTTACATATTTACCTTTAGTAGTCATCAAGAGAATGCAAAGTAATAGAGCCTGACAAGACCAGCAAAGATAAAAGATGTTCCTTTGTTTTTTTTACTTATGCATACATATGTATATGCAAACGTTTTCCAAAGCTTAACTTGCTTTCTTCCCCAAAACTCTAAAAAAAGGACAAGTTTTCACACAAAAGTGCCTAATGATGGGAGAGACAATAGTTTTGGGCATGGAATTCTATTTGGAGTTAACAGCATGCATGTGAATACCTTTTAAAATTTGTAAGTCTCTCTTGATGATTCCAAGACAGCTTTTCACCCTTTCAGACCCTCAATTTTGTAGAGCATTCCATCAGTTGCAAGGAGAAATTGAATAAGAAGAACAAAAGTGGAGCAGCTTTCACTGATGATGGGTTTGCCATGGGTAAGTTTCGGCATGCCGACTAGCCTTTGGGTAAGCCAACATAATGGATATTTGCAAGAAAACTTTTGTTTATATTTTGTGTTTTTCCATAATTAAAAATCCAGAACTTGAGTTGTCTTTGCATCAGCACAACGGATTTGAGGGCTGTTGCTTTGTTCAGAATCTGCAAAGCATCAAATAGCTGAGTATGGGACTAGACAGTTTTGTCATATGTTGGTGCTCCCCAATTTCTTTCAAAGCTTGCAGATCTCAGCAGATGAGAAGGTATCCCAGTCTTTGGATAAGTTATGAGGGTTTCAAAAATGGAAGCTTGTTCTTTATTATGATTTTTTTCCTGTTAGATTTAATTGTAAATTAATTGCAATTTAAATTTTAATTGGGTGGGAATTATCAACTTAGGCTTATCCATTAAAGACATGCACAAAAATATTTTACAAATTACACGTTAACTTTGGTACATGGTTTGTTAATGACTATAGGTGTGGCTTACATTCTGAAGCTTTTGGATCAGTACCAGGAGTTTGATTCTCTGCACTGGTTCCAGTCTGTCAGAGAGAAGTACGTGAAGGAAATAAGAGCAGTAGCTAAGCAACAGAATGTGCAGTCTACTAATCAAGATGAAAAACTACTACAAACTATGAACCTTACCCACAAGCGACTGGAAGTTTGTTTACAGGTATAACATGGGTCTAGTTGTCTGTTCTGTATTGAGTTCTGCACTTAACCATCACAATTCAGGTATATGTTTGCTGATGGAACTTGTCAAGAACAAAAACCATAGAGTGTTGTCTACAGCAACAATGCAAAAAGAGTATAAAGAGTTGAGGTGTATGATTTGAAGGATATTTTGTAAGTGTTTGTAGTACTTGAGTGAGTCAGGAACTTGGCCTGGTTGATTGGAAGTCTTTGTCCCATGGAATTTCAAATCTAATGCAACTAAAACCTAAACACTTAAATCAGAATAACTTCTTGGTTAAATTTCTTATAACAAAGATTTTACGTAACATTCTGAACCCTCAGAGTTGCCTGGGGTGTTAATTCTGCGTTGCTAAGTTGAGTGATGTACCAGCTGTCAAATAGAAGAAAGATGCATTTGAATTTTGAAGCAGAGCAGTTCAGGTTTCATCTGTGGTGTAAATGCATGCTCCTTCTGCGCCCCCCACCTTTTGATTTGAGGAGGCTGTGGGACAGATCTGTAGTTTGCTATTTATAAGTAGTCCATTATTACATTCTGTAAAAGCACCTCTGTTGCTGAAATAGATAAAGCCCTGTATGTCCTCATGACTCCCACGAGTGTGTACTATGTTTGGTCCTCTGCTGTTACAAAACCCACATCACTGAACCTTGTTCAGAAACTGATCAAGCTTGTGGTCATTCAAATTATTGGCTTGCATGACTTTGCATCAGCAAGCTGCTCCAAATTCTCACGGCTGCTACAAACCTCATTTTCAACCTCAGTGGATTAGTGACAGATTTATTGCACTGACACTGCTTTGCTTAAATTACTCTTTAAAGTTTTTGGCTGATACTTGCTTTGTAAAATGCATGTGAACAAGTTATGAATGGAGGAGGATTTTTCAAAAGCATTTAAGTGATTTAGATATCTAAATCTAGTTGCCTTAGATGCTTCTGAAAAATCCCATTTATGTCAGTCTACAAGTTCATTCTTGTGATATGCTGACTTCTGTATCTTTTCCCTTAGGAATTTGAACTCCTTTATTTCTCACTGAGTAGTGCAAGAATTTTTTTCAGAGCAGATAAAACTGCAGCAGAAGAAAATCAGGAAAAGAAAGAAAAAGAAGGTGAGTGAATTCTATATGTAGTATGTAGAACATTTTGGCTCATGAGAGTGTGTGCCTTAGTAGTAGGTAAAGTGCGCTTTTTTTTTTCTTTTTTCCATAGCTGCTGTCTTGCTAGTGGGTTGATTCAGTATTCCAGAAAGAGTTTTATGGGGTCAGGAATGACTGAGGAGTCATGAACAGGTCACAGAGACTGCCTTTGGAATGGGTGAATTTCAAGCTGGACTTCTGGGAGAGGAGGGTGGGACAACCACAAAAAAAACCAACCAACCACAAAAAATGTGGGACAGGGAGAATTGCATAGCTGCAGCAATACTAAATTCAGTAACATCAGCATCCTACTTACCCTCCCAATTACCAGTTTTGACAATGACAGCCTGTTCTGCACGGCCTTAACTGGTGTGAAATAAACTGGTGTTTTTCACCTGTTGTTTACCAGCTGTTTTTCAACTTAATGTATGCAGATACTGTACATGACTTTCAGATGTTTATGGTATGTTTTGGTCTACCATTGAATTATATTCAAAGGACAAGATCTTAATTAGTGGTATGGTTACTTGACTAGGTAACATGGGTAGTTTGTGCTGCATATTCGTGCTGATGTATTCTCCCTCATGAATTCTGGAAGATTCTCTTCAGTATGGGAAAACTTTTTTCAAAGAAATGAGAATGCTCCCAAGGATTAAGATATAGAAGTGCAGTTCAGTCACAAGTTGCTTGGAAACTCAGGTAGCAGTATATTAAAAATGGAATTGGTAAATAATTTTCCATTGTAGTTCTGACAAAGACACAAGTGACCTGCGAGATCACAGCCTCTGAGCCAAAGATGAGTTTTCTTCTGTACTAGGAAAACAGTTGGCAAAGAAAGAAGTCTTTCAGCATGAATTTATGCTTGATCATATTCAGTGACGTTGCTTAAATAACTGTTCAACTCAAAAAAAACAACCAACCAACCAAAAAAAAAACAACTACAAGCATTGTGATGAGTAAGAATAGACACATTACCCCAGCTTCTTTAGGAGAGCATTCTGTAGTGCATCAGTTAATTCTATTTTAGCTTAAATATTCACTGTTGTGATATATGTTCAGTTCCCTGAAGAATGTGTGTTGTGGTGAGAAAAGCTTGAAATGCATAGCAGGGTGAAAAGCTTTGAATGTGGTGATACCTTTGCTTTCTACTGTAATATTTGGACTTGGACTCTGCAAAATGTGTGTGTGTGTATGTGATCTTTACACAAGTTCTGCTGGTTGAGGAAGCCTTTCACCCCAAACACGGATTTCTTCATAGGGCTGGAACCCTTTGTGCTGCAAGGTCGAGTTGCATATGCTGACCATGGTATACTATATCAAGTGTGTTATGACATCAGCGTATATGCTAAGACTTTGTTTTTATTGTCTTGAATAAAATGTTAAACATGATCCATGTCTTTGTTTTCTGTTTTTGTAGAAGAATCTGTTAAAGCAAGCGGTGGAGATCTTTCCAACTCTACGCCTGCGGATCCTGTTGTGAAATGATGTGGCTGGTATGGGTGATGATTACTTATTCAAATAATCCATGTTCTTGTCATTATCAGTAGGGGTAAAAGCTCTAGATTTGATTTACTTGCTCTGTTAAACCCAAGAGAAAATGTACAGCAGCATACTAGCATCCAGTGAGGCTAGGTCTGCATTTGTCTCCATTTCCTGTAGAAATTTCTATTTTTCAGGAGCTTACATTATTTACAGCACTTTCTTTAGATTGAAAATAATTATATAAATTGTTGACCTTGGAGGTAGCTATTTTAAAGTACAGCTAAAAACTTACTAATTTTAGATGCATTCTTGCATCCCTAACATAGCATTTAAAAAAAAAAAAAAAAAAGAAAAAAAGACTCATAGGGCGTTGCTCTAAGATTTGAACTGGTGCACCTCTTCAACAGGAAAAAAAAAATTGAATCAAGGTATTGTGTGTTATCTGTTGTCCAAAAACTAATTCAGACATGTTTTTATGCAGTCCTGTTGTATTTAATGCAGTCACAATTACACTGTAGGTGTAACAGTGTATGTTGTGAATATATGTTAAAGCTATTACACAAAATGAAAATCCTTATTAATGTTTTATTCCACAAACCCGTATTATTACTGTAGATAGTATTTGCACGGTGGGAGCTTAGGATCCTGTCAGCCATTTGTTTTCCCCTGCTGTTTTTTCCCCCATATCAGAAAACGGGAGAACCGGAAAAGTTAACATAATAAATTACTTCTCATTTCATACCGAAGGTCTGATTTGCATCTACAGAAGTAAGGAAACCCAGAGCCAAGGCAGAACCACAATCAGCTCTTCCTTTTATGACCAGACACTGTGTGACGGGTGTCTGGAACTATTAAGTGATCTTACACTTCATGAATATGTTGTGCCTAATTGCAAGTTTCAGCCTCAATTCTGTATTTCCAAGCCTTTGTAGGTCTGTTGTACCGTCTGTGTTGTTCCTACAGTCTTACATGCCTGATTACTAACAATAATTGCACTGCAGGCTTCAGAAGCTGCTGAACACTGTGAGAACTCTGTATAAATATAACATCTGTCAATGCCTGCAAGTAGAGGTTCTAGATTGTGCAAGAGTTACTCAGATTCCTAACTTAAGTAAGTAGCTAGACTTAGCTGAACAGTAAACACCACTTTCATTAAAAGATATAGTCGTGTTTTAACCTCCCAGAACATAAAACACTTCTAGGTCTTGCTAACTAGAATAAACTACTCTAGTCGGTCCAACTAAAAGAATTACTTTTGGGTGGGGTTTTTTGGCATTCTTAGCTGTATTTTTAGACCATGCTTGCCAGCTTCTTTCATCTCTTCCATCTCTTCTAATTGCAAAAAAGGTAATTTCTTAATGGTTCAAATTGTTCCACCCACAGGAATTGTTAAGACAATTCCTGACGTACTTCTGATTCGCCCTTTCCTGCCAGTCACTTCAGCAGTCAGAACGCCAGGACAAATATTTTGTTGCAACTGGAAAGACCAGACTGATATGAAAGTCCTTTGGAAGCTTCATGGACTGTTTCAATCAGCTGGGCTCATTAACATTTTTTATTTGTAATTTGTTGTATCTGCAGAGACTGCCCTAAAGAATGCTGCATTACTTGCTTTCTATTTTTGCTTTTTTATTTTGATACAGGTGAGGGGTTTTTTTGTAATTTGTGTTCACTTTTTTTTTCTTTGACCAAATTGTGCCCGCACTGAACACTCAGTAGCGCTGCTGAGATCAGCATTCTCGCTGCTGCTGCTGATTTTCCATACTGTTGCAATTGCAGCGTACGTATATCTGTATTCCTCTCTCATCTGAAGTCACGTAAGTTCTTGGCTTGGAATGGCCAAGCACTACATTTCCTTCTTCCACAGCAACTGCAGAATCACGTATTAATGGTGTTTGTTTCCCCCAGGATGGCATTACTAGGTAGCTATGTACGGTTAAGGCATTACCCACACTCTAATAAAATCTGCACTTGTATTTCCCCTTCTCCTGTTTTTTTGAAAAGACACTGTCTCACAGAGGTAATACTTTGCAGTTGAACATAAATTGAACTGTGCATTTTCTTAATGTATGGTGTTTAACAAATCCATGTGGTTCCAGTGATGGAAATTCTATAGGGAAGACATAAGCCTATTTTTATAGAACCCTGTTTAATCTGGGAGATCTGAATGTATGCTATATGTGGCAAAAATATAAACTTAACACAATTATGTACAGTGATAATAGAGCTGCTATTGCTAATACAGGATAGTAGTTTATAGTTCCTTCTTTTTGTCATGTAGCAGCATATATATGCAGAAAGCTTTTTCTCATCTGAAATACAAGGTGGGTCCTGGATTTGGATGTCACGCACCCCTCTGTCAGTCGCATTCAATCCTTTTTCCCCTTACAAGGATCTGGAAGGGGAGCAAAATCCTTGCTGTGGTGCTACTACTATTTTCATTGCTTTTGCCCTCCTGTTCCGATTAAAGGAACAAAATGGACCCTGACTGGTCATCTGGAGATGAGACGATAAAGCAAAAAAAAAAAATCCCCCAAACTAAAGTAAATGTGCTCACTCAAAAAGGACAGCGAGGATGATGAGGTTGCTGCAAGGACACAAAACAGATCTCTAGGGTGTTTTTTCCCTTTACAACAGGCTGAAGGTCAGGTCTCTCTCCCTGGGAAGGCAGCTGCCACCACTGCCCTCGTGCGTTCAGTCTTGTGACAAGGCTGCTGCACATCCAAGTGGCAGCAGCTGCCCTTCCAGAGGTACTGCAGCCTGCTTCTGATGTGTGCTGTGCCCTGTCACGGTGGAAGCCGGGGGCTGCCCTGCCTTTCCTCCTTGCGGCATTGTGGTTAGAGGGGAGCAGCGCTGCCCCTTTGAGCCCCAAAGTCAAAAGGCATTTACATTGGCCAGTGATAAGTGATGGCCCCAGCAGCACCCAGCTGGTGTTGGCTTCACTGGGGAGTGAACTGCTGGTGCTGAAGGGTAGATGCTGCAGGTCCTAATGTGGTCTGTAATCAGAAGTAAATTGGAGTTTTCATCTGATGTCCATCAACAACAGCTGTTTTCAGCTTCTCAGGTACAAAGGACCAAATGTAACACTTACTTCATGTTTCCTAACTCATTGTACAAAAGGGTATTTTGTTACCTCAGTCTCTTTGGTTTGTGAGTAGAGAACATTATGTACATAAAACTGTGTTAATAAATGCAATTTTGAGAACCTCCTTCTTAGTGTCTTCAGTAAAATCAGTTCAGCAGGTCTTCATTTTTTTTTAATAAGACAGCTTCAACTTTTATTCACGAAGTTTTTCTGTCAGTTACTAACAGTTTTCTTCCACAGTTCTTTTTAACATTCAACAAACAGCTACATTGAATTTATTCCATGTCAAACACTTGCAAACTGGGATTTCTCAGATGCTGTAGCACAGATTCTGCTTACAGAAAATCTAGTTACTTAGTAAGTGAGTGAGAAGAGTTATGTTTGAGGAATTTCTGCCATTTGTTCTGGTTACCTTATCTTGATTAATACAAACTCTGCCACAGATTACACCCCCTCCCACTAACTCCCATTTATTTTGTTCACTTTTGTTTGTTCTTGCAAAGTATATTTTCTCATATTTTCAGGTCAAACTGGGAGAAAATCTAAACTTATTAGCCAAATGTATCTATTGTCTAATTTTAGGAAGGTACTATGAGACTAGTCAATATAGAGTAGACTTACAATCTAGCATTTTATTGCTCAGTTTTTTTAAAACCAAAGATTGCTGGTAGACTCAGCTGTTGCATGTCACCATAATGTTAAAAACACAAAGAATTCTTATTATAAAAGTACTTATTTGTCCTACAATTATCATCTCTGCCAACTTAACTTTTAAGAAACCTAACCATAGAAAAACTGCACACGACCGACACCCCATTTGTTGACTACTTCTGATGTTTGCGTGTCAGTGGTATTTAGAATAATAAGTCAAGGAGGTACATTATGTCCATTATTTAATTACAGAATGTGTGAGTGCGGTCCCCATGAAGGTAAGAGTAGGCACTTAGATTTTGTTTTGTAAGCTTATTCTAGATGCAATATAAAAATAGATTATATTAATAGGAAAAATTTAGTGTTTAACAAACTTTTGTAAATAGACTAGCACAAAAGAGAAATCGTTACACTTAAACTAGACTAAAAATAACTTCATCTGAAAATAAAGTAAATAGTGCATTTTTAACCTTCATTCAGATGCACATAATCATGCAGACTATGAAAATTGACTATGGTAGGAAACTTCAGGCCTGATATTTGTTAAAGGAGCTGACTGACAGTTTACAGCTTGCACTAATTTCAGTGGAAGTGTAGGCTCCTTGCCATGTCAATCTGAAGAAATGACATTAACCCTTTGTGGCTGACAGCTGTGCTCTCCAGCTGCCAGCAGCAAGGGGCTGATGCTGAAACATTCCCCAAGATTGTCAGCTTCCCAGGCACACCTACACACTACACATTCACAAATGCCAAAAGCCTCAAAGGCCGAGTCCTGCTGCTGTTCCACTGTAAATCCGGAGGAAGCCCCACTGCAAAGAGGCCGGGCTCGCTCTAGCAGGAAGACAGAAGCCAGCCTCAAGTGCACGCAGATGACCGAAAACCAGAGATTCTTGCAAAATGACTCCCTGCTTTTCCTGCTCCCACACAGGCTGCAGGAAACGACAAGAGGGGGGTTTTTATGCTTCTGATTCCTCCCCTTCTTCATGCGTGGCTCCATCCTCTTCTGACTGATCATTCAGAAGCATGAACTTTCCATCATTTGTTAATGGCACAGACTTCATTAGCTGAGCTAATGCTTCTGGGTCCTGAAGAAAAACAAGAGAGTTCAGCGGGCTGCAGCAATCACTGAGGAGCACGCAGTTTTCCCACTACTTCTTAATAAGGTTTTGAGGTTTGTCTGTTTTTTTTTTAAGTTATAAGCTTTCCTCTAAAGGTTTGAAACATAAATAATCCCTTTTGGTTCAGTAAAACCATCCCTTGGCTATATAAGAGGAAAAGAGAAAAAAAAAAGTCATTCACTGTGAACCTTTATTTTGCTGTTCTTATTTGGCATTAATATAATTACTGAAAAACAAAGAGAAAAGTAACTGTCTAAATAAATCATTTATCATGCCTGTGACTAAAAGCTTATTCCCCCAACTTGTTCTGAACTGTTAGCAGCAAAAATGGAGAGCGAATATTAATGTATTAAGTGTCACATCTTTGTATCAATAACATTTATCTAGAAGGGGCTAGGTAACTTTGCCATTCATTTCAAGTGGAAAAACACTGTGTTTGTCCTCCCTAAGGCAGGAAGGAATATGAGTTTTTAGAAGTAAACAGCAAACAGCAATGTGTGTGATTTACACTTCTCCCCAAATAGTTTGAGGTTTTTTGAAAACTTTGCTCACCTCTTCCTTTCAAACATGAACAACTGGATTTGTATAGTTCTGAATTTGACTTAGGGTGGCAATTTTTATCTCAAATCAAGCTACTGCAAAGTCAAACTGAGTTTATTTTTGCTTGACCGACCCAGGGGCTGTGTTAAATAACGTCAGCAAAGCTTTGTTATTAGGGGGAAGAGCTCTTCTTTTTTTCTTACGCACACCAGAGGTACCTGGATGGTGCCACCAAAACAGAATATGACATATCACAAGAGACATGGGGAATGAAACAAACTTACCTTCTGTGCCTCAATGATTTCTTTTCCCAAGCTAATGGCGTAGCAAATCTAAAAAAAAAAAAAATATACGTAAGGTTCACACTTGTTTTGGTTTTTTTGTTTCTTAATTGGGACTAAAACATAGATGTGTCCATGCAAACTTAGTCTTAAATACAGGTCTAAAAGCAGAGGTGGAGTAGCAATTCACTATGCTAACTACATAAAAATAAAACAATCTTGGGTTCTGCTTCAGAGCTCACTTAGGCTGGCAAATCTTTGTCACTCAACTCAGTTTTATTCACCAAACTTTTATTTCCAAACCTGGGGCATCTTTTCCAGTGCGTGTTAGAGTGTTACTGTTTTTTAAGACAAAAACTCTACAGCACATTCCTTATTTCTAATAGTGTATTATTATCAGATGCAGCAAGCAGCCAGCTGTGTTAACAGACAGGATGGCTGACTCGTCTTTGAAAGCGTTACAGATGTACAAATCTCAACATAGCTGACGTTCATTTGTGCTAGTGCTGGTGCTAGACATGCGCTCTCCTCTCCTAATGGTGGCATGAGCAATCACAACCTTTCCTCCTTGTTGTACATGCTGCTGCATTATCTATAAAGTTGGTCCTTTGTAGACATAAGCCATCAAAGGCTTGCATTTTAAGGCATGTTTTCTTGGCAAGAAATCGAGTTGCTCTTGCTTCTATAGCACCGTTTCCCAGATGTCTAAGCCAAGAAGCCTAAGACCCGTTTTCTAAACAAAGTATTTTATGAGATGTTATGCAAACCTTTTCCCCTTCTGTGTTGCTCTCAAAAACGTATGCGCTCATGGATTCTTCTCCCAGAGTCTCACTGAGATGGACCACAAAGCCAATCAGTCGCCTGTTATCCTGATGAGCAGCAAACTGTGTCACGGTGGCAAGTTCAAACTGGAAAAGTGTAATACAGAGGGGTTTTGTTTGTTTTTTTTTTAACCAGCATTTGGTTAGCTTGGTCAAGAGCTCAAGTTCATGAGACTGAGTACTCAATGCTGTGGCAGAAAACCAAATTCAAACAAAAGTTACTTACACTTGTTCGTGTAACTTGGGTTTGAGGATCTATCAACCTGCAATTATGTGTATGGAAAACAGAAGAAAGTAAATTATTTTAGTGATTCTTAGTAATTTCAAGGCGCTTTATAATAGTAGGGCAATCACTATAGCAATTTTACAGATGAGGAAACATATGCACAGAATCAAATGCTTTATCTGTGATTTCAAGTCGGTCAATGACAAGGTTCAACTCCAGCCCCTGGCTCTCAGCTACCTGACACGTATAGGTCATAGTGTCTTTCTGAATCACTAATTTGGTAAGGATCTTGAGCATATAGGCTAATACACTAATATGCATATGGACACCGATGCACTCCAGCTAAAGTGAATGTCTTGTTTCAACATACTCTACAGTGACAACGCTGACAACAGGACAGCTGTGGCTCTCTTGCTGTCACTATGTGTAAGGAAAGAGAATCTTCCGTTGCACTTTTTTTTTTATTTTTATTTTTAATCTTTTTCTGTATCTTTGTGGGGCCTCATAGCCCCGCTGCATCCTCTACATTTTGGTAGGATGTTCTTACAAGTTAGTCAGGAGGATGATTTATAGATACTAGAGAGTAAGAAGAGAGACATTTTCACTAAGTAAAGTGAATCTCAGGATCTCGCTCCCTCAAAGGATGTATCTTTTGGAAAAACAGAACCAAAGTTACTTTACTAATCACAAGTTGTATGAGAAGAACAGAATGCTGACAAGTTGATGATTTTACAGTACCTCAAGTTCTTGCTGGTGACCATGAGATGGGATTCAGTCATACGGAATATGTTGTGAATGGCACGAGCAGCTAACACTTGTCTCATAGCTTCATAAATCACCTCGCTTGTGTCATCGGACTGAACAGCCATAGAGCCTAAAAACCGAACTACGAACATCTGCTGCAAAAGTGAATCTGGAAGATAAAAAGCGTGACTTCCTTCACTGTGCTACTTCAATTTTCCAGTAGCTGAAGTTATCAATGAAATTATTTTTCTCACTTTGGAAATTCAACAGTGAACCTGTGGGTGGTGACTGCAGGGGTGGCGACTTCCTGCTGTGAGCCAGGCAGTGCTCTGACCCAGTTTTAAAAAGTGCTCGAACTGGCAGCGAGTAGGGAGGGAAAAAATAAATCACAGTTGCTTGGAAGCTTTAAAAGCATAACTGGTCCT
Source organism: Charadrius vociferus (assembly GCF_000708025.1). NCBI lineage: Eukaryota > Metazoa > Chordata > Aves > Charadriiformes > Charadriidae > Charadrius > Charadrius vociferus. The sequence continues at coordinate 23,208 of NW_009649600.1, forward strand.
TTATGCCTTATTTGATTAGATAGTAAAATTCACTTGCGTATCTTGTTATCAGGTGCACATAAACTGTGATAAATTTAAGATTGTGCGCAAGCCTCGGCTTTCATCAAATTAACTCTTATCTTTAAACCTTGTACATTCCTCGTTTTCTTCTATGTCCTTCTGGCCTTCCATACAGCTGCGTCCCATGGGGTTTTCATAAATCCTTCCTTGCTCATTGACTATCACCATAAGACTCCTATTTACAACTAGGTAGCCGTTACATGACAAAGCCATCATCTGATCAGGCTCCCTTTACGGTTGGCGGTGAGCGAGGTAAAGCAGGGTGACTCCTGCCGAACACGACTGTCCAAAGGCCACAACAGCTGTGTCTACATTGCACAAGACACCACAAAGACTGTTAAGCATCAGCTTGAGCTGAGCTTACGCAGATCCGCTTGTGCAGTCTGAGACGCGGGGCAGTCACCGGAGCACTGTACTCCCTGTGCTGCAGTGGAGCAGAGCACTGCTGCTGCTGCTGCTGCCAGTGCGGAGGTGCAGCTTGCAACCATCCCACCTCGCAGCAGCACAGCACGTGCAAGCAACAGTGTTCAGACCGGGAGGTTCTGCTTTGATTCAGTGAGCCGTTTTCTGACAGGGGCTATTGGTTCCGGACAGCAGCTGTAATCGGCACAGAGGAAGAGGGCAGCCAGGGTCTGAGCCTGGTGTGCTGGTAGAGGAAGGTCTGAACTGCTGACTTTTACTGGGACGTCACTGGGAGGAGAGAGTGGGCGGCAACGGTGAGAAACTCTCTTTGCTGAAAGAGACCTGTCGTTACCAGTAGCTATATGCTGGGGCTCTGTGAGATCTACATTGTGGATTTCAGAGGACAGGTGGGTAAGAAACGGCTACTAAGCAGCCTCGAACTTGAGCACAATTATAATACAGTCCCATCAAACCCTTTCTAGTAAGATCAACAGCTACTTTTTAAACAAAAGCAAAGAAA
>NW_009649601.1:0-3605 GCF_000708025.1 Charadrius vociferus
CCAACCCTGACCATTCTGGGATTCTGAACGGGCCCAGCAGCTGAGGTTTTGGGCTTGAAAACAGGCACGAAGTAAACTGGTTTGGGGGTTAAGAACAGACTTCAGTTTGGCTGGTTTTGCAGGGACCGGAGAGGAAGCAGAGAGGGGCGGGAGGGTGTTGGGGGCTGCGGGCAGAAGCACAGAGTGAGCAAGGTGCATGGAGCCTCCCCGGAGGTGGGAGTCTGGTCCCATGGGACTCCCGAGTTCAGTATGTCAGCGTGCAGCAGGCTGAACTCGATGTCTCTCTGGGGGCAAAGGTGCTTTTCAGACCCGGCATGCCCTCTCCTCTTTGAATCCAGCTCTTCTTTGGACATTGCTCAGCATAGTTATTAAGTAGTTAATCATAGAAATGTATGGAAATTTATACTGTGTAAAGCCATGGTGTTTAAGCCTAAGACTCAAGTTGGGACGGTGATTGGTTGATGACCTCATCAAAAGCCCAGACTGTTGCAAATAGGTGGAGCTCATAAGGAGGAGTTGAAATCAGCTGGAGCTTCAGTGCAGAGCTGGGGCTTCAATTAGGCAGAGCTTGGCAAGCAGGAGCTGGAGGGAGATGGGGTGTTCTCTGTCTGGAGCATGCATTAGCCAGAGGCAAGACTCCCAGCAGCGGTAATGAGCAGGAGTTGCAGTTAGCTGGAGCATGTGTTGGCTGGAGCACCCACTGGCCAGACTGCATTCCCTGCATGGCTGAGGAGCGGCCGGGCGCAGGCCGGGCTGTCGCGAGTGAGGAGCTCCGAGCAGCGGGGAGGCAAGTGGCCCTTCTGTCGGCGGGGAGCCCAGCCTCTTCCCTGGGGGGTTAAATTCCTGCCAGGCGCCTGTCTGGGATGCGCTCCTGAGGGCAGAGGTGGGGTGGGAGTCCCCCGGCTTGTACCCGTTGTCTGGCTGTGACAAACAGGGTCATTTCTCGCCTCCTCTCTTCCCAGTGTCCCCTTGAACGTCCCAGGAAGAAAATCCTGCAGGGTTGATTCTGCCGGCTGCTCAGGTAATGGCGGGTGTGGGGCTGGGGGAGCGGGGAGAAAGGTTTGCGAGTTCAGTAAGGAGTGTAAGAGTTGATCAGAAGACCAGTATTTTCTCAACATTGTCATCAGTGACTAGACCCCAAAACCCGGACTAACATCTTGACATGAGTTTGCAGTGGCTCACTGAGCTGGCTGTTATCAGACGTGGAAACCTTGGCGAAAGGACTGAGATACAAACAGTGTCATTACCATTCCACGAAGGTACGAACCATATCGATACCGTGGTATGAAAGTACGAACAGTGTCATTACCTGGTACGAGCCTATTTTACTGGAACAGCAGAGCGAAGAAAACAGCATAACTGCTGTTGAAGAAGATGGATCGCACTGGCTGTGCCAGCACCAATGAAGAAATCTTGAACCTCAGTCAAACTTTCCTCATGATAATGTCATGATAATATGAAAACACACCTCCTGGTAAGAAGTTACCCACCTCCAAAGCTGCCCGCGCCTCAGACACTCCTCTCTGGCCATGCGTGGAAGCCTTACTCCAGACAGGTGGAGATGGACACATTTCCACGGAACAGAGGTGGAGTGGAGGTGGGTCCAAGGAGGAGCAAGGTGTGCTACCTAGCATAAAGATGGTTCCTCAGTAACTTAATTTTGAAGATCTGCCCCACCGAGAGACCACGATGATTGAAGAAGAAGCAGAGGAACGCTTTCTGGATTTGGGACTGTAGGGACACCTGTGGACCCGCAGTGGTAGCTATTATTCCGTTTCCCCCACTTTTTACCTCATCTTTCCTATTATTCTTCCTTTCTATCGCATGCCGCTTTACGGGCAGAACCAATAAAGTAATTGTGTGTTGAAAGCATAACTCCCTGGGCTTGATGCCATTTCTTTTTGCACTCCGGGATCACAGCTGAAACGGACCATCACGCGTCCACCGAGGAGTGGACGGGGACATTAAAATTGGCATCACGGACAGGATCCTGAGAGACAGAGGGGTGCAGGTAGTGTGTGGTCTGTACCAGGGGAAGGACACTTCGCTCCAGCCGCACCTGGCCCTACACCCTGCAAAGGGTGAGAGGTGTCCAGAAAGCAAGGAGGGCAATTTGAATTTCCTGCACACCACACACGCCTGGGTGTAAAGCACTCCAAACTCGTGTTGAGGGCTCTGTCTATCAGAATCCAGCTAAAAGAACTCAAAGTGCAAAAGGGGCAGCTGTTCTCGTATTGATGAGAGTTTGACCACTCGGGGAAGAGAAGGGGTGACGCAGCGGTGGCTGTGCGTGTCGGTAACTAAGTTGAGCCTCCCCATAGTGGATTTGACCCCTTTGTGACAAAATGACTGAAAAGGCTGAAAAACAAGACTCTAGGTTGGTAAAAGGCAGGGACTTGTTCTTTGCATTCTTGGCCAAGCATGGAGCTGGGCCCTCTCCTCTTGGAGAATAATGGGCTTGAGATAATTGGAAAAATGTGCAGAGTGTAATGGACTGAATCACCTCTTTACAGAGCGAGGCCAAGATTAGGTTTGTTGTACCAGGTAACAACAGGGTGACAGTCTGTGCCGTTTTAGGAGCCAGCTTGGTCGCAGCTATTGAAGATCGCCTTAAGCGACATAGTGATGAGGGAAAAATCATAAAATCCCTTGAATGTTTGGTATATTCTTATCAGAAGACAATTTCTAGCTTAGAAGAGGTAAACCGCTCGTTAAGGGCTGCTCTTGAGGTGGATGGTATAATAAACACCACCGGTTCACTGAATGAGTTTCAAGCAGAGCTCGAGGAAAAGGGTATCTGACAAATAAACCCTGTATACTGTGTGAGCCGACTCAGGCAGGACACAGGAACGACCACAAGACCATGGATGAAAGGCAAAGAACAAGTTTAATCTCAATACCTTGCAAATTGGGGAGGCTCTGCAGCAACACCCGGGCAGAGGGACCCAAGCAGGGGACGAAGGCACCACAGGGCGGGAGAAAGTTCTTGTTAGCAGCAGCGTGTGTCTTCTAACTTGCTGTTCTCGCCTGCTTTTCAAGGGTTCAAGCAGGCGCAGTTTTTCACTGCACTTTGATCTTCTTCAACAACAAGGCAGTGATCTCATGTATGCTAGATAAGGTGTCCCTGAGTCTGTCCCAGGCTTACATTACCTAAGTGTGGCTATTCTACTTGCAAGCACACAAGGCTGAACAACAGTTAGTGTGATATGTGTGTTGTCCAGCACCCCAGGTGCAAGTCACTTGAGTGTGTTTACAATCCTCCTCGCCAATCTTCCCTTATATTTCCACAGAGGACTTGGGAATAGAAAGAAGATTTTTAAAGGATTCATTTATAAATGGGTATTGAAGTGTCAAAACGTATGTCTAAAGAGCTAGCCAGGCTAAAGAGATGTTCTACATAATAAGCGTTAACATATCAGTCTTAACTGGATCTAAGTCTAAACGGGTATTCCAGATAAGTGTAAAGAGGTAAAAGAGAGAGATTTAGGGAACATATATGTATAAATAGCTACATAAGAGTAAATGTCTATGCTATATAAGGTTTTTAAAATGCAAAGAAAGCCTATTGATAGAAAGGATTTCAAAACTCGACACACATGCACCTG
>NW_009649601.1:4712-12244 GCF_000708025.1 Charadrius vociferus
GGGTTTGGGGCTGGGAAAAAGGCGGAGTCCTGTGGCCTTGGGCTCAGGAACAGGGGTCGAGTCCTGCGTTTTGGGGGCTTGAGAACAGGCCCCGCAGCTGGGGTTTTGGGCTCAGAACGGGCACTAAGGGAGCTGGTTTGGGGGCCAAGAGCAGAAGCCAGTTTGGCCGGTTTTGCAGGAGGGTCGGAGGCAGAGAGGGGCAGGAGGGCGCTGGGGGCCGCGGGGGCGGCAGGGGGGGAAAGCAGGGGACGGGCAGGGTGCGTGGGCCCTCCCCAGAGGGTGCGGGTTGGGCCCTGTCGGACCCCGAAGTTCGGGAGGCCGGCCAGCATGCAGCAGGCTGAACTCCGTGTCTGAGGGGGTCTCTGGGGGAAGGGCCTTTTTCAGACCCCGCATGCCCTCTGCTCTTTGCATCCAGCTCTTCTTTGCACGCTGTTTAGAATAGCTTGAAGTGATTAGTCGTAGGAACTGATCGATATGTATAGCATGTACAGCTGTGCTATTTAATTGTAAGGCTCGAGTTAGGAGGGCGATTGATTGACGAGCTCGTGAAAAGCCCAGCCTGTTGCAACTAGCTGGAACTTGTAAGGAGAAGGAGCTGAAATCAACTGGAGCTTCAGTGGCGAGCCGGAGCTTCAATTAGCCAGAGCTGTGGTGAGCGGGAGCTGGAGCGAGACGAGCCGGGGTGTCCAACGTCTGGAGCACACGTTAGCCGAACGCCAAACTCCCGGCAGGGCTAATGAGCAGGAGCTGTAATGAGCCGGGACGTCTGTTGACTGGAGTATCCGCGGGCCAGACTGCACTCCCCGCGTGGCTGAAGAGTGGCCGGGCGCAGGCTAGGCCCTCCCCAGGGAGGAGCTCTGAGCAGCGGGGAGGCAAGTGGTCCTGTTGCCGGCAGAGAGCCCGGTCTCTTCTTTCATGGGGGGTGAAAACCACACCAGGTGCCTCTCTGGGTGCCCCCTGCCGCGCTCTCCCCCGAGGGCAGAGGTGGGCTGGGGTTCCGCCAGCTTGTGCCCGTGGGCTGGCTGTGACAAACAGGGTCATTTCTTACCTCCTCTTCCCCAGCGACCCCTTCTGCGTCCTGGGAAGAAAATCCTGCGGGTTTGATTCCTTCGGTTGCTCAGGTAATGGCAGGCGTGGGGCTGGGGGAGTGGGCAGAGACATTTGCGAGTTCGGGGGCACTACAGGTACTCCTTGTCAAACGGGCAGAAAAGGCAAATTTGCTGCCAGCGCAGAAAAGCTGATGCAGGATTGCAGTTAAGGGAGTGTGCTTCCTTCCCGAACTTAGCGCCTCGGTCGTTAAGAACGTCTTCCATCCAGGTAAAAGAGCAAACTTTCCTCTAGGATCAACTAAGAGCTGCCTGCTACCTTCTTGAGGGTCAAGTGTTTCTCTGCTGTTTGTGCGTGCTGATTTTATGGGCAAGTTGGAAATAGCCTTTTCTCTTTGCCTGCGTAAGTGAATTGTTAGGAGTCTGTGGTGTTAGCGTAGTTAATTTTGGAGCACTGAGGTGCCAGTGGAAATGTAATGAATGAAACATGATGGGAACTGCTGTTTCGCTTGATTTTTATTCAGTTTTTCTGTTGCCGTTGTTTATTCGAGTGTTGACGGCGTGTTGTCCTGTGGCTCAGTCCCCACCTTCTGTTCCGTGGAGCCTCCAATCTAGGACCTTTAAGGGAAACGAGTTCGTCCTTCCAGAAGAGGACCAGTCATTCAGTGGCTTCAGGTGTAGACTTGGAGAGCCGCTGAAGTACATGGTCAGGGTTAAAGGCGGATTTCGCTTCATGTTGCAGCTGCCAGCTCCCTCGTGGGTGGGATTGTTTTGGTTTTGTTTTGTGTGGGGGTGCGGGTGCGTGGCTTTTTTTGGGGCAGGTGCGTGGCTTCAAAAGCAGAGCGCGGTGTTGCCTGGTGGCAGCCTGCAGAGCTCTCTTGCTGCCCGACCTGCCCTTTTTCACGCCTCTCTCATGGCTATAACTTTCCTTTGGCTAATTTGAGCAGAGCAATGAAGTTACTCGCCTGTTTAAATGTGCTGGTAAAAGCAGGAAGGTAAGTGCTTGAGCCAGTAGAGAATAACTTGTCTGCAAGCAGTGTTTCTGAAGGGAGAAGAACGATGCCAGCAGGCAGCAAATAGCAAGTGCCCCCAAAACTGCGTGTGTCAAAAAAATTTTTATTGCCAAATGTCGTTTGGTGGTTTGTTCCAAGTGGTAAACATCAGTTTTCAGGAAATGCAGGGTTGTGTGTGGCAAAAACCCACCCCCCTGTCTGTGCTCCTTGTTTCGTAAACGTCCGTCAGCAGGGCTGTTTTCCCCCCAGCTCGGTATTGCCAGCGTGGTGCTGTGATATTTAGACCTAAGAGACGGGTTTCGGAATGGAAGGAGAACGCCTGCTTTCTGTAAGGGCTGCAAATGCTGACCCTTTTCTCTGTCTGTTTTTCCCTGAAGCTGCTGTGGTGTTGCAAATCACGTCACTATGTTTCTGTGGAGTTCTCCTTATGGATGACTTCTGCTGCAGCCAAACGTCAAACTGCAGCTTTCTGTTTCAAGCTTCAGCAACAGCATGCCCTGAAGTCTGAGCAGGTGAAGCTCATCCCGCACGTGCAACTGTGCTCATGGGGATGCTCAGGGGCTCCTCGGGCAAAGAGCAAGGTGTGTGTGGGCACCCGCAGGGTTGCACTGGGAGCGTGCCACACTTCAGTGGTTGGGAGACGGCAGAGAGCCTGTTGTGCCCGGTAAGGCTGAGGGCAGTGGACAGTCGGCAGGGACCCTGGGGAGGTTTGGTGGCGCAACTGCAGTTTTAAAAGATCTTGAGCGTTTGGAGAAAGGGCCTGGCAAAAAAAACCCCAACAAACAAATCATTGCTTTTTTGCAAGGAGGCAGTTCAGAAGGACGGGTGGGTTGCCATACCCTTTAACGAGAATACTCACCTTGGGACGTAGCGGGTGAGGAAACCTTGGCTCTACGTGGGCTTGAGAAAACGTAGCTAGGCATCCATGTCTGTTGCCTGCATGCAGCTCGGAAAGTGGCTCTAGTGCAACTGAAGCAGCCCACGAGTCAAAAGAAGGCAGGGTTGTCTGTCTGAAAAACACAAGAGCTCTAGTGGTTGCGCCAACAACCGTACCACAGACAATGCCAAATAAATACTTCTTCCTCCGCTCAGCTGTCGTCTTGGTAAACCTTCACGAAAGCAGGCAGCTTTAGATTCCTAGCCAGCTTTGCCCTGAAGTTGTTTTTTGTCTTCCTGTCTCTCGGCAGAGTGTCAACTGCTGCCGTTTCTCCATGGTCGCCCTTTCTTCCGCCGGAACGGAATGGGACAGAACGGAAAGGATCCACGGTGGTCAGCAAGGATGAGGTACGTCTCTGATGCACGCCTGCATTTTTACGAAGATCCTTTTATTATGAACTTTGGAGTTAACATGAAGGATGCGCCAACTCTCCTTCTCTACTTTTTTTTTTTTTTCCTATGAAATACTTGAACACAATTACTAAAAATAAAATGAGGTCTGTTCTGCAGCACATTACGCCCACGCAAAGCTTACTTCCCTCCGTTTATTTTCACTTTCTGCAAGCATAATCTTCTGTTTCTGCACGCTTACTGTTACTCAATGCCGTGAAAGTAATTTTGTCCTGCCAGAAGGAAGAAACCGTTTGTAAGAGTTCGGGTGATCCGGAGAAACAGGCTTTGTTCTCGTGATCAAATCTTTATGCTTTTTGGGTCAACAGGTCTTTAAAAGGTCTCACAGTAGCACTGGGAAAGCCTCACTGAGATACTAGCCCGGGAAGTAAAAGCAGCGGAGGCCAAAGAAGGGATATGGAGAAACCAGGACGAGTCGGCGTGGCTTCTGCATGATTTCCAGGCGTTCCCAAGAGGAAGGAGCAGCCTTGTACCCGGTGGCAGCGAGTCCCGCTGTGGTTTTGGGTGAGTTACCGTTTCCATAATGTCTTTTTTTCGTAACCTATGGTGTATAAGTTTGACTCGGAAAGAGATTTTTCATTTTATGAACTTCCCATCAGAGCGGATCTTCAGAGGTGACGTACTTGACAGGAGAAGCCATCGGCATGGAGGCTTTGCACTCTCTTTCAGGAAAAAACAAAGCAAAACAAGTCCCTTGCCTTCCCAAGGCCCAAGCACTGCTGCCCGTCTTCCAAAAGTTGAGGGCATCGCCGGTCCTGGGGCTCTCGGTTGTAACTGGCGAGCTCTGCTGCCAACGCGTTCCTCTGCACGTTCAGCGAAGCCAAAGCATTAGCAAATCTGCTGGTCCTTTTTGGTAGGCTTAGGGCTATCTGCCCCGGGGATTTAACACACACACACTCCCTCCCCTGCCGAGTAAAACCGTAGGGGGAATCTTTTATCTCGCTGGTGTTTCTGTCATCAGTGAAACTTTCAACAAAAAAATAAAACCGTATACTTTACCAACTGACTTGCATTGTTTAAACTGCACCTGTCAAACGGCAGTAGCATACAATTTATTAGGTGTACTTAAGCAATTAGGTTTCTGTTGTAAATGTTTGAAAAGACAGGGGTTTTATTACCAATATTTTGATGGAGTGCTCTGAAGTCCGTCCTTTCTGGCTGGCTTTCAGTGGCGCCTTTCCCTGGCAGTTCAGTACTGTCTCTCTTGGGCAGGGCAGCTGGCCAGATGTCCCTCCTGACTCTGTAACGAACACACACACCTACCCCCGCCCCCAGGCAAATTATAGCTGTGCATTTGAGAGATGGATAGCTGGATGGTATCAGTTGCTAGCTGTGCAAGTTAAACTAATGCCAAAGGAAAATCAAATGCTTTTATAGTGTAGGTGTTTTTCTTGGACGTACGTAAACGTAAGGCATGCCTTTTGAGCGTGAAGTGAATGATGACTTTATTCACTCGAGCTCAGCTTCTGCCCTGTCCCTCTGCCCGAGGGAGCGCCCCTGCTTTCTTCTGTGCTGTTTTTGAATCTGCTGAAATATAATTGGGGATTTTTGTTTTCTCAGGTGTCCCATTGTACGCATCTGGTGATGCTCAAGAGATCCCCCCGCCCAGGTTTGCCTGCCGGTGCTTGAGTGCCCCGAGGGGAAGGGGCCAGCCCTGGGTCCAGTCGTTTTTGTGCCTTTTTGTTGGGGTGAATAAAATAGGGGGGGGGCAGCTGTGTGTGTCTGGGGGTGTTCTGGGCATGTGTGATGATGTCATTTGCGGCACCCCACGGTCCACAAAGGAGGGGGGCGATGACGCGGCAGCGGAGTAGGTGAGTAGAGGGTGTGTGGGGGTCATGCCCCAAAGGAGGCGGGTCACAGCCCCAAAACTGTAAAGTGCCTGAAAATTCATTAGGGGGCTTAAAAAACCATTGAAACCTGTAAATATGGGCATGAGGCATCTCTGGCCCCCCATCTCTACTGAAGATGTAAAAGCACTTTCAAAAGCTGCCCCTTCCCCCCCTTCTCCTTTTCCCCCTTTTCCCATCCTGGTTTGGGGCTGCTTTCCCCTGCAGGGCCGTGCATGCAGAGCAGGAGTTTCTGGCACAGCACAAAAAAGCCCCAATTCTGGGTCTGCACTGGGTACAAAAAAAAAAAAAAAATGGTTTTTGGGGAAAAAAAAAATAATCCCCCTTTTGGGAAAGCCAACTCCACCTGGACTTGTGCAGTGGGAAAGCAAACCCTGCCCCCTGCTTTTCCATGCCCAGAAGCAAAAACTCACCACTTTTTATGTGGTGGATAGGCTCTGGGAAAGCCCAAAACTGAATATTGTGGGAAAGGGAGACACAGACATACACACCCCCAATTTGAGGAAAATGGGGGAAGACGTGCCGGCAGTTTGGTGGATGTCGCAGGGCACGCTGCGGTGTGGGTCGGCTCACCGAAGTGGGTTCTCTGTGCCGGGGTCCCCCCTGTGAGTGATCTGCTGTGGGGTGCCCGGGCTGGGTGCTGTGGTTGTGGGTCGTTGCCACGCACGTTTGTAGCTGTTTCTGACCCCGCCTCCTGTCCCACTCAGCCCCACCTTCGGCCCCTTTGTCTCACCTCCCTGTGGCTCTGGGCCCCGCCTCCAACCTGCTAGGCCCCGCCTCTGCCTGAGCTACTGGCCGGAAGCCGGGAAGCCGCGCATGCACAGTACAGCACCTTGTGAATTTTTATTCCCCTGTAGTTTATTCCCTGCTTCTGCCTGGTGACCGAAAGGCGTTACTGCAGGCGGGCAGCGGCGCATATGCAGTGGAGCGCGATGGGAAGCACTGATGCCACCTCGCGTTCCAAAAGCGGTACTGAGGGTGGGCAGCAGCGCATGCGCATTTGAGCACCCTTTTTATTTTTTTCTACCTGCTGCTGTTGCTAGGTGACCAGCACGTGCGTCTCGCATGCGCAGTAGAGCATGATTATTATTTTTTTTACTCACCGCTGTTGTGAAGTGACCAGCACGCATCGTGCACATGCACAGTAAAGCACCTTTTTTATTTTTTTTACTCACCACTGTTGCTAGGGTTAGGGTTGGGGTTAGGGTTAGGGGTTAGGGTTAGGGTTTGGGCGGTTAGGTTTAGGGGTAGAGTTATGTGCAGCATACTTCAGAGACAATGGACATATAGTGAAGTAGCCATGCGAGGAAACAGACTGGCTGTAGGCCATCGCCCTTGAAGTCACCTTGAGGACAGAAAACCGAGAGCAACAGTGACTGTTTCACATGGATTGAGAAAAACAAGTTTGGAGGAGTCGGATGAGCGGGGTTAGGGGTTAGGGCCATTAGGGTTAGGATTACGGCCGTTAGGGTTAGGGTCATGAAGGTTAAGGTTAGGGCCGTTAGGGTTAGGGCCGTTACGGTTAGGGGTTAGGGTTAGGGCCATGAGAGTTAAGTTTAGGGCCGTTAGGATTAGGACCATTAAGTTTAGGGCTTAGGCTTAGGGCTTATGCTTAGGGTTAGGGCTTGGGCAGGCCATAAGTGTTAGGGCTTAGGGTTAGGGTCATTAGCGTTGGGGTTAGGGCTTAGGGTTAGGGTTAGGACTTAGGGGTTAGGGTTAGACTTTATGGTTGGGATTAGGGTGAGGGTTGTGGTTAGGGGTTGGGGTTGGGTTTAGGGCCATTAGAGTTAGGGTTAGGGCAGCATTAGGGTTAGGGTTGTGGTTAGGGCCAGGGTCAGTTAGGGTTTTGGGATAGAGTTAGGGTTAGGGGTTAGGGTTGGGGTTGGGTTAGGGTTAGGGGTTAGCGTTAGGGGTTAGGGTTAGTGACACTGTTAGGGGTTGGGGTTAAGGTTAGGGGTTAAGGTTAGGAGTTGAGGTTAGGGCTTAGGGTTAGGGGTTATGGTTAGGGGGCAGGCACGCCTTTAAAGTTAGGGGTTAGGGTTAGGGGTGGGGTTAGAGTTAGGGGTTAGGGTTAGGGGGTTAGGGTTAAGACAGGCCATAAGGGTTAGGGGTTAGGGCTTAGGCTTAGGGTTAGGGCTGGTTAGGGTTCGGGCTGGTTAGGGTTATGGGTTAGGGTTATGACAGCCATTAGGGTTAGGGGTTAGAGGTTTGGTTGTTAGGGGTTAGGGTTAGGGTTAGGGGTTAGGGCGGCCGTTAGGGTTAGGGGTTAGAGTTAGGGG
>NW_009649602.1:0-463 GCF_000708025.1 Charadrius vociferus
GGGAAGCAGGAGACCTGCATGGTTGACAAGGGAGCTTCTCAAAAAGCTCAAGTGGAAGAAAGGACCGACCACTTTGGAAGAGTACAAGAATGCCGTCAGAGTATGCAGGGATGAAACGAGGAAAGCCAAGGCAGCCTTGGAATTAAATCTGGCGAGGGATGTCAAGGCCAACAGGAAGGGTTTCTTCAAGTATATAGGAGGCAAAAGGAAAACTAGGGAAAATGTGGGCCCACTGTTTAACAAGACAGGTGCCATGGTGACAGATGATGCAGAGAACCCAGAGCTGAATGCCTTCTCAGGAGTCCCAGACTTTGCAGGTAACAGAGAAAGTCTGGAGGAAGGAAGATTTTCCCTTGGTTGAAGAGGAACAAGTTAGAGAAAAATTAAGTAAACTGGATACCCACAAGTCTATGGGTCCTGATGGGATGCACCCTCTAGTACTGAGGGAGCTGGCGGAAGTCAT
>NW_009649603.1:0-1314 GCF_000708025.1 Charadrius vociferus
CACCCTCTCCCACCCCGCACGCCCCGGGACGGGGTTAGCTGCTGCTGACAACGAGAGAGGGGGAGGCAGAAAAGGGGTGTTGACCCTCCCCGGGGCATCAGGACCCCTATACGGTCCCCCCATAACGTCCCTTCCAATTCTTCGCCGTTCTGTGATTTTATGACTGTGGCTGTGCTGCTCCCCGGACACCCAGCACCCCCAGACACCAAGAGTGGCCTCAGCGCCGCCGCAGGCACCGGCCAACCATGTGGGAGAAGCGGGGTTCAAGGATTTGGGGCTCCCCAGGGGCTCGGCGGCCCCTCCTGATGCTGGGGACCCTGGGGACAACGGCCGGGCAGGACCCCCTCCCGCTGTCCCCCCACCCTGCTCCCGCTCTCTCGTGGTCACCCGGAGGAGTTAGTGCGTGAGCAATGCACCCAGGATCGACACTGTACCCGCTCTAGCTCTCGAGGAGGTCCGCTGGAGGAGGAAGAGGAGGAGGAGGAGGAGGAGGAGGAAGAGGACAGCACAGAGAAGTTCAAGGAAAGAACGTAAGAAATCAGTTGAACGTCAAAGTCTCCCGGTCTCCGGGTTGGCAGCGGGGGGCTGGCGCGGGGGAGCGGGCACGGGCAGGGGTCCCGTGGGCTGCCGGGACGCTGCGGCCGGCCGGCTTTGCAGAGGGATGAGGAGCAGCCACCCGGGCGGACTGAGCATCCTTCTCATCCACGGGGGTCTGCAAGGGGAGGGGACGCGGTGGTCAGGCGGCCGCCGACGGCACCCCGGCTCCCAACTGGGGCTCTCACCCTCCCTGCCCCACAGCGAGACCCCCCGGGGGGGACCGGACTCACCTTCTCGCCCTTGTCCTCCTTGTCGCTGAAGAACCAGTCTGACTGCGGGGGGAGACGGGAGAGGCGTTAGGGACCGGTGAGGAGCGGTGGGAGCTCGGCGCGGCCGCGGGTCAGCCCCCTCCTCCAGCCACGCCGATGCCCACCCGCCCACCGATGCCACTCACGTGCTGGATGAGGGTCTCCACGATTTTGTAGCGGTCGGGCATGTGCGTCACCATGTCGGTCATGTTGTCCTCGGACGTCCGCACCAGCGTGGGGCCGAACACCAGGGCCAGGTTTCGGGGTTCCATCTGCAAGGGGAGGTGGGGTTAGTGCCTGTGGCCACCCGTCAGCGTTCACCGCTCCATCAGACACCGTCTCCCTTCCCACCCCACCACGAGCTGTGGCTCAGCCCAAACTGGGGGGGCTCGAGGTGGGAGAGGGGCCCGGGAGAACCTGCCTGGCCCCGGGATGGTGGCCGGGGGGGGGGCCCGGGGGGGGGGGAGAG
>NW_009649603.1:2367-4117 GCF_000708025.1 Charadrius vociferus
TGCCCTCTCCCCGCAGCCGGCAGGAAAAGCTCTGTGCCGCTGCGGCAATGTGGCAAGATGCAAGGAGACAAATGTGTCCCCAAGCTGCCACCTACACTGCTGCCACCGACCGCTAGGCGGCCCTGCCACTCCAGGGAAGGTCACGGCCATGGAGACGGGGATGGTGATGGAGATGGAGATGGGGATGATGGAGATGGGGATGGGGATGGAGATGGAGACAGGGATGATGGAGACAGGGATGATGATGAAGACAGGGATGATGATGGAGATGGGGATGATGGAGATGGGGATGATGGAGATGGAGATGGGGATGATGATGGAGACAGGGATGATGGAGACAGGGATGATGATGAAGATGGGGATGATGATGGAGATGGGGATGGTGATGGAGACGGGGATGGTGATGGAGACGAGGATGGTGATGGAGATGGGGACGATGATGGAGACAGGGATGGTGATGGAGACAGGGATGGTGATGGAGACAGGGATGGTGACGGAGCCATGGACCAGGACAACAGCCCCAAGAGCATCCCAGAGGCAATGGGATAGGGATGGGGATGAGGATGGGGACAGGGATGGGGACAGGGACACACAGCCCGCCCTGCCCTCACCTCGTCCTGCAGGTTGATCTCAGTGGCTCCCTTGTTGAGCTGTTCCTGCAGACTGGACACCACCGCGTTGTTGCCGGGTACGCGGTAGATGCCCATATACTCCAGCCCGCGGTCCTCCACCACCTTGCAGCAAGCTTCCACGATCAGGGGGACGTTCTGCGGAGACAGGGAGGGGGTGACGGAGGTGCCAGGGCTGCACGGGGTCCCCGAGGGCTGGCACTGCCGGCACGGCCCTACCTTGTTGTCCGGGGCAGGCTGGCAGTCCTCCAGCCTCACGCCGAAGGCGCGGGGAGCAGATTTCTTGTTCTTCTTCATGATGTTGATGCCCCACGGGGCTTTTTGGGAGCCGCTCTCATCTGGGGAGGGAAAAAAAAAACCCCAAAGGACCACTTACTAACGAGCTGGGATAAATGGGAAGAGCATCCCTGCTGCCCTACGGGGACAAGGACGATGGCAGTCCTGGGGCATGGCACCCGCCTCCGTGCAAAGCCCCCCGGGTTTGCCGTGCCCCGCGCCGCAGGGCTGGGACCTACCTTTCGTGACGGCCGCATCCTGCCTGGGGGACCGGGGCGCGCTGGTTCCCGTCTGCTTCAGGAACTCGGCTCGGATCCCCAGCCCGCGAGAGCCCTTGGGCGAGGAATCAGGCTTGGCGCCCGCAGGGCTGTGGGGAGAGCGGGGGGCTCATGTGGGGCACGGACGGGGGCACCAGCCCGGCGCAAAACCTCCCGGCAAACACCGGCATGCTGCCCGGCATCCCACCCGTGCCCGTGGGGCTGCAGCCCACACCGGGTAACGGGGACCCCTGGGGAGCACCGAGCTGCTTTAACCCTTTGCTCGGTGGAACCGCACCGCACCGGCACCTCCGGCGCTGCCCCATCGAGGGAGGCACTGCCTTCGCTCCATCGCTTGAAAACTGAGGTGAATAAAGCGCTCGGGGGGGGTCTCGGCGCCCACCGCCCCCCAGGTCCGTACCTCACTTTCCGGTAGTCGTTTAACTTCTTGTTGATAAGCGCTTGGCTGGCAAAACCGGGGTCCTGGGGAGGCAGAGAGAAGAGGGGAAGGGAGAGCTTGAGCAGCGCATCCACCGGAGGCCCCCGGGCAAGTCCACGCTCTGCCGGGCACCGCGCTGGGCCAGGCAG
>NW_009649603.1:5072-6121 GCF_000708025.1 Charadrius vociferus
AGCAGCACAACAAAGAGCCGGAGAGAGCCGAGGCGGTTAGTGCCGGGAGAGCCAGAGGCAGGCGGGCGCCCCATGTGGCTCTCACCTCGCCCTCGGCCTTGCTGTTCTCCCTGATGACTTTGATCCAGGCCAGCATGTCTTCCCGATCCTCTGCCTGAAAGAGATATTCACAGAAGTCAGCGGTCGTCAGCCGGAAGACGTGCTTCCTCTTGGTCTCGCTGTAGGAGATGTCCACCAGGCACGCTCGGATGCTGATCGGCGGCTCCTCCTCACCTGGGGCCGGGGCGCAGGTCACCGCCTCCCGCCTGTCCTTGCACAGGTACAGCGAGTGGGTGCGCAGCACGGCGAAGACGCGCTTCCACTGCCGGATGCCTCCACCGACCTTCTGCGGGGAGAAGGGATGGGGCACGGACCCTCAGGGATGCTCGCGGCGGGGAGCGTCCTCCCAGCACGGCCGGTTGGGCTCGGGAGGAGGGTGAGGGCCAGGCGGGGGGGGCCTCCGCCTACCTTCCCCTTTTTGGTGAGGATCTGCTTGCAGTGGAGCCAGCCCTCCTTCCTCACGGCGCTGAACGGCACGTCCGAGAGGTCGGAGGTTGAGTGTCTTTTGGAGCGGGCGTCTTCCGACGTGCCGAGGCTGTCCAGAGACTGGGAGGGGGGGGGGGGGGACACAACCAGAGGACACCGTTGGGATGATGCCATCAGCACCCCCTGCTCCACCGGAGCCCCAACCAGGCACAGCAACCCCCGGATACCCTCCGATGGAGGTCCCCAGGCAGGGGGGCACCCCCAGGACCCCCAACCCTCGCCGTCACCCAACACTCACCCCATCGGTGAAGAAGCTCCTCAGCATGCGGAGGCTGGGGACCCGGCTGGGCATCCTCCTGGGGGGAGAGCGGCGCCCATGAGCGGGATGGCAGGGAGGGGACGGGAGCCGTGCGGTGGTGGGACTGGGAAGCGGAGGTCCAGCCTTACCTTAGGATCTTCCCCTCGTCCCGAAACGCGTTCAGACCGTCGTCGCAGGACTTGGAGCGCTCGGTGGTGATGGCCAG
>NW_009649604.1:0-248 GCF_000708025.1 Charadrius vociferus
CTTTTGTGGGGACCGGCTCCTCCTCTGGGGCTCTGTGTCGGCTTTTCCAAGGGCCTCTTGGAAAAAAGAGGTCCTCTCTCTGGCTCGGCTCTTCCAGGCCCTGGCTCCACCTCTGGGGCTCTGGGTCATCTGGTTTTGGGGCTGACTCCTCCTTTGGGACTCCAGGTCGGCTTTTCCAAGTGCTGGCTCATCCTCTGGGGCTCCACGCGGGCTTTTCTGGTGCTGGCTCCTCCTTGGGAGCTTTGTGT